>NC_092726.1:25835284-26135284 GCF_047496885.1 Scyliorhinus torazame
AGGTGCAGTTTCTCTGGCACTGTCTCTCTATAGGGTACAGTTTCTCTGGCACTGTCTCTCTATAGGGTACAGTTTCTCTGGCACTGTCTCTCTATGAGGTGCAGTTTCTCTGGCACTGTCTCTCTATAGGGTACAGTTTCTCTGGCACTGTCTCTCTATAGGGTACAGTTTCTCTGGCACTGTCTCTCTATAGGGTACAGTTTCTCTGGCACTGTCTCTCTATAGGGTACAGTTTCTCTGGCACTGTCTCTCTATAGGGTACAGTTTCTCTGGCACTGTCTCTCTATAGGGTACAGTTTCTCTGGCACTGTCTCGCTATAGGGCACAGTTTCTCTGGCACTGTCTCTCTATGAGGTGCAGTTTCTCTGGCACTGTCTCTCTGTAGGGTGCAGTTTCTCTGGCACTGTCTCTCTATAGGGTGAAGTTTCTCTGGCACTGTCTCTCTATAGGGTACAGTTTCTCTGGCACTGTCTCGCTATAGGGCACAGTTTCTCTGGCACTGTCTCTCTATGAGGTGCAGTTTCTCTGGCACTGTCTCTCTATAGGGTGCAGCTCTCTGGCACTGTCTCTCTATGAGGTGCAGTTTCTCTGGCACTGTCTCTCTATCGGGTGAAGTTTCTCTGGCACTGTCTCTCTATAGGGTACAGTTTCTCTGGCACTGTCTCGCTATAGGGCACAGTTTCTCTGGCACTGTCTCGCTATAGGGTACAGTTTATCTGGCACTGTCTCTCTATAGGGTGCAGTTTCTCTGGCACTGTCTCTCTATAGGGTACAGTTTATCTGGCACTGTCTCTCTATGGGGTACAGTTTCTCTGGCACTGTCTCTCTATAGGGTGCAGTTTCTCTGGCACTGTCTCTCTATAGGGCACAGTTTCTCTGGCACTGTCTCTCTATGAGGTGCAGTTTCTCTGGCACTGTCTCTCTATAGGGTGCAGTTTCTCTGGCACTGTCTCTCTATAGGGTACAGTTTCTCTGGCACTGTCTCGCTATAGGGCACAGTTTCTCTGGCACTGTCTCTCTATGAGGTGCAGTTTCTCTGGCACTGTCTCTCTATAGGGTGAAGTTTCTCTGGCACTGTCTCTCTATAGGGTACAGTTTCTCTGGCACTGTCTCGCTATAGGGCACAGTTTCTCTGGCACTGTCTCTCTATGAGGTGCAGTTTCTCTGGCACTGTCTCTCTATAGGGTGCAGTTTCTCTGGCACTGTCTCTCTATGAGGTGCAGTTTCTCTGGCACTGTCTCTCTATAGGGTGAAGTTTCTCTGGCACTGTCTCTCTATAGGGTACAGTTTCTCTGGCACTGTCTCGCTATAGGGCACAGTTTCTCTGGCACTGTCTCGCTATAGGGTACAGTTTATCTGGCACTGTCTCTCTATAGGGTGCAGTTTCTCTGGCACTGTCTCTCTATAGGGTACAGTTTATCTGGCACTGTCTCTCTATGGGGTACAGTTTCTCTGGCACTGTCTCTCTATAGGGTGCAGTTTCTCTGGCACTGTCTCTCTATAGGGCACAGTTTCTCTGGCACTGTCTCTCTATGAGGTGCAGTTTCTCTGGCACTGTCTCTCTATAGGGTGAAGTTTCTCTGGCACTGTCTCTCGATAGGGTACAGTTTCTCTGGCACTGTCTCGCTATAGGGCACAGTTTCTCTGGCACTGTCTCGCTATAGGGTACAGTTTATCTGGCACTGTCTCTCTATAGGGTACAGTTTCTCTGGCACTGTCTCGCTATAGGGTACAGTTTCTCTGGCACTGTCTCTCTATAGGGCACAGTTTCTCTGGCACTGTCTCTCTATAGGGTGCAGTTTCTCTGGCACTGTCTCTCTATAGGGTGAAGTTTCTCTGGCACTGTCTCTCTATAGGGTACAGTTTCTCTGGCACTGTCTCGCTATAGGGCACAGTTTCTCTGGCACTGTCTCTCTATAGGGCACAGTTTCTATGGCACTGTCTCTCTATAGGGTACAGTTTCTCTGGCACTGTCTCTCTATAGGGTACAGTTTCTCTGGCACTGTCTCTCTATAGGGTGCAGTTTCTCTGGCACTGTCTCTCTATAGGGTACAGTTTCTCTGGCACTGTCTCTCTATAGGGTGCAGTTTCTCTGGCACTGTCTCTCTATATGGTGCAGTTTCTCTGGCACTGTCTCTCTATAGGGTACAGTTTCTCTGGCACTGTCTCTCTATAGGGTACAGTTTCTCTGGCACTGTCTCTCTATAGGGTACAGTTTCTCTGGCACTGTCTCTCTATAGGGTACAGTTTCTCTGGCACTGTCTCGCTATAGGGCACAGTTTCTCTGGCACTGTCTCTCTATAGGGCACAGTTTCTATGGCACTGTCTCTCTATAGGGTACAGTTTCTCTGGCACTGTCTCTCTATAGGGTACAGTTTCTCTGGCACTGTCTCTCTATAGGGTGCAGTTTCTCTGGCACTGTCTCTCTATAGGGTACAGTTTCTCTGGCACTGTCTCTCTATAGGGTGCAGTTTCTCTGGCACTGTCTCTCTATATGGTGCAGTTTCTCTGGCACTGTCTCTCTATAGGGTACAGTTTCTCTGGCACTGTCTCTCTATAGGGTACAGTTTCTCTGGCACTGTCTCTCTATAGGGTACAGTTTCTCTGGCACTGTCTCTCTATAGGGTACAGTTTCTCTGGCACTGTCTCTCTATAGGGTACAGTTTCTCTGGCACTGTCTCTCTATAGGGTACAGTTTCTCTGGCACTGTCTCTCTATAGGGTACAGTTTCTCTGGCACTGTCTCTCTATAGGGTACAGTTTCTCTGGCACTGTCTCTCTATAGGGTACAGTTTCTCTGGCACTGTCTCTCTATGGGGTACAGTTTCTCTGGCACTGTCTCTCTATAGGGTGCAGTTTCTCTGGCACTGTCTCTCTATAGGGTGCAGTTTCTCTGGCACTGTCTCTCTATGGGGTACAGTTTCTCTGGCACTGTCTCTCTATAGGGTACAGTTTATCTGGCACTGTCTCTCTATGGGGTACAGTTTCTCTGGCACTGTCTCTCTATAGGGTGCAGTTTCTCTGGCACTGTCTCTCTATAGGGTACAGTTTCTCTGGCACTGTCTCTCTCTATAGGGCACAGTTTCTCTGGCACTGTCTCTCTATAGGGCACAGTTTCTCTGGCACTGTCTCTCTATAGGGTACAGTTTATCTGGCACTGTCTCTCTGTAGGGTGCAGTTTCTCTGGCACTGTCTCTCTATAGGGTACAGTTTCTCTGGCACTGTCTCTCTATAGGGCACGGTTTCTCTGGCACTGTCTCTCTATAGGGTACAGTTTCTCTGGCACTGTCTCTCTATAGGGTACAGTTTGTCTGGCACTGTCTCTCTATAGGATACAGTTTGTCTGGCACTGTCTCGCTATAGGGTGCAGTTTCTCTGGCACTGTCTCTCTATAAGATATTAAAGGGCTTTTAGTAGTTGACTGGAAGAAGGCACCTGGTTTTCTGGATGAGTTTGAAGTCTTTGTGGGTGTAGTTATGCAGAATGCCGGCAATAATTTGTCCATTCTGCCAGTTTGCTTTACAGAATAAAGTAATAGGCCCGAGGAGGCGAACTAGGCCCCGCCGCGATCGTGGCCATTCAGCCCTGCCTCCTTGGCCTGGCCCTTATCCTTCAACTGAAACGACCTCGTCCCAACTCCGCCTTCATGACTTGTCTCTCTCTCTCCGCCTCAAATATCAAGTGACGTTGCTTCAGGATAATTGACGGCGCCTCACTTTTAGCAACCATTTGTGGTAAAGCATTGAAACCCGTTCTGACCAATTCACCACAAAGCCTTTCGTTATTTGTTGTCTGGTTCAGTTCAAAATTTCTCCCCTTAACCCAGATATTCCAGTGAGTCAGAAAAAGAATCTTTAATTTTGCTAACCTTTCAACGAATGTACGAAATGGGAGATGGGCGGCCATTAGACGTTGGGCCTGCTCCACCATTCAATACCAAGATGGCTGGTCTCCCTCAGATAATTGCGACAACCCTTAATTCCATTGAAGTCCAAAAAAGCTAGCGATCTCTTCCTTGGATGACTGAGCTTCCACAGCCTATGCGAGTAGCGTATTCCAAGGCTTCACAGCTCTCTGAGGGAAGACATTCCTCCTCACCTCAGTCCAAATTGGCCGACCTCTTATTCTGAGACTGCACCCCAGCATCCCCCTCACCAGGCCTCTCAGGAATTTGATCTGTTTCGCTGAGGTCGCCTCACATTCTTCCAAACTCCAAGGGCCGACGCTTTAGCACAGCGGTTATCTCTGCTGCCTCACAGCGCCAGGGACCCGGGTTCGATCCCGGCCTTGGGTGGCTGTCTGTGTGGAGCTTTCCCCGTGTCTGCGTGGGTTTCCTCCGGGTGCTCCGGTTTCCCCCCACAGTCCAAAGATGTGCAGGTCAGGTGGATTGGCCAAGCTAATTTGGCACTTAGTGTCCAAGGATTAGGTGGGATTACGGGGATACGGCTGGGGGAGTGGGCCTAGATTGGGTGCTCTTTCGGAGGGTCGGTGCAGATAGGCTGATGGCCTTTCTACTGCCCTCTAGAGATTCTATGGATAGTCTACCTGATATCTTCCACTACAATTTCCTCATCCTGGGATTGTGGAGCGAGCCTCGGGGGGTTTGGGGGAAAGTGTAACCTCTCATTACGAATAGCTTCTCAATGAACCGCTATGCTGATTTCCCCATGCCTAAAGTCTGTCTCTCTCTGTCCCTCTCTCTCTCTCTCCGTGAGAACCTTTTGTGTTGGTGAGGTAAGCATTTTAACCTCATGAATAACCCAGTACTGGAGTTTCGTCGAGAAGGTTCCTTTCCTAGGCTGGTAGGCCGAAAGCCTGAGATACCGTTGCTTGGCGCAGTGCAGCAGTGAAAGCGGCACCCCGGATGTACATCACCTCAGTTAGTTCCTAAGCTCTTTACAAACAACAACTGTCATTTCTCTCTCCTCCTGCGCACAGAGAGGCTCAAAACAAGGATCAGAACATTGAGAATTGAAGCGTTGCTTAAACGGGGGCCAGTGTAGGTCAGCGAGCACCGGGGTGAGGGGGGGGGGGGGGGAATAGGGGACTGCGTTGTGCTGTGGGGTGCAGACGCTTGGATGACCTCAAGGTGGGGGCGCGATTTGGGAAACCAATCAGGAGCGTGTCAGAATAGTCAAGGCAAGAGAAAACGAAGCCATGAGTGATGCATGATCCATTGCACAGAGACGAGAGTTGAATACAGCTGAGGCTTTATTGTTCTAAGATGTGTGGCCTCCCACACCAGCTGGCGAAATGGCTGCTGCACGGAGGACACACATATTTATACTCCGCCTACTGGGCGGAGCCAGCAGGCAGGGATTACCGTCGTACATGTAGCACAGGTCCTACCGTACATCACCTAATATAGGTGCAGCAGTGGTTTACCACAATGAGCTTTAAGATAAGACTAAGCCAGAGAGGAGGTACACCTCGGGTGAAGTTGCATGTATCTAAGGCTTGTACGTCTGTTAGGCTGACGGACCGATATATTGGCGACCAGGACCCCAAAATGCCCACGCCGCAAAATCTTGTTTGCCTCAGAGGGCCAACGGGCAGCAGGCCAATGCACAGAAAGAGTCCATGAACAGCAGCAGCAGAGAGCGGACGGGACAGACAATTTCCCGCCCTCTGCCTCCCCCACACAATCGTGGGAAGGGCCCCTCACTTCCGTGCCAGGCTGCCCTGCGCCCCCAAGGCTGCGCCACCAGCTCAGGGAGAGGACGCACGCCGACGCCAGGCACGTCGCGAGGCTTTCCCGTCGGAGCCTCTCAAACGCGAGCGACGTCCGCCCGATTTACTCAGCGTGCGTAGTATCTGAGGCAATCGTGATTCTGCCTTATTTATAGCACAGCTCTTGACCAGGTTGGCAGATGAGATTCCTCTCCCATCTATTTTGAGTAAGACGCAGAATAAAAATAGACTGGCTGAGTTGGCAGTGATATTTGAGCAGACGGGAATTGAAGAAGAAATTCTGTCAAAAGTCAATGAGCAAGAATCCTCGAATCACCTCAGCAACTCAATTGCAGAGCTAATATCATCAGTGCTGTGGCCAGCAGGAGGGTGTGAATTTAAACAAGCCTGATTTCACCACTATTCAGAGTCAGAGAAACTGACCCTCTAGAGAGACAATACCAGAGAAACAGAAAGGTCATTTTTGATTTGCTTTCCCCTTTATAAACAATGGTGTATTTCCCAACTCCAATCTTCTATTAATAACCCCATTCGAGATTGGACGAACTCAGAGGGTTAGTTTATTCAAGCACACTCAAAACAAGACGGGTGGGGTTTACTACATCACCCCCTGTACAAAAAACAATAAATGAGGGATTGGGAAAGAATGACTTCCGAGCTGCGCTGATTGACATTTGCCCCTCACCCAGCTTCTGAAAGAAACAAGTAAATGGGGCCTACATCTGGGCGTGCAGCTCATTGGGGGTTTGTAGGACCTTGCTGAGCCAAAATGGGCTGGTGGGTCACCCACACTACGATGGTTGGCTCCGAAGATGCCATTCAGTGACAACCTCCAGATTTTCAGTGTCATGTGTGCAGTGTCGTACCGCCTGGTGTTATTCAAATAATTTGGGTTAAAGTGTGCCGATTATCTCTCTGCTGAAGCTGTAATAATAATAATCTTTTATTGTCGCAAGTATGAAGTTACTGTGAAAAGCCCCTAGTCACCACATCTCGGCACCTGTTCGGGTAAGCTGGTACGGGAATTGAACCCGCGCTGCTGGCCTTGTTCATAAACCCAGCTGTCTAGCCCACTGAGCGTGATGAAGGGGTTGACAGCTAAGCAGGCTGTGATGTCACTCATGGGAGGGTCTGGGGCTGTTTTATTTAGTTTCGTTTTCAGCCCTGCCCTGTGTCTGTTGTTTTTAGTTTCGTTTTCAGCCCTGCCCCGTGTCTGCTGTTTCTCAGTTTCGTTTTCAGCCCTGCCCTGTGTCTCCTATTTTTAGTTTCATTTTTAGACTTCTGCTCTGTGTTCTGAGGAAAGGAGTCGTGTTACTGCCATCTGAAGGCTTTTCTCCCTAGGACTTTGTGAATAAACCTGTAAGCCACTAAGTGCTAACTTTATTAATAAGTGGCATTTGATCTGTGTGTGCGTGTGTGGAGGTTGCTTCGTTGAAATGTTAGAAGTAGATGAGAAGGTCAGCTCAATGGCCTTTCTTTAATTTTTTGTAAGAACGTTTAAACTGTCAAAGAATCCTTCCTCACAGTTTATCAGCCGGTACCATACCACTGTTGGACTGATGGTTAAGGAACCGTCGCAGGCAGAGAGGGTGTGTCGGTGCGCGAGCGGGCAAGGTCGCTTCGACACCCCTGCCCTCGATTCACTTCACTCCATAATTCCCTTCACAGACGGCGATGAAATTGACGAGGACCTGTCGATGGTGCGACACCAGCCCGAGGGCCTCGATGAACTGCAGGGGAGGACTAAATTTACAAAGAAGGAGATTCAATCACTCTATCGGGGTTTCAAAAACGTACGTAAGATTACCTGAGGCCTCTGCAGGGAATACAATTCTGAGGGGGTGGGGTGAGATGATGAAAGGGTGTTTTCCCTCGTGTGGTGGGGGGGGGGGAATAGAAACATCAAAACATAGAAAATAGAAGCAGGAGGAGGCCATTCGGCCCTTCGAGCCTGCTCCGCCATTCATTATGATTATCGCTGACCATCAAGTTCAATACCCTGATCCCGCCGGCCCCCCATATCCCTCGATCCCTTCAGCCCCAAGAGCAAAATCTAATTCCTTCTTGAAATTACACAACAAAGAACAAAGAACAATACAGCACAGGAACAGGCCCTTCGGCCCTCCAAGCCTGTACCGGTCATGATACCAACCTTGTCCAAAACCCTCAGCACTTCCTTGTGCCGTGTCCCTCTATACCCGTCCTATCCATGTGTTTGTCAAGATGCCTTTTGATCACCGTTAATGTATCTGCTTCCACAACCTCCCCTGGCAACGCGTTCCAGGCACTCACCACCCTCTGTGTAAAAAACCTGCCTCACACATCTCCTCTAAACTTTGCCCCACGGACCTTAAACCTATGCCCCCTGGTGACTGACCCCTCCACCCTGGGAAAGAGTGCCTGCCCATCCACTCTATCCATGTCCCTCATAATCTTGTAGACCTCTGTCAGGTCACCCCTCAACCTCCGTCTTTCTAATGAAAACAGTCCGAGTCTATTCAGCCTCTCCACATAGCGAACACCCTCCAGACCAGTCAACATCCTGGTAAACCTCCTCTGCACCCTCTCCAAAGCCTCCACATCCTTCTGGTAGTGTGGCGACCAGAATTGTGCGCAATATTCCAAGTGCGGCCGTACCAAGGTTATTCACAACTGCGGCACGACTTGCCAGTTTTTATACTCGATGCCCCGTCCAATGAAGGTGAGCATTCTGTGTGCTTTCTTGAGTACCTTGTCCACTTGTGTTGCCACCTTCAAAGATCTGTGGACTTGCACGCCCAGATCTCTCTGACTTTCTATATTCCTCAGAGTTTGGCCATTTATTCTATATTTCCCTCTATGTTAGTCCTACCAAAATGCATGACCTCACTGTCTGGATTAAACTCCATTTGCCATTTCTCTGCCCAAGTCGCCAACCTACCTATGTCCCGCTCTATCCTCTGACAATCCTCAGCACTATCTGCCACTACCTACCAACCTTCGTATCATCCGCGAACTTCCTAATCAGGCCAGCTACATTTTCCTCCAAATCGTTTACGTATACTACAAACAACAGAGGCCCCAGCACAGATCCCTGTTTTGGCCTCAACTACCTTCTGTGGTAGCGAATTCCACAGATTCACCGCTCTCTGGGTGAAGAAATTTCTCCTCACCTCAGTCCTAAAAGGTTTACCCCTTATCCTCAAACTCTGACCCCTAGTTCTGGACTCCCCCACCATCGGGAACATTCTTTCTGAATCTATCCTGTCTAATCGTGTTAGAATTTTATAAGTTTCTATGTCCTCTCTCACTCTTCTGAACCCCAATGAATACAATCCTAACCGACTTAGTCTCTCATATGACAGTCCCGCCATCCCTGGAATCAGTCTGGTAAACCTTCTCTGCACTCCCTCGAGAGCAAGAACATCCTTCCTCAGCTAAGGACCCCAAAACTGCACACAATACTCCAGGTGTGGCCCCACCAATGCCCGATACAATTGCAGTGAAACATCCCGATTCCGATACTCAAATCCTCTCGCTATGAAGGCCAACATACCATTTGCCTTCTTTACTGCCTGCTGTACCTGCGCGCTTACTTTCAGCGACTGATACTCGAGGACACCAAGGTCTCGCTGCGTATCCACCTCTCTCAATTTACACCCGTTCCAATAATAACCTGCCTTCCTATTTTTGCTGCCAAAGTGAATAACCTCACATTTCTCCACGTTATACTGAATCTGCCATTCATGTGCCCACTCACTCAGCCTGACCAAATCCCGTTGAAGCATCTCCACATCCTCCTCACAGCTCCCCCTCCCACCCAACCTAATATCATCTGCAAATTGGAGATAATACATTTAGTTGCCTCGTCCAAATCATTCATATCTAATGTGGAACAGTTGGGGTCCTAGCACAGATCCCTGAGGTAGCCCACTGCCTGCCAATCAGAAAAAGACCAATTTATTCCAACTTCTAGAATGTTCTAGAACGGGCGGGCGCTATTTCAGAATGAGGGGTCTGCCATCGAAGACAGAGATGGGGGGGGCGGGGGGTTTCATCTCTCAGGTGACCATTAGTCTGTGGAATTCACTCCCCAGAGGGGTCCGGGGGTCACTGAACATGTTCAAGGCCGAGTCAGTCGGAATGAGGGATTGTCTCAAATTACGGGACAAGCGGCGGGGCGGACGATTTGCGAGTTGGCTTCCTACCTCACCTTTTGTGCGCTCTCTCTCTCTCTCTCTCCGCAATCTCGGAAGACAGGGATTGTGAAACTCAGGGATGCGAAAGGCAGCATGTAACCAGGGGCCTTGTTTGTTCACAGGAATGTCCCAGTGGGATGGTGGACGAGGATACTTTCAAAGCAATTTATTCTCAGTTCTTCCCGCAGGGAGGTAAGGAATTTAACTCACCCAGCAGCGCATATTAAAATTTCCTTAACATCTTTCAGGACATCAAAACGTTCTACGCCAATAAAGAACTTTTCAAAGTGTTGTCAGATATATAACTGGCACAGTTTATCAGTGAAAAATATAACTTTATATAAGCCATGGTTAATCATTTGATAGGGAATTGGAAAATCATTACATACTTAACATTAAAACAGCAACAAAGTCCAAAATCTAAGTGGATGACATTTGTCCTGGAATTCCGGCTCCATTAATCCCCACCGGGATTTTCCAGATGTTTACTCATGTTCAGTTTGGGTTCCCAGCCACCTGACCACATTACAACCTTGGTTTCAATTCCAGAGGTGAGATGAGAGTGGCTGTCCTCGACATCAAGGCAGCGTTTGACCGAGTATGGCATCAAGGAGCCCGAGCTAAACTGGAGTCAATGGGAATCAGAGGGAAAACTCTCCGCTGGTTGGAGTCACTACCTGGCACAAAGGAAGATGGTTGTGGTTGTTTGAGGTTAATCATCTCAGCTCCAGGACATCACTGCGGGAGTTCCTCAGGGTAGTGTCCTAGTCCCAACCATCTTCAGCTGCTTCATCAATGACCGTCCCTCCATCAGAAGGTCAGAAGTGGGGGTGTTCGCTGATGCACAATGTTCAGCACCATTCGCGACTCCTCAGATACTGAAGTAGTCCATGTCCAAATGCAGCAAGACCTGGACAACATCCAGGCTTGGGGCTGACAAGTGGCAAGTTACATTCGCGCTACACAAGTGCCAGGCAATAACCATCTCCTACAAGAGAGGATCTAACCATCACCCCTTGACATTCAATGGCATTACCATCGCCGAATCCCCCACATCCTGGGGGTTACCATTGATCAGAAACTGAACTAGACCCAGCCATATAAACACTGTGGCTACCAGAGCAGGTCAAAGGCTGGGAATCCTGCGGAGAGTAACTCACCTCCTGACTCCCCAAAGTCTGTCCACCATCTACAAGGCACAAGTCAGGAGTGTGATGGAATACTCTCCACTTGCCTGGATGAATGCAGCTCCCAACAACACTCAAGAAGCTCCACACCACCCAGGACAAAGCAGCCCCGCTTGATCGGCACCCCATCCACAAATATTCACTCCCTCCACCACCGCCGCACAGTGGCAGCCGTGTGTACCATCTACAAGATGCACTGCAGCAACTCACCAAGGCTCCTTAGGCAGCACCTTCCAAACACGCCAACTCTACCATCTAGAAGGACAAGGGCAGCAGATACCTGGGAACCCCACCACCTGGAGGTTCCCCTCCAAGTCACTCACCATCCCGACTTGGAAATATATTGGCCGTTCCTTCCCTGTCGCTGGGTCAAAATCCTGGAACTCCCTCCCTAACAGCACTGTGGGTGTACCTACTGCACCCGACTGCAGCGGCTCAAAACGGCGGCTCACCCCCCCTTCTCAGGGGGCAATTAGGAATTCTGGGCCTAGTCAGTGACGCTCGCATCCTATAAATTAATTGGAAAAATACACCATTGGCTACTGAAATATGCAGACAGTTAATACACAGCGGAAGAAAATTCGAAGTCAGCAGTGTCGGCCTTCGTCCCATTTGTAGAAAGTTGCAGACGCTGTAATAGAGTGTGCCTTATTTCGAGTTCATGGTTACAAGTCCAGGCCTTGAACTGAAGTAAACCTTTTGTCCTTCTGGTTCCAGATGCCTCGACCTACGCACATTTCCTGTTTAATGCCTTCGACATGGACCGCCGTGGGGCCATCCAATTCGAGGTGAGTCACCGATGAACTTTGGGAAGTAGCCTTGAACCCATCAGTCCTGCTCTGCCGCTTTGCAAGAACCTCTTTTTTTTTTTCTTCATTCGTTCTTTCGCTCTTGGGATGCGGGCAGTATTTCTTGCCCATCCCTAATTGCCCTCAAACTGAGTAGCATTTCAAGAGTCAACCACATTGCTGGTGGGTCTGGAGTTGCGTGTAGGGCAGACCAGGTGAGGACGGCAGATTTCCTTCCCTCAAGAACATTCGCGAACCCGATGGGTTTTTACGACAGTCGACAATGGTCGACATCAGACTTTTAATTCCAGATTTTTTTTAAAAAGGTGAATTCAAAGTTCACCAAATGCCATGGCGAGGTTCGAACTCGAGTCTCCAGAGGGCTGGATTAATATGGAAAACCTCCGGTCAAACATGGCTGGCAGTGGGGTGATCCAGTCCGCTCAGCGGGTCCAGTTCGCAGTGTATGACCTTTTACACGTGTGTTGCAGTCCAGGGAGATGGATAGTAATGGGAGAGATTTCCAATCATTCAGAATCTCTCTCCTGTTCTCACTGTCCTCCCAAATGGTGCAGGTGAATCCAAAAAGGTTGGGAGTGGTTACTGGGTTACGGGGATAGGGTGGAGGCGTGGGCTTAGGAAGGATGCTCTTTCCAAGGGCCGGTGTAGACTCGATGGGCCAAATGGCCTCCTTCTGCGCTATAAATTCTATGATACGTTTCTATGATTCTATCCACGCTGAGGAGAGAGACTGCGAAGCGACGGGTGTCTCGGAGATGGGCTCGTAGACCGTGGAAGCTTGGCGGGGGAATCGAACGGGCAGCCATTTTAATGAATTTGGCGCTACTCTTTTCCCCTCTGACCCTCAGGATTTTGTGATCGGCCTCTCCGTGTTATTGCGTGGGACTGTGCACGAGAAACTCAACTGGGCATTCAACCTCTATGACATCAACAAGGATGGCTACATCACCAAGGAGGTACGAAACACGCACCTCATGAAATGTCAGAGCTACGTTCGGCCTGAAATGTATCCCGGGAACATCCTGTAGATCTTTGAAAAAAGAAAGCCATTTTAATTTGCCATAATCCTTAATTAGGCAATTATCGGACTTCGGATTAACCCAAGCAAATCAATTTAGCTCAGAGATGCAGAGGGATCTTGGTGTCCCAGTGCATCACAAAAGGTTAGTTTGCAGGCACAGCAACGCATTCGGAAAGCAAATGCAATTTAATCGTTTATTGTGAGGGCAATTGATCACAAAAGTAGGGAGGTTATGCTTCAGTTGCACGGGGCATTGGTGACATCATATTTGGAATATTGTGTACAGTATCAGCCTCCTCATCTACGGGAAAGATGCAAATGTGTTGCCACACCTCAGGCCATGTCTATGTAGTTTCATTGTTGGTTATTTCTGTTCAATTGAAGTTTGACGATCTACGCACCTCAACGTCTCCAATGGACCACGTTTCCTTTGGTATCTAAATTGTCTATTGAACATTTGCTCACATTGAACATATCTAACCGATAAGTCATCTAAAGCAGTGTTGTTCAAACTTTTTCTCCGGGCAACCATTTTTACCAACCGGCCAACTTTTGCGATCCATAGCGGCCGACCTTCGCGACCCACGCCGGCCGACCTTCGCAACCCACGCCTGCCGACCTTCGCGACCCATGCCGTCCGACCTTCGCGACCCATGCCGACCGACCTTCGCGGCCCACGCCGGCCGACCTTCGCGACCCATGCTGACCGACCTTCGCGGCCCACGCCGGCCGACCTTCGCGACCCACGCCAGCCGACCTTCGCGGCCCATGCCGGCCGACCTTCGCGGCCCACGCCGGCCGACCTTCGCAACCCACGCCTGCCGACCTTCGCAACCCACGCCGGCCGACCTTCGCGACCCATGCCGACCGACCTTCGCGGCCCACGCCGGCCGACCTTCGCGGCCCACGCCAGCCGACCTTCGCGACCCACGTCAGCCGACCTGCGTGACCCACCATTTTCTCTTACCTTATTTGCGGTTGACAAAAATAGAGGACATGGGTTTGGGTCCCTTTGGCCCTCGTACACGCTCCTCCAATGGAACCTGTTGGATGAAGGTGAAGCCTTCCGGTGTCGGAAAGTATGGTGGCTCCTTCTGCCCAAAGTTCTGCATTTTTTTCCTATATAATTTTATCCAAAAAAACCCCTCCCAAACTTGTAAAATAAAAATGAATAAAATAAATGAATAAAATGAGTAAAACCGCCCCGAACTTGTAAAACAAAAAGCTGCGATAATCGGGCACGCATGCTCAGTGAGGCCGCATTTTATTTACATGTTCGCGGCCATTTTGAAGGCCATTTGCAGCCGGCGGTATTAACCGCCGGCTGTTACGTGCAGATTTGCGCGATCGGGAGCGCCGTGACGGATAGCTCCGCGACCCTTCCGAAATCCGCCCGCGGGTCGCGCCCCCGAGTTTGACAATGCCTGATCTAAAACCAGTTCAAGCTAGTATTCCAACTTATGGGGCGCAATTCTCCCATCAGGAGTCTAAGTGCCGAAGCCGGAGTGAAAACCGGAGTGTTTCACTCCGGCGTCGGAGCCCGCTCCCAGCCCCCTATTCTCCCACCCCCCCCGGGGGGGCTAGGATCGGTGTCGCGTCATTTACGCGCGCCGGGCCTCGGCGCGCTTAACAGCGGCACTGCGTAAATGACGTCGCCCGCGCCTGCGCGGTTGCCGCCCTCCCCGAGGCCGCCCCGCAAGAAGATGTCTGACGGATCTCGCGGGGCGGCGGAGGAAAGGAGGTCGTCCTTCAGAGAGGCCAGCCCGCCGATCGGTGGGCACCGATCGCGGGCCAGACCCCATTTGAGCCCCCCCCGGTGCAGGAACCCCCCTCCCCCCCCACAGGCCGCCCCCCCCCAAGCGCTCCCGCCGGCAGCGACCAGGTGTGGACGGCGCCGGGGGGGGAACCCGCCATTTTGGGCAGGTCGTTCGGCCCATCCGGGCCGGAGCATCGCCGCTCGCCCATTGCAAACAGGGCGGGGCCCCGGCGATTCTCCCACCTGGCATGGGGGGGGAGAGAATTTCGCCCATGAAGTTTAAATTCCAGCCGAAACATAACTACCGGATTAATTATGATTGTACCTTGCCCAGGTGCACTAATCAATGCACATGCAATTGTAAGATGCAGAGTTCAAATGGCTTCTTAAGTCAGTGTTGGGGTTCACAAGACAAGGGAATGCACAATGAACGGTCGGACGTACAGAGGAGCAGAGGGACCTTGGGGTACATGTCCACAGATCCCTGAAGACAGCAGGACAGGTATATAAGGTGGTTAAGAAGGCAGATGGGATACTTGCCTTTATTAGCCGAGGTATAGACTATAAGAGCGGGGAGGTTATGACGGAGCTGTATAAAACGCTGGTTAGGTCACAGCTAGAGTACTGTGTGCAGTTCTCGTCGCCACTCTATCGGAAGGATGTGGTTGCACTAGAGAGGGTGCAGAGGGGATTCACCAGGATGCTGCCTGGGCTGGAGCGTTTCAGCTATGGAGAGAGGCTGGTTACGCTGGGGTTGTTTTCCTTGGAGCAGAGAAGGCTGAGGGGGGACCTGATTGAGGTGGACAACATTATGAGGGTCACAGATAGGGTGGATAGGGAGGAACTTTTCCCCTTAGTAGAGGGTCAGTAACCAGGGGGCACAGATTTAAGGTAAGGGGCAGGAGATTGAGGGGATTTGAGGAGAAACGTTTTCACCCAGAGGGTGTTGGGAATCTGGGACTCGCTGCCTGAAAGGGTGGTAGAGGCAGCAACTCTCACAACTATTAAAAAGTGTTTAGATGAGCTCTTGGAAACGTTGTAGCGAACAAGGCTATGGAGCAAGTGCTGGGAAATGGGATTAGAATAGATCGGTGCTTGATGGCCCACACAAACACGATGGGCCGAAGGGTCTCCTTCCGTGCTTAAAAATCTATGACTCCATGACTCTTTCCCCCAGGAAATGTTGGCGATCATTCAATCAATCTACGATATGATGGGCAGGTACACATACCCCATCCTACACCAAGACGCGCCGATCGAACACATGGAAAAGTTCTTCCAGGTACGGGCAGAGATGGGGGACTTTGCATTGATGTAGCGCCCGTTGCGTCCTCCTCGATGCGGCCAATGGGATTCGTTATACATCCAACTGCTTTTATGCCAATTTGCGCACCTCAACCCCCCGCCAACAACGGCACGATAAACGCAAGATCTTCTGTTTTTGTTTGTGACGTTTATCGAAGGACAAAGATAGGCAAGAACCCTGGGTTAACCAAACCTCAGCCCCAACCCTGCCCACCCAGCTCTCCTCTAAAAGAATGCCATGAGATATTTTCATTCCACCCACAAACAAACTCAAGCCCTCTGTTTTAAAGCCTCCTCTCAAAGGTGGCACCTCCAACTCTGCAGCACTCCCTCAGCACTGCGCCAGAGTGTCAGCCTTGACCCTAATTGTGCTCAAGTCCTGGAGTGGGAGTTGAACTCCCAACGTTGTGACACCAAAGGCGGCAATGCGAAAGGTGGTCATAGATATGCACAAGGATGCTAGGTCTCGTAAAGGTCGATGGTCAGCCAGACACCTGCACGAACTGTTAAACATAGATCTTTTGTTATATCTTCCGAGCAGACTCCCTCTGCTGGTACATGTGTGTGTGTGTGCGTGTGTGTGGTAGCCACAAGCAGGCAAAAAGCACAGCGCAATTTTCAATATGCTACACCGCTGGAAACTAATTGTTGCCTTCCTCTTCCACCCCGCTCCCCCCCCACCCCACCTCAGAAGATGGACAGGAACCAGGACGGAGTGGTGACGATTGATGAATTCATTCAGACCTGCCAGAAGGTGAGTGGCGCTTTAGCCCAGGGTCACTCCGAATGGAGGAACGTACACCCGTTCGAAGGAGGCATCCTTGTTCATCCTTGGGTGGAATTAGAGGACTTCATTCCATGCAACACAGAAGGAGCGCATTGAGCCCATGTTGTTCGTGGCACCTTTTCGAGGGAGGCCTCCAATTCGACTCACTATCCCGATAGCCTCACAACCTTCCGAATGACAATACCTCTGGGCGTTAAAGCTTTCTCCGCGCTCCCCTTGATAATCTCATCAATTCTCTGAAACCTGTCTCCCTTCGTAAGTTTAAATGCTTCTATCCAATCCTCCTATCATCTTCCATACACTATAAGGAGAACAATCTGAATTTCATCTTTAACGTAACAACGGGTGGGATAATCCGTTCCCTGACGCCGGTTTTGTACTCGCTGATCGGGCGGAGAATCCCGTCTGACGCCCAAATCGGAGACGGCGCCGGTTTGACGCCAGTTTTCTACCCCCGCCCCCTCCGAAATGGCATCATCGCGTCGTGCGGCGCACGCCACTGGACTGGCGTTGGCGCATTACCTGAAGGCCCTCCCCCCCGATGGGCCGAGTTCCCGACCGCGCGGTTGACGTGTGGTCTCAGCGGTGGGGAACCCCGACCTGGCGGCTGCGGACTGCGCCCAGGGCCGCCACAGCCGGGGCGGGAGCCGTGCTGCTCGCCGGGGTGGGGCGGGCTTCCGCGAGGGCTGGGGGCGACTGGTAGAGGGTAGCCAGAGGGACACTGTTTGGCAGGTCAAGTCCGCGCACAGCCGGCGCCATGTTTTACGGCGCGACCAGGTCGTCGCCGTCCGCATGCGCGGCCGCGGACCCGGCCGTTCTCCAGGCGATTATTTCGTGGGAGCCGGGAGTTTTACTTGGCACAGCTGCAGGTCGCAGGATCGTTGAGGGTTCGGCGCCGATTTTGCCATCGTACAACTCCCCGGCATCGGCACTTCGCCTCAAAATGGAGGAACCGTATCTTCCACTCGCAGCAGGCTATATCCTCGATACTGTCCATGACGGCTCATATTAAGGAGCGGGGAGGGGACTCGATAGCTCAGCTCCCAGTAGGTGGAAGGGTTAAACTCGAGAGGAGTCCGCAATTGCAGGAATACTGAGAGTGGGAGGAGGTTCCAGAGATCAGAGATTCCCGGGAATAGAGCTGGAGACTTCCCTCTACCACCCCCATTCCGGCCAATCTTCCGATTCACCCGATTAGGCACCTTACAGCCGTCCGGATTTAGCAGTGAGTTGAACGATTTCACTCCATGAACTCTGTCCTCCATTTTGATTTTTCGCGCCAAATCGCAATTCTCTGTCGCCTCAACAGCGGCGTCAGTGCGTTCCACTGTGCACGAACAGTAAACAGTAAACGGCATTGGCATATTTAATTAATTAATAATCTTTATTAGTGTCACAAGTAGGCTTACATTAACACTGCAATGAAGTGACTGTGAAAATCCCCTCGTCGCCACATTCCGGCGCCTGTTCGGGTCACAGAGAGAGAATTCAGAATGTCCAGTCCACCTAACAAGCACGTCTTTCGGGACTTGTGGGAGGAAACCGGAGCACCCGGAGGAAACCCACGCAGACACGGGGAGAACGTGCAGACTCCGCACAGACAGTGACCCAAGGCTGGAATCGAACCCGGGACCCTGGCACTGTGAAGCAACAGTGCTAACCACTGTGCTACCGCCTCCACTGGGCCGCACACCGCTGACTGTCCACTGTGAACTTAGGGCCACAGGTCATATGGGTGGCCCCCCCAGGCCACCTCTGACTCCAGCCGACCTGTGCCACCTCGTTGGCTGGGATGAGTGCGTGTGGGGAGTGTAATGTGTATGTGCGGCTGTAGCTTGTCAGCCTCCCGAGTGTCAATCACGGACCCGGCCAATCCCGTACCATTTCCCATTGGAATCGATTGGGGCCCCGGTGTTAGCCCCTCCACAGTCGCTGAATCGATCCAGGTTCGGCACCAGTTTTGCTGTCATGCAACTCCTGAAATCCTGCCTTGGCTCCAACACTTAGTCTCAGAAGCGGAGAATCCCGCCAATGGTATATTAAAACAAACTATATTACCAACACATTATTAAAATATCTTTAATATCACACAAGGAAATAACAAAAAAACATTGCTGGTTAACACAGTAATACAATCATCCTTAACTGCTATCTTTATTCCCACTTACACAACAAGAAAAAAGTATCTCAGCGCTCAATACCATTGGCCCTCAGAGAAATCTGCTGTAAAGAGTGTTCTTTGAAAGAGATCATTCGACCGTGCTTTAAAGATAGGATCTGACCCCTGCCAGACCCATGCAGAAATTCTGGCTGTATGTCTTCAGAAGCTGTTTCTCAGCCTGTTTCGGCTCCCCTTGTCCTCAGACAAGTCTGCACAGCTTTAAAGACAGGGCAGCACGGTAGCCTTGTGGATAGCACAAATGCTTCACAGCTCCAAGGTCCCAGGTTCGATTCCGGCTTGGGTCACTGTCTGTGCGGAGTCTGCACATCCTCCCCGTGTGTGCGTGGGTTTTCTCCGGGTGCTCCGGTTTCCTCCCACAGTCCAAAGATGTGCGGGTTAGGTGGATTGGCCATGCTAAATTGCCCATAGTGTCCAAAATTGCCCTTAGTGTAAGGTGGGGTTACTGGGTTATGGGGATAGGGTGGAGGTGTGGACCTTGGGTAGGGTGCTCTTTCCAAGAGCCGGTGCAGACTCGATGGGCCGAATGGCCTCCTTCTGCACTGTAAATTCTATCTCTTTTAATGGAACTGCAGGGAGAACTAGCTACTTAACTTCTAGACACAGCGGTATTCAGCTCAGAACTTCTTTTACAAAAATGCTAGATGCCTTAGCTCCACCCAGCATCAACATCATCTTTCCAAGCTGAAATTTGATGAACTCCACAGGGAATCCCCTTAATCAAAACAAAATTCCATTCACCCAAGCTTTTACGATGCTTTAATTGCACCCCTTGTCCCAACCTTTGAAACTAGGAGTTCTTTTTAAAACATGACCACAGCAGTCAAACGCACACTAACCCAGGATTTGAACCCTTACTGTGCCAAGTATGTATAACACAATAGATCTGAAATCCCTCCATTCAACACCGCCCCCCTCTGACTCACGCCCATGACAGCTTTGGCAAATCTCTCCCCAACCCCCACCTCTCCCGTGACCTTCGATTCTGCTCCACCACCCGCCGTGCAAAACTCCATCACATTTCCCGCTCTCCTTAACTCTGGAAAGGAGTCGTGCAGACCGGAAACGTGAACTCTGTTTTCTCTCTCTCCGCGGGTGTGCCGGGTCTGCTGAGGTGTTCCAGCTTTTACCGTCGGACTCCTTCGGCAGTATTATTGTGCTTTTATCTGACCCCTTGTTAAAGCCCGTGGGGCTTCGATAGTGCCGACTAACTCTTGTCTCGCTCTCTCTGTGTCTCACACGCAGGACGAAACGATTATGCAGTCGATGCAACTCTTTGAAAATGTCATCTAGACATCGTCACACCGAGGAGAGAGAGAAAGAGAGACCCGGTGCCAGGCTCCTTCACCCATCATTTCGCTCTCGTCGAGACCCCGTCCGTTCACGAGCGCACTCTTAATTGAGGAGACTGTTTCGTTTTCGATATAAGCAATATAAGCAACTGGGAAAAAGTCTCCACCCCTCAACGTCTTGCTGCCAAGGTCGGAATGGGATGAGCACAGCTCCCGGCTGGCAGGAGATTTTTTTTTCTTCTGACGGAAAACACGGCCGTTTCGCAAACGTCTGCCCGCTGCGACCCCCGGGCGCGGAGTGGGACTCTGACCACAGGGCTGCCCGACCTTCCAACGCGGGTGGGGGGGGGGGGAGGGCAGGGGTTCGGCGAGACGGGAGGTGAGGATTTGCACTTGGGACTGCCTCAAAACCCACCCCCTCCCCGATGTCCCCCCCCCCCATCCATTGCTGTTCTTGCCAACACGCTGCCCTGCTCTCCCGTGCTGCGCCCACGCGTGACTGAACTGTGAAATGCTCCCCTTTTTACAGAAACTAAACCCACACTCGATGGAAGCTTCTGCAAACGGGAACCACAGGACCCTGAAATGCAAGAAATCTCTGCAAACCTTCGGCCCACTCGAGACTCCTGCTCTCCCATACTAGCCTCCAATTGCCGTGCTATCTAACGCCACTTCCAGCCAAGCTTCTTGACGAGGGACAGGAAATTTTGCGTCAGAGGGAGAAAATAAATAAAAGTGTCAGCGATGTTTCTACATTAAACACTGATTAAAGCCTTCTCAGCCATCACAGTTTACAGTACAGCCTATGTTAACGTGCCATCGTCTGTCTTTAATGGTTATTGACCTGATTATTCAACACCCGCATTGTGGATCAAGCCGCCGAGTCCATCAGGCCCGGCTGAGGCCTACTGCAGAGGCTTCCTACACTCTGGTACAAATCGAGTCCCGAGAGGATTCTGCCACTTATCAAGTTCAGGAGAGAGCTCACATTCTGTCAGATTTAGGGGGACGTGGATAGACGAGCGATATTTTCAACCCGATCGCTTGTCACATTTTGTTGTATTTACAGTCAGCGCCGACTGTGCGAATGGAACTAATATTACATTAGACAGTTGCTGCCCAGAACCACTTCAAATATAATGCACTATCAGATTTCCCTGAAAAGGAACACTAACTGTTCTCGAAGTAGTCCCCAAGACGCGGATAAACATCCTGGCATCTCAAAAAAAAAACATAACTTTGATGTTCATTCGCTGTAAAGCAACAGGCATGGCCAGGTCTACTCTGTTAGAGGTCCTGGGTAAGGTGAAGTAAGCCTTTACATTTAAGACCATAAGACATAGGAGCAGAATTAGGCCACTCGGCCCATCGAGTCTGCTCCGCCATTCAATCATGATTGATATGTTTCTCATCCCCATTCTCCTTCCTTCGCCCCATAACCCCTGATCCCCTTATTAATCAAGAACCTATCTATCTCTGTCTTAAAGACACTCAGTGATTTGGCCTCCACAGCCTTCTGCGGCAAAGAGTTCCACAGATTCACCGTCCTCTGGCTGAAGAAATTCCTCCTCATCTCTGTTTTAAAGGTGTGGTGAATGTATTACGGCAACCATTCACCACTGTATTACATTACATTGTATCATCTTGATGCCCTTGTGGGCTCCGCCCCTGGCTCCACCCCCTCGGGGAGGTATATAGATCTGCTGCCTGCAGGCGGCTCTCAGTACAGAGCAGTCACAGGCAGGCACAGTTCTAGCTGATTAAATTGATGCAACCACTGTTCACTTCAACTCTCCGTCTCGTGTGATTTGATGGTCGCATCAAAAGGATCGTCCCTTTAGTCTGAGATGCTGTCCTCTGCTTCTAGTTTTTCCTACAAGTGGAAACATCCTCTCCATGTCCACTCTATCCAGGCCTCGCAGTATCCTGTAAATTTCAATAAGATCCCCCCTCATCCTTCTAAACTCCAACGAGTTCAGACCCAGAGTCCTCAACTGCTCCTCATACAACAAGCTCTTCATTCCGGGGGTCATTCTTGTGAACCTCCTCTGGACCCTTTCCAAGGCCAGTACATCCTTCCTTAGATACAGGGCCCAAAATTGCTCACAGTACTCCAAATGGGGGCTGACCAGAGCCTTGTACAGCCTCAGAAGTACATCCCTGCTCTTGTATCCTATCCCTCTCGACATGAATGCTAACATTGCATTTGCCTTCCTAACTGCCGACTGAACCTGCACGTTAACCTTAAGAGAATCGCAAACCAGGACTCCCAAGTCCCTTTGAGCTTCTGCTTTCCGAAGCCTTTTCCCATTTAGAAAATAGTCTAAATTCTTCCCACCAAAGTGCACAACCTCACACTTTTCCACATTGTATTTCATTTGCCACTTCTTTGCCCACTCTGCTAGCCTGTCCAAGTCCTTCTGCAGCCCCATTGCTTCCTCAACACTACCTGTCCCTCTCCAGATCTTTGTATCGCCCGTAAACGTAGCAACACTGCCCTCAGTTCCTTTTTCCAAATCATTAATTTAGGCCCGGTTCTACATTCAATAGGGTCAAGAGTCATAGAGTCATGGGGTTTTACAGCACAGAAAGAGGCCATTCAACCCATTGTGTCTGTGTCGGCCATCAAGCACTATTCGAATCCCATTCCTCACAGCACTTGGTCCGTAGCCTTGTATTCTATAGCATTTCAAGTGCTCATCTAAACACTTTTTAATAGTTGTGAGAGTTCCTGCCTCTCCCGCCCTTTCAGGCAGCGAGTTCCAGATTCCCACCACCCTAAATCCCCTCTAAACCTCCTGCCCCTCACCTTAAATCTGTGCCCCCTGGTTATTGACCCTCTACTAAGGGGAAAAGTTCCTCCCTATCTGTGTCCCTCATAATGTTGTCCACCTCAATCAGGTCCCCCCTCAGCCTTCTCTGCTCCAAGGAAAACAACCCCAGCCTCCCTCCATAGCTGAAACGCTCCAGCCCAGGCAACATCCTGGTCAATCTCCTCTGCACCCTCTCTAGTGCAACCACATCCTTCCTATAGAGTGGCGACGAGAACTGCACACAGTACTCTAGCTGTGACCTAACCAGCGTTTTATACAGCTCCATCATAACCTCCCTGCTCTTATAGTCTATACCTCGGCTAATAAAGGCAAGTATCCCATCTGCCTTCTTAACCACCTTATCTACCTGTCCTGCTGCCTTCAGGGATCTGTGGACATGTACCTCAAGGGATATACCTGATGGGAAAGAAGGAAAATAGGTTTGAGAGTACCAGCAGGCCCTGCAGCCTACAGGCAAATGGAAAATAGTTGTTTACTGCAAGAAGAATGGGAAATAGAAGTTGGAATATTTCGCTATCATTCTACAGGGTGATTTTCAGACCTCGCCTGCAGGACTGCCAATAGTTTAGACCTCTTTAATAAACGAAGAACTGCACACAGTACTCTAGCTGTGACCAGAGCCTTGTACAGCCTCAGAAGTACATCCCTGCTCTTGTATCCTAGCCCTCTCGACATGAATGCTAACATTGCATTTGCCTTCCTAACTGCCGACTGAACCTGCACGTTAACCTTAAGAGAATCGCAAACCAGGACTCCCAAGTCCCTTTGAGCTTCTGCTTTCCGAAGTCTTTTCCCATTTAGAAAATAGTCTAAATTCTTCCCACCAAAGTGCACAACCTCACACTTTTCCACATTGTATTCCATCTGCCAATTCTTTGCCCATTCTCCTCGCCTGTCCAAGTCCTTCTGCAGCCCTCTTGCTTCCTCAACACTACCTGTCCCTTACTAAACGAAGGGCGTAAACACATTAGAAGTAATTCCGAGAAGATTTGCGCACCTGGAAGTTACCTTGTGCGGAAAGGTTGAGGAGGTTGGGCCTATACTCCCGGGAGTTTCAAAGAAGGAGAGGGGAGGGCCGGAGAATCGCCGGGGTGGGGGCCGCTGCCAGCAGCCGCCGACCGGCGCGCCGCGATTCCCGCCCCCGCCAAAACCCCGGCGCCGGAAAATTCGGCAGCCGGCGGGGGCGGCATCCACCGATTTTAATCCCTCCGCCATTGGCGGCCATGGCTTCAGGGGCCTGGCGCCCCACACCTCCATTATTCCCTCCCTCCACACCTCTCTGCCTCTCTCTACCTCACTATAAGCCCCTCGAAAGCTACCTCTGCGACCAACGTTTTGCGCTAATATTGCATTCAGTGGGACATATGCTGGGTAACATTCCTGTGAGCTGCGTTGCGTTAAATACAAATATAAATGCCCTTCCCTGTTCACACCGCACCAATCCTATCACATTCCACAGGACCAGATCTAACAATATTTGCTTCTTGTTCGACCGGCTGACGGTCAAAATTCCGTCCGCCTCTCTGAAATCCTGCTGTTCCCCAAATCTGGGTCATCGAAGTCTCCCGTATATCCCCAGCCTTTCTCCGGTCCACCTTTGAGACGGCCCAAAGATGCTCTTTCTGTGCGGTAAAACTCCGCCACTCTTGGGCAGCACGGTGGCGCATTGTTAGCACTGCTGCCTCCCGGCGCCGAGGTCACAGGTTCGATCCCGGCCCCG
Source organism: Scyliorhinus torazame (assembly GCF_047496885.1). Taxonomy (NCBI): domain Eukaryota; kingdom Metazoa; phylum Chordata; class Chondrichthyes; order Carcharhiniformes; family Scyliorhinidae; genus Scyliorhinus; species Scyliorhinus torazame. The sequence goes on from NC_092726.1 coordinate 25,860,043, forward strand.
GGTCACCGTCCGCGGGGAGTTTGCACATTCTCACTGTGTCTGCGTGGGTCTCACCCCACAACCCAAAAAGATGTGCAGGATTGGCCAGGCTAAATTGACCCTTAATTGGAAAAAATAAATTCGGCACTCTAAATTTAAAAGAAATTTAAACTCTGTGACTAATTCCTGTCTCAAGTCGGATGGGACGCTTTTCCGAAACTGGAGGGGGCCAGAAAAGTGTTGGTGGGCAAATCGGAATCCCACGAATCCGGCCTCTCCGAGCACCCCTCTATTTTTAATCATTCCACCCCTCGCAGCCATTGCCTCCACCTGCCCGAGGTCCGAAGCGCAGGAATCCCCTCCCTACACCTTCCCGCCCCCCCCTCCCATGTCGCTCTTAACTCACGCCTGACCCACCTTAAATCTGATGTCATCCCGAGGCCTTGGCCCGTCGAACTTTAAAGAACTCAGGACATGATTTCAAAACTGGGCAGAGGGATAGGATCATGGGAATTAGGAGCAGAAGTCGGCCATTCAGCCCCTCGAGCCTGCTCCACCATTCAATCAGATCAGGGCTGACCTCTTCCTGGTCTCAAATCCACCTCCCGACCTCTTCCCCATATCCCTTTAACCCGTTTTTTAAATCAGAAATATATCTATTTCCTTCTTGAAGCCATTTATTGATTCGGACTCCACCGCACTGTGGGGCAGCGAGTTCCACAACTTCACCACCCTCAACGAGAAGTAGTTCCTCCTCGTCTCAGTTTTAAATCTACCGCCACTCAATCTATATCCGTGACCTCTCGTTCTAGATTACCCCACAAGGCGGAACATTTGGACAACGTTGTCATGTGAGAGTACCTTTACGAAATGGATGTTTATAAATGGGTGTGTATATAAATATCTGTAGTGAGAGTGCCTTTAAGAAATGGGTGTTTATTACAGCAGTGATGTCAGAGAGTGGGTGGAGCTGGGCTGTCTGTCAGTTTTTTTACTTTCGTTTTAGGCTGTTTGCTGCAGGGTGTGTTTTAGTTTCGTTTTCAGTGTTGGAGCTGAAGTCAGGCCAAGCAGGTGTACTGTTGATCTCTCTGCCATCAAAAGACCATCTCTTGATCATTTGGTGAATTCAGAGTTATAAATGTTTTCAGTAGTGACTTGAACCTGATGTGCTACTGTTAAATGTTTTGTTTTTAAGTCGTATGGATGTTAAAAGGAAAGCTTAAAGTATTACTTAGTGTTGTAGTCTTTGGGGGTTGTATTTGAATTAATGGTTGCTAAGATGTAAATCATAAATATATCTATTTCCTTCTTGAAGCCATTTGCGCTGGTCAAGGAGACCAGCGCATTGAGCTGGTCAAGGAGACACAGCCTGAGTGAGTGAGACACAGACAGAGTGAAAATTTGGTAATTTGGTGCAGTGAGGTAACCAGGAAAGGTAAGTTGTTCATCTAATTATGCTGTTTTTCAGTTAAAAGTGCAGTGTAGATTAGTGTCTGATTGGCTGAAGCTGCCCCCACCCTAATTGCTGAGAGGCAGTTGTCTGGCAGTCACCTGAGGCCTGTTAAGGGGCACAAAGGTACACATTGTATTCCTCTCTTTGAAGTTTTAGTGTGAGTCATCCTAAAGTCTGTATAAAAGACAGACAGAAAGCGCACTTAGTAAGCACTGCGCTGGTCAAGGAGACACAGCCTGAGTGAGTGAGACACAGACAGAGTGAGAATTTGGTAATTTGGTGCAGTGAGGTAATTCGGTAAAGAGTGGGAGAAGGTGCTTTTTCCCGACTGTTTTGTTCTCTCTCTTTCTTACGGGCCTAATTTTGGGAGCCGTTCGGAGGAGGAGAAGCAGTCTCTGTGAGTATAAAAACGGTAACTTCCTGTTTTATAGTTTTTTTTCTTCCAAAAGTGACGTCAGAGGGAAGCTGTGTTCTGATCGGTTGATAGCAAATCTGCCCCAAATTTAAAAAAAAACACAGCTAAATTCATAAACTTAAATTAAACTAATTAATTAATTAGTGATGGCTGGTCAAGTGATGTGCTTGGGCTGCTTGATGTGGGAGCTGGCAGATCCCATTGCGAGCTGCAGCGACCACATCTGCAGTAAGTGTTGGCTGCTCGAAGAGCTCCGGCTCAGAGTTGATGAGCTGGAGTCTGAGCTTCAAACACTGAGGCACATCCGGGAGGGGGAGACTTACCTGGACACTGTGTTTCAGGAGGCAGTCACGCCTGTCAGAGTAAGTAGTTTAAATCCTGCCAGTGGCCAGGGACAGCAGGGTGTGACTGCAAGTCAGGCAGGTAAAGGGAACCAGCAGTCAGGAACTCAGGAGCCTCAGCCCTTGACCCTGTCCAACAGGTATGAGGCACTTGCTCCCTGTGTGGATGGCGAACAGGGCTGCAGGAAGGATGAGTCAGCTGACCAAGGCACCATGGTTCAGCAGGCCATTCAAGGGGAGGGAGTAAATAGGCGAGTTGTAGTTGTAGGGCATTCTATTATCAGGGGGATAGATAGTATCCTTTGTGAGCAGGATAAAGAGTCCCGCATGGTATGTTGCCTGCCCGGTGCTAGGGTGCGGGACATCTCTGACCGGCTTGAAAGGATACTGGAGAGGGAGGTGAAGGATCCAGTTGTTGTGGTCCATGTCGGTACCAACAACATAGGCAAGTCTAGAAAAGAGGACCTGTTTAGAGATTATAAAGAGCTAGGATTCAAATTAAAAAACAGGTCCTCAAGGGTCATAATCTCCGATTACTGCCCGAGCCACGTGCAAATTGGCATAGGGAGGCAAGAATAAGGGAAGTTAACACGTGGCTGAAAGAGTGGTGTGGGAAAGAGGGGTTCCTTTTCATGGGACACTGGCATCAGTTTTGGGACAGGGGGGGCCTATACCGTTGGGATGGTCTCCACCTGAACCGAGCTGGGACCAGTGTTCTGGTGAAAAGAGTAAATAGGGTGGTCAATAGGACTTTAAACTAGAGATTGGGGGGGGGAAGGGAAAGTCAGGGAACCAAGAGGTGAAGTAATCAGTGGGAAGCGTAGCTGCTTAGGAATACAAAGAAGCACGAAAAGACAGAACTCAGGAGAGGTTACGATAGTCCCCATCCCACAAAATATGACACAGTGTATGGAAAGGCTCAGTAAACCAAGGTCCACCACACTAAAAAAACAAAAAGGGACGGCCAATAGAGAATTAAAGGTGCTATATTTAAATGCGCGCAGTGTACGGAACAAGGTAGATGAGCTTGTGGCCCAGATTGTGATTGGCAGGTATGATGTGGTAGGCATCACAGAGACGTGGTTGCAGGGGGTTCAGGAGTGGCATTTAAACATCCAGGGATTCACAACCTATCGAAAAGACAGAGAGGTGGGCAGAGGGGGCGGGGTTGCCTTGTTAATTAGGAATGAAATAAAATCAATAGCACTAAACGACATAGGGTCAGATGATGTGGAGTCTGTGTGGGTAGAGTTGAGGAACCACAAAGGCAAAAAAACCATAATGGGAGTTATGTACAGGCCTCCTAACAGTGGTCAGGACCAGGGGCACAAAATGCACCACGAAATAGAAAGTGCATGTCCGAAAGGCAAGGTCACAGTAATCATGGGGGACTTCAATATGCAGGTGGACTGGGTAAATAATGCTGCCAGTGGACCCAAGGAAAGGGAATTCATTGAATGTTTACAGGAGGGCTTTTTGGAACAGCTTGTGATGGAGCCCACGAGGGGACAGGCCATTCTGGACTTAGTGTTATGTAATGAGCCAGACTTGATTAAAGATCTTAAAGTAAGGGAACACTTGGGAGGCAGTGATCATAATATGGTAGAATTCAATCTCCAATTTGAAAGAAAGAAGGTAGAATCAGATGTAAAGGTGTTACAGTTAAATAAAGGTAACTACAGGGGCATGAGGGAGGAACTGATGAAAATCGACTGGGAGCAGAGCCTAGTGGGAAAGACAGTAGAACAGCAATGGCAGGAGTTTCTGGGAGTAATTGAAGACACAGTACAGAGGTTCATCCCAAAGAAAAGAAAGGTTATCAGAGGGGAGATTAGGCAGCCATGGCTGACAAAGGAAGTTAGGGAATGCATCAAAGCAAAAGAGAAAGCCTATAATGTGGCAAAGAGTAGTGGGAAGTCAGAAGATTGGGAAGGCTACAAAACAAACAGAGGATAACAAAGAGAGAAATAAGGAAAGAAAGGATCAATTATGAAGGTAGGCTAGCCAGTAACATTAGGAATGATAGTAAAAGTTTCTTTAAATACATTAAAAACAAACGGGAGGCAAAAGTAGACATTGGGCCGCTCCAAAATGACGCTGGTAATTTTGTGATGGGAGACAAGGAAATAGCCGAGGAACTGAATAAGTACTTTGCGTCAGTCTTCACAGTGGAAGACATGAGTAATATCCCAACAATTCAGGAGAGTCAGGAGGCAAAGTTGAATATGGTAGCCATCACAAAGGAGAAAGTGCTAGAGAAACTAAGAGGTCTAAAAATTGATAAATCTCCGGGCCCAGATGGGCTACATCCTAGAGTTCTAAAGGAGATAGCTGAAGAAATAGTGGAGGCGTTAGTTATGATCTTTCAAAAGTCACTGAAGTCAGGGAAAGTCCCAGAGGATTGGAAAATCGCTGTTGTAACCCCCTTGTTCAAGAAGGGAACAAGGAAAAAGATGGAAAATTATAGGCCAATTAGCCTAACCTTGGTTGTTGGCAAGATTCTAGAATCCATTGTTAAGGATGAGATTTCTAAATTCTTGGAAGTGCAGGGTCGGATTAGGACAAGTCAGCATGGATTTAGTAAGGGGAGGTCGTGCCTGACAAACCTGTTAGAGTTCTTTGAAGAGATAACAAATAGGTTAGACCAAGGAGAGCCAATGGATGTTACCTATCTTGACTTCCAAAAGGCCTTTGATAAGGTGCCTCACGGGAGACTGCTGAGTAAAATAAGGGCCCATGATATTCGAGGCAAGGTACTAACATGGATTGACGATTGGCTGTCAGGCAGAAGGCAGAGAGTTGGGATAAAAGGTTCTTTTTCGGAATGGCAACCGGTGACGAGTGGTGTCCCGCAGGGTTCAGTGTTGGGGCCACAGCTGTTCTCTTTATATATTAACGATCTAGATGACGGGACTGGGGGCATTCTGGCTAAGTTTGCCGATGATACAAAGATAGGTGGAGGGGCAGGTAGTATGGAGGAGGTGGGGAGGCTGCAGAAAGATTTAGACAGTTTAGGAGAGTGGTCCAAGAAATGGCTGATGAAATTCAACATGGGCAAGTGCGAGGTCTTGCACTTTGGAAAAAAGAATAAAGGCATGGACTATTTTCTAAACGGTGACAAATTTCATAATGCTGAAGTGCAAAGGGACTTGGGAGTCCTAGTCCAGGATTCTCTAAAGGTAAACTTGCAGGTTGAGTCCGTAATTAAGAAAGCAAATGCAATGTTGTCATTTATCTCAAGAGGCTTGGAATATAAAAGCAGGAGTGTACGTCTGAAGCTTTATAAAGCATTAGTTAGGCCCCATTTAGAATACTGTGAGCAATTTTGGGCCCCACACCTCAGGAAGGACATACTGGCACTGGAGCGGGTCCAGCGGAGATTCACACGGATGATAAATTCTTGATTTCTCGAGGAATTAAGGGCTATGGAGAGAGAGCGGGTAAATGGAGTTGAAATCAGCCATGATTGAATAGTGGAGTGGACTCGATGGGCCGAATGGCCTTACTTCCGCTCCTATGTCTTATGGTCTTATGGTCTTATGTTAACTGTATGTTTTAAAAAGATTAACTTGAGTTCATAGAATAAACATTGTTTTGCTTTAAGAAATACTTTTCCATTTCTGCTGTCCCACACCTGTAGAGTGGGCCGTGTGCTCCCCACACCACAATCTAGTAAAAGTTGTGGGTCAGGTGAACTCCATGATACACGTTGGGGTTCTCTAAACCCTGGCCCATAACAACATTTACTTTATCAATCCCTTTTAGTATTTTATACACCTCGATCAAATCCCCTCTCATCCTTCTAAACTCCAGCGAGTAGAAGCCCAAACTGTTTAATCTCCCCTCGTACGTCAACCCTTTCACCCCCGGAATCAATCTGGTGACCCTCCTCTGAACTGCCGCCAATCCCACCACATCCTTCCTCAAATAAGGAGACCAAAACTGGACACAACACTCCAGATGTGATCGCACCACATCTCTCCCCCCACCCCACGGTCAAGTGTCCCGGTCAAAATTAGACCATAAGACTTAGGAGCCATTCGGCCCATCGAGTCTGCTCCGCCATTCAATGCGATCATGACGAACCTGATGTGATAATCCTCAACTCCACTTTCCCATCCTAACCCCTCGATTCCCCTTACCGATTAAAAATCTGTCTCGGCCTTGACCATAACGACCCAGCCTCTGCAGCTCTCTGCGGTAAAGAATTCCACAGATTCACTCCCCTCTGAGAGAAGAAATTCCTCCTCATCTCTGTCTCAAATGGACGACCCCTTACTCTGAGATTCTGCCCTCTGGTCCTAGACTCTCCCACAAGGGGAAACAGCCTCTCAGCATCGACCCTGTCAATCCCTCCCAGAATCCTCTATGTCTCAATAAGGTCGCCTCTCAGTCTTCTAAACTCCATTGGGAACAGGCCCGGCCTACTCAACCTCTCCTCATAAAATCCCTCCCTACCCGGGAACAACCGAGTGAACCTTCTCCACACTGCCTCCAATGCCCGTCTATCTTTCCTTAGATCGGGAGGGGGCCAAAACTGTTCAGGGTATTCCAGGTGTGATCTAACTAGCGCCTTGTATAGTTTTAGCAAGGCTTAACTATTTTTATACTGCCGTTTTCTGCTAGCTTGACTGAAAAAAATCAATCGTGAGACTTGTCGAGGGGGTGGGTGGGTGGGGGGGTGCTAATCGACTGTGGTGGCTTCACCTTACAGTTACGCCTTGCAAATATCTATTTACGTTTTTCTTTCCGACCCGACCCTGTGCAAAGCAGATCTTTCTCGAGATACCCCCTTGGGTTTTAGACAGCCAGCGTTTGACAGCTCCTCAATTTCCTCTTGAGAAAGGCGGGCCGAGTGAGAGGGGAGGGGCCTTCGACAGGGCCGAGGCAGGGTTGCACAGGAAGTCGGCGAGAGTTTTAAACAGTGGCAGAGAGAGAAAGAGGGAGGAGCGGTGGAGCAGGTTGAGATCGAAAGGGCGGAAAACAACGAGAGAGAGAGAGAGAGCGAAAGAAAGAGAGAGAGATTGGAATTCCCGTTGCTTCACAGTCCGCGAGGTTGCATTCCTGAGGGAGTTCCGACGATCCATGAAAGAGATTAGAGGCGGGGGAGGGAGGCTGTATATGAAGGCCGGGGATCTCTGTGGTCAGCTCCAATCCTCAACAGCTCAAAGTCTTTTTGCAAATGGATGTCCTACTGCTTACAGCCAACGTTGGCTCACTGTTCGATGATGTGAGTTACTCATTGCTCCTGTGGCAACACGCTAGAATTGTTTGCTTCACTTTGTGTGTGTGTGTGTGTGTGAGCGTTGGCGGGGGTTGGGGCGACTTACACTTGCGCTTGGGATTTAACCCACCCTCTCACCTCTCTCCTCCCAGAGCCAGGCTCTGCACCAGTTACCTGTCACCTACCACATCTTTCCCTCCCCCTGCGCCCCCAGGGCGAACCCTCACTAGCCCTCTGCGTCTTCTCTGTGGGGTGAAAATCGAGAGGGAGGTTTGGTGGTGAGGGGGGGGGGGGCTTAGGTTAATTGCCCTCGCTATGCCCTCAGGTAGGGTGATTATTCCACCCCTCTCTCTCTCCCCTCATCTTCTGAAAGGGGGCACGGCTATGCTGCGCGGGCAAGGGAGGGATACGTGGCGCTATTCGACTGCAGGGGCATCGCGACGCCGACCGCATCTCTCCCAGCGGAGGTCATTGCACAGGCAGGATTGGCAGGGTTATGGGCGGGGTGGGGGGGGGGTGCTGCTGGGGCGAGTTGGAACCAGTGCTGGAGGGCCGCCTACGCACGGACTCTCCCGCAGGTTGCCGGTTCGAGCCCAACTGCAGACGTTTGAGTGTCTTCCTGGGCTGATGGTGACTGTAATTGCTGGGCAGCCAAGAGTCAAAGACTTTGGGAATTTCTTCGAAGAATTATTGGTTGTTTTACTTGTGCGGTGTCTTCGGGGCCTGTGGGACTGGAATTGATCACGCACCAACGCAGGGTGTCGTAACACTGGACGCGATCGAGCCCAAGGCTTCAAAAGTGTTTGATTGGTTGTGAATGATGTTCTGGGAAGCCCTGGGGTAGAGAGGGTGGGGGGGGGGGGACATTCCACAAACACAAGCTTGTTAAGGTTTGCCTTACCCTCCTTTCCTCCTGGTTGCTCGCTCTCTGAGCGAAAGCAGGCCGGACTGAGCTGAGCCATTTCACAACCAGGCCCGATTCTGCTCTCAAAGCCTGCCCCGAATTTACTCACCCACACTCCTGAACGTCGAGGGCTTTTGGGCGGGGGGGGGGGGGGGGGTGGAGTCATTGGGGCACATTCCCGAGGCCCAAACCGCCTCCGCTGCTTGCCCTCATGGCCGTTCTCCACAGCGCAGGTCGCCGGCGAACTATTCGACTACGTGAGGCGTCGCTGTTTTTTTATAAAAATCAATTCTTCCTAGCTCGTCGCCGTAGATTCTCGCTGATTGCCGCCTTAACCCCACTTTCCCAGCACCCCCCCGTCCACCACCTCCCTTAAACGCTCCCTCCCCCACCGACTCAGAGTAAGATGCGTGCCACCTACGAGAAACACCTTCCAAACCCGCGGCCTCGCCCATCCAGAAGGACGAGGACAGCAGACACACATGGGGAACCCCCCCCACACTTGGAGGTTCCCCTCCAAGCCCCACATACCGTCCTGACTTGCAAATATATCGGCCGTCCCTTGGCCGTCGCTGTGGTCAAAGTATTGGGAACACCCCGCCCCCCTCCCCCCACCCCACTTCGGAAGACTGACCACAAGACGTCAGGACTGTCAGTGCTGGCCGCAAAGAACCTTCCGAACTTGGTTGACGTGTGAAAGGCGATGCCAATGTCTTTGCTTGTTCACACTCTCCGGTTGCGGTTTGCGCGATCTGCGAGACAGTCAACTCTACACGATCGGTTCAAAAGAGGATTTGTACAGGGTGCTCATTCCATCGTCCTGTGCGTCAATGCCTTCGCCTTACCATGAGTGAGGTACCCAACGATACCTTCTTGACCCTTCACCCCTCCCTTTCCACATCCCTCACCACCCCCCCCCCCCACCCCACCCCCCACACACTTTTAGAGCAATGGTTCTCAAAGTTGGTTCCATTGACCATTAGTGGACTGAGGGGGCCTTCGAGGCATCCCTCAGTCTAACCTCTTACGCAGGTCCAGGCCCAGAAGCCTCAATGGCATCGGCACGCGAGCGACAACGACGGCGCTTTTGAAGGAAGATCTTAGGCTTCCGTGGGCCGAGACGAGATTTCTGTCAATTTAATAATTGGCCATGGTAAATTGCCCTTTTAGTGTCCAAAAAAAGGTTAGGTGGGGTTACTGGGTTACGGGGATAGGGTGGAAGTATGGGCTTAAGTGGGGTGCTCTTTTCAAGGGCCGGTGCAGACTCGATGGGCCAAATGGCCTCCTTCTGCACTGTAAATTCTACGATTCTATGATTCTATTCTATGTTGCCACCCAAGGATCGGGAAACAAAAAAACGCAGCTCCGAGGGAAGATTGGGCAGGCTGGGGGCGGTTGTCCTCCTTGGATCAGAGGAGGCTGGGGACAGGTTTAATAGAGAGGCCTGGAGGGAGGGGGTAGGGACGGGCCTACTGCCTTTAGCAGAGAGGCCAGTGAGCAGGGGCACCTGGATGTGAAGTAATTGGTAAACAAAATGTTCAATTTCACGAATATAGACGCGAGATTAAGATCAGTTTTTCAGAAGGGAAGAATTGCGAGGGGCTTACGACACATATCAGTGTTTCAAACGTACGTAAATTTGTGTGGTGGTAATGTTTTGAATCCGAAAAGGTTTAGGCCTCGGACTCCAGCCTCAGTTAATCATTTGTTTCTGATTGTGAATAGAAATAATTCCTGCATGTAAATTCGCTAAAAGGCAGGTAAAGTATTGATAGGAAGTTATGAAAAGAGGAAGGAACCATGGCGATGGCAGGACTGACAATAGCGATGGTGCACATATACAGATTGTCACCTTCCTGTGTGTTTGGGTAATGTGATAAGGGCGTGTGTGAGTGTGGCCATGTCTGCTTTGCTCCCTTAGTTACTGAATCGAGGCCTGCTCAGGAAACATGCAAATCTGAAGCCGGCCTTGTCTGCAAGTTGATTCCTGGCTTCGTTGAAAATGACTCCATCGTCAGGGATGGTACAGAACAAAATATGGCACCGACCCACATAAAGAGATATCAGGTCAGGTGACCAAAATCTCCGTCAAAGACATAGGTTTTAATGAGTGCCTTAAAGGGTGAAAGAGAGGTCAAGAGGGCAGGGAGGTTGAGGGAGGGAATTCTGGAGCTTGAGGCCTTAAGGCAGCTGAAGGCACAGCCGCCAATGGCGGAGCGATTTAAATGGGGGGGGGGGCTGCTTTTAGCATTCATGTCGAGAGGGCTAGAATACAAGAGCAGGGATGTACTTCTGAGGCTGTATAAGGCTCTGGTCAGACCCCATTTGGAGTTATTGTGAGCAGTTTTGGGCCCCGTATCTAAGGAAGGATGTGCTGGCCTTGGAAAGGGACCTGAGGAGGTTCACAAGAATGATCCCTGGAATGAAGGGCTTGTCATATGAGGAACGGTTGAGGACTCTGGGCCTGTACACGTTGGAGTTTGGAAGGATGAGGGGGGGCCTTATTGAAACTTACAGGATACTGCGAGGCCTGGATAGAGTGGATGTAGAGCGAATGCTTCCACTTGTAGGAAAAACTAGAACCAGAGGATACCATCTCAGACTGAAGGGCCGATCCTTTAAAACAGAGATGAGGAGGAATTTCATCAGCCAGAGGGTGGTGAATCTGTAGAGCTACCCCCTTTGGCGGCGCCTTTGGTCACCTGACTCAGTGCCGGTATCCCGGGGGGGGGGGGGGGGGCGGTCATGGAGCTTAATGCCCTGGGTGAGAAGAAAACGTTTACGAAACCCTCCCTGGGGTTGATGGGTTTGGCGGGGGCACTGGGCCTGGGAGGGGGGGGGGGGGGGGTTTGATGCTTGGCGGAGGAAGGGGGGGAGGACACCAGGCTCGGCAAGGCTTGGACGGGCGGAGTTCAAAATGAACAATGCCTCTCGCGCTGACCCTCCTGGGAGTCCGCTCGACGGGTTTTCCCCTAGGCGGGCACACTTGGCACTGCGCCAACCCTGCCGCAATATCAAGAGAGCAGCTGCTTCCTGCCCGCTGGACGCCAGCGTTGCCGTGCTCCAACACCTCAGGTGAACTTTCACCTTTCACCTCTACCCGCAGACTGGCGGAGGCCCACGCCCAACCTCCTCGCGGGACCCCCTATTCTTGTGCCGGTCACTGATAGTTACTCTTCAGAGTTCTATCAAAGCTCCAGTAGAGCTTTGGGGTCATCCTTAAAGTGTTTTTCCCCCAGAATTGGACCCAAGATGTGCCGCACTCGAGGCTGCTCAAGCCCCTCGAAACATTTTTAAAATTTTGCATCTCAGGCACGCAAGGTTAGACATTTATTACCCATCCGTAGCTGCTCTTAACTAAGTGGCTTGCCAATGCCACTTCAGACAGCATTCAAGAGTTGTAAGACTGGTGCGGGAGAAGTAGGCTCGAATTGGATAAGAACGGCATGTTTCCTCAATTGTTGATGATTGCTTTTAATAATACCGGCTTCTCACCTCTGACATTTTTTTATTCAAATTCTCTAACTGTCGTAGTAGCTGACTAGGCCGGAAGCCTACTACTACACTACCTGTCCCCGGCCTCCGTTGGCAGCTAGGGATTTCTCACTGTGCAAATGTGGAGTTGCTGCTTTTTCATTGGCATCGACTGGACAGAATCTAACTGGCCGTTCAGGAAATAAGTTTGATTTCTTTGCCCTATTTTGTTTTCTCAGCTGGAAGGTTTGCAAATAATCTGGCTTCAGGAATTTTACCAGGTGAGTGAGTGAAACCGGGTTTCCGTGTCCCCCCTCCCCCCCCTCCCCTTCACAAGACGAAATCTGCAAAATCGGGCCTACACCCCTGGTCTTAACTCGAGCGTTCGCCACACTTGCCTGCCCCACAAGGAGAACAATTTTCCCAGTTGGTCAAAGGGGTCGGTTTTATAAAGAGTGCCTTCGCGGAGGTGAGAGAGGCTAAGAGGTTCAATCGAGTAGGGGGCGGGGGGGGGGGGGGGTGGGGGAGAGGAGGAAACAAACGGGATATGGGTCAAAATTGGCGATTTTTGATCAACTCCTCCATCTTGATTGGGAAGGGAGAGGCCTAGTTGTTCTCGAGAGTTCTGAACACCGCCCAGTCCATCACATGAACCCGCCTCCCATCCATTGCCTCTGTCTACACCTCCCACTGCCTGGGGAAAGCGGGCAGCATAATCAAAGACCCCTCCCACCCGGCTTATTCACTCTTCCAAACTCTTCCAGCGGGCAGGAGATACAAAAGTCGGAGAACACGATTCAAAAACAGCTTCTTCCTCGCTGTTAGCAGACTCCTAAATGAGCCTCTTATGGACTGAACTGATCTCTCCACACACCTCTGCTGAGTAGCACTATACTCCGTATGCTTCACCCGATGCCTGTGTCTGCGTTTACACCTGCCTGGACTGTACGCGGAACAATGCTTTTCACTGCACCTCGGTACACGTGACAATAAATTAATCCAAATCCAATCCTTCAGGAGCTGCAGTGAACGAGTATGGATGTGTCTCTCTCTCGCTCTCTCTCCCCCTCTCTTTCTCTCCCTCTCTCTCTCTCCCTCTCTCTCTCACTCACTCTCGTGTGCCAGCAGGTTGTGAAAAAGTACACGCCTCACTTTATCGCCCTTCATTGCCAGGAGATCGGAGGGAAGGACTACGAGACGGGCATGGTACACGTCAACAAGTTTGTAGCGTGAGTAGATTCCATCTCACTCTGCCCTGGTGGGTGAGGGAAGGGGCAGGGGAGGGGTGGGGGGGGGGGGGGCGGAATTGCTGGATGTCGGTTGCCAGGGCGAGTAACGTTGAAATAATAAAGTGGGGGTTAAACGTGAACTGACATTGGTGCTGCAGAATAGGCCGCATGTCGCGCTATTCAATCCCATGCTCCTTCACTGCGTCCCACGCGGTGCATGTGACGCTGTGGCACGTGCCAGAGGGTGGGGAAATCGGACGGTTCGGAATCCCCCCCCACCCCCACTGGTTCCCCCACCCCTCCCCTCTCTCTCTCTCTCACTCTCTCTCTCTCTCTCTCTCTCTTGTGGTTCTTGTTGCAATCTCGGTGGTTCCTCCCCTGCTAACGGCTGAATTCGCGCAGGAAGCTGTGTTAATCGCTAACAATTGTTGAGAAAGATATTGAGGTCAGAAAACAGTTAGCAGGGCAGAGGAATTGCCTGTGACAGGCACACACACGCACACATACACACACACAGTCAGTATTGAGGGAGCACTGCATTGTCAGAGGGTCATTACTGAGGGAGTTGTCATGATAGTCAGGTAAACATCATAGCACATACATACATACATACTGATGGACAGATCAACGGACCAATCAACACACACAACACAACAGCCAATCACAGGCAAGAGCATTCACAGTACAAAACAGGGAACACAACACTTTCTGGGCACTCGAGCAGGAGATGGCTCAGGGCACAGAGCACATTACGAGCCACTCAGACATCCACCATATGCTGAGTGCCACTAGAAGATAGAATTAGGAATAGGTCCACAGAATCAAAGGTCATGATCGAACCTCAGTAAACAGTTTAACAGTGTAAATAGATGTTTGAAATAAAACTGCGTTGTACCATTCGCAACCGTGTTAGTTCGTCTGTGTAGCAGAGTACCCAACACTTCAGGACTGCTGAACTGTCAGAGGGTCAGTACTGAGGGAGAGCTGCACTGTCAGAGGGTCAGTACTGAGGGAGTGCTGCACTGTCAGAGGGTCAGTACTGAGGGAATGCTGCACTGTCAGAGGGTCAGTACTGAGGGAGTGCTGCACTGTCAGAGGGTCAGTACTGAGGGAGTGCCGCACTGTCAGAGGGTTAGTACTGAGGGAGTGCCGCACTGTCAGTGGATCAGTACTGAGGGAGTGCTGCACTGTCAGAGGGTCAGTACTGAGTGAGTGCTGCACTGTCAGAGGGTCAGTACTGAGGGAGTGCTGCACTATCAGAGGGTCAGTACTGAGGGAGTGCCGCACTGTCAGAGGATTAGTACTGAGGGAGTGCTGCACTGTCAGAGCATCAGTACTGAGGGAGTGCTGCACTGTCAGAGGATCAGTACTGAGGGAGTGCTGCACTGTCAGAGGGTCAGTACTGAGGGAGTGCTGCACTGTCAGAGGGTCAGTACTGAGGGAGTGCCGCACTGTCGGAGGGTCAGTACTGAGGGAGTGCCGCACTGTGAGAGGGTCAGTACTGAGGGAGTGCTGCACTGTCAGAGGGTCAGTACTGAGGGAGTGCTGCACTGTCAGAGGATTAGTACTGAGGGAGTGCTGCACTGTCAGAGGGTCAGTACTGAGGGAGTGCTGCACTGTCAGAGGGTCAGTACTGAGGGAGCGCTGCACTGTCAGAGGGTCAGTACTGAGGGAGTGCCGCACTGTCAGAGGGTCAGTACTGAGGGAGTGCTGCACTATCAGAGGGTCAGTACTGAGGGAGTGCTGCACTGTCAGAGGGTCAGTACTGAGGGAGTGCTGCACTGTCAGAGGGTCAGTACTGAAGGGGTGCTGCACTGTCAGAGGGTCAGTACTGAGGGAGTGCTGCACTGTCAGAGGGTCAGTACTGAGGGAATGCTGCACTGTCAGAGGGTCAGTACTGAGGGAGTGCTGCACTGTCAGAGGGTCAGTACTGAGGGAGCGCTGCACTGTCAGAGGGTCTGTACTGAGGGAGTGCTGCACTGTCAGAGGGTCAGTACTGAGGGAATGCTGCACTGTCAGAGGGTCAGTACTGAGGGAGTGCTGCACTGTCAGAGGGTCAGTACTGAGGGAGAGCTGCACTGTCAGAGGGTCAGTACTGAGGGAGTGCTGCACTGTCAGAGTGTCAGTACTGAGGGAGTGCTGCACTGTCAGAGGGTCAGTACTGAGGGAGAGCTGCAATGTCAGAGGGTCAGTACTGAGGGAGCGCTGCACTGTCAGAGGGTCAGTACTGAGGGAGTGCTGCACTGCCAGAGGGTCAGTACTGAGGGAGCGCTGCACTATCAGAGGGTCAGTACTGAGGGAGTGCTGCACTGTCAGAGGGTCAGTACTGAGGGAGTGCTGCACTGTCAGAGGGTCAGTACTGAGGGAGTGCTGCACTGTCAGAGGATTCGTACTGAGGGAGTGCTGCACTGTCAGAGCGTCAGTACTGAGGGAGTGCTGCACTGTCAGAGGATCAGTACTGAGGGAGTGCTGCACTGTCAGAGGGTCAGTACTGAGGGAGTGCTGCACTGTCAGAGGGTCAGTACTGAGGGAGTGCCGCACTGTCGGAGGGTCAGTACTGAGGGAGTGCCGCACTGTGAGAGGGTCAGTACTGAGGGAGTGCTGCACTGTCAGAGGGTCAGTACTGAGGGAGTGCTGCACTGTCAGAGGATTAGTACTGAGGGAGTGTTGCACTGTCAGAGGGTCAGTACTGAGGGAGTGCTGCACTGTCAGAGGGTCAGTACTGAGGGAGTGCTGCACTGTCAGAGGGTCAGTACTGAGGGAGCGCTGCACTGTCAGAGGGTCAGTACTGAGGGAGTGCCGCACTGTCAGAGGGTCAGTACTGGGGGAGTGCTGCACTATCAGAGGGTCAGTACTGAGGGAGTGCTGCACTGTCAGAGGGTCAGTACTGAGGGAGTGCTGCACTGTCAGAGGGTCAGTACTGAGGGGGTGCTGCACTGTCAGAGGGTCAGTACTGAGGGAGTGCTGCACTGTCAGAGGGTCAGTACTGAGGGAATGCTGCACTGTCAGAGGGTCAGTACTGAGGGAGTGCTGCACTGTCAGAGGGTCAGTACTGAGGGAGCGCTGCACTGTCAGAGGGTCTGTACTGAGGGAGTGCTGCACTGTCAGAGGGTCAGTACTGAGGGAATGCTGCACTGTCAGAGGGTCAGTACTGAGGGAGTGCTGCACTGTCAGAGGGTCAGTACTGAGGGAGAGCTGCACTGTCAGAGGGTCAGTACTGAGGGAGTGCTGCACTGTCAGAGTGTCAGTACTGAGGGAGTGCTGCACTGTCAGAGGGTCAGTACTGAGGGAGAGCTGCACTGTCAGAGGGTCAGTACTGAGGGAGCGCTGCACTGCCAGAGGGTCAGTACTGAGGGAGTGCTGCACTGCCAGAGGGTCAGTACTGAGGGAGCGCTGCACTATCAGAGGGTCAGTACTGAGGGAGTGCTGCACTGTCAGAGGGTCAGTACTGAGGGAGTGCTGCACTGTCAGAGGGTCAGTACTGAGGGAGTGCTGCACTGTCAGAGGATTCGTACTGAGGGAGTGCTGCACTGTCAGAGCGTCAGTACTGAGGGAGTGCTGCACTGTCAGAGTGATCAGTACTGAGGGAGTGCTGCACTGTCAGAGGGTCAGTACTGAGGGAGTGCTGCACTGTCAGAGGGTCAGTACTGAGGGAGTGCCGCACTGTCGGAGGGTCAGTACTGAGGGAGTGCCGCACTGTGAGAGGGTCAGTACTGAGGGAGTGCTGCACTGTCAGAGGGTCAGTACTGAGGGAGTGCTGCACTGTCAGAGGATTAGTACTGAGGGAGTGTTGCACTGTCAGAGGGTCAGTACTGAGGGAGTGCTGCACTGTCAGAGGGTCAGTACTGCGGGAGTGCTGCACTGTCAGAGGGTCAGTACTGAGGGAGCGCTGCACTGTCAGAGGGTCAGTACTGAGGGAGAGCTGCACTGTCAGAGGGTCAGTACTGAGGGAGCACTGCACTGTCAGAGGGTCAGTACTGAGGGAGTGCTGCACTGTCAGAGGGTCAGTACTGAGGGAGTGCTGCACTGTCAGAGGGTCAGTACTGAGGGAGTGCTGCACTGTCAGAGGGTCAGTACTGAGGGAGTGCTGCACTGTCAGAGGATTAGTACTGAGGGAGTGTTGCACTGTCAGAGGGTCAGTACTGAGGGAGTGCTGCACTGTCAGAGGGTCAGTACTGAGGGAGTGCTGCACTGTCAGAGGGTCAGTACTGAGGGAGCGCTGCACTGTCAGAGGGTCAGTACTGAGGGAGTGCCGCACTGTCAGAGGGTCAGTACTGAGGGAGTGCTGCACTATCAGAGGGTCAGTACTGAGGGAGTGCTGCACTGTCAGAGGGTCAGTACTGAGGGAGTGCTGCACTGTCAGAGGGTCAGTACTGAGGGGGTGCTGCACTGTCAGAGGGTCAGTACTGAGGGAGTGCTGCACTGTCAGAGGGTCAGTACTGAGGGAATGCTGCACTGTCAGAGGGTCAGTACTGAGGGAGTGCTGCACTGTCAGAGGGTCAGTACTGAGGGAGCGCTGCACTGTCAGAGGGTCTGTACTGAGGGAGTGCTGCACTGTCAGAGGGTCAGTACTGAGGGAATGCTGCACTGTCAGAGGGTCAGTACTGAGGGAGTGCTGCACTGTCAGAGGGTCAGTACTGAGGGAGAGCTGCACTGTCAGAGGGTCAGTACTGAGGGAGTGCTGCACTGTCAGAGTGTCAGTACTGAGGGAGTGCTGCACTGTCAGAGGGTCAGTACTGAGGGAGAGCTGCACTGTCAGAGGGTCAGTACTGAGGGAGCACTGCACTGTCAGAGGGTCAGTACTGAGGGAGTGCTGCACTGCCAGAGGGTCAGTACTGAGGGAGCGCTGCACTATCAGAGGGTCAGTACTGAGGGAGTGCTGCACTGTCAGAGGGTCAGTACTGAGGGAGTGCTGCACTGTCAGAGGGTCAGTACTGAGGGAGCGCTGCACTGTCAGAGGGTCAGTACTGAGGGAGTGCCGCACTGTCAGAGGGTCAGTACTGAGGGAGTGCTGCACTATCAGAGGGTCAGTACTGAGGGAGTGCTGCACTGTCAGAGGGTCAGTACTGAGGGAGTGCTGCACTGTCAGAGGGTCAGTACTGAGGGGGTGCTGCACTGTCAGAGGGTCAGTACTGAGGGAGTGCTGCACTGTCAGAGGGTCAGTACTGAGGGAGTGCTGCACTGTCAGAGGATTCGTACTGAGGGAGTGCTGCACTGTCAGAGCGTCAGTACTGAGGGAGTGCTGCACTGTCAGAGGATCAGTACTGAGGGAGTGCTGCACTGTCAGAGGGTCAGTACTGAGGGAGTGCTGCACTGTCAGAGGGTCAGTACTGAGGGAGTGCCGCACTGTCGGAGGGTCAGTACTGAGGGAGTGCCGCACTGTGAGAGGGTCAGTACTGAGGGAGTGCTGCACTGTCAGAGGGTCAGTACTGAGGGAGTGCTGCACTGTCAGAGGATTAGTACTGAGGGAGTGTTGCACTGTCAGAGGGTCAGTACTGAGGGAGTGCTGCACTGTCAGAGGGTCAGTACTGCGGGAGTGCTGCACTGTCAGAGGGTCAGTACTGAGGGAGCGCTGCACTGTCAGAGGGTCAGTACTGAGGGAGAGCTGCACTGTCAGAGGGTCAGTACTGAGGGAGCACTGCACTGTCAGAGGGTCAGTACTGAGGGAGTGCTGCACTGTCAGAGGGTCAGTACTGAGGGAGTGCTGCACTGTCAGAGGGTCAGTACTGAGGGAGTGCTGCACTGTCAGAGGGTCAGTACTGAGGGAGTGCTGCACTGTCAGAGGGTCAGTACTGAGGGAGTGCTGCACTGTCAGAGGGTTAGTACTGAGGGAGCGCTGCACTGTCAGAGGGTCAGTACTGAGGGAGAGCTGCACTGTCAGAAGGTCAGTACTGAGGGAGCGCTGCACTGTCAGAGGGTCAGTACTGAGGGAGTGCTGCACTGTCAGAGGGTCAGTACTGAGGGAGTGCTGCACTGTCAGAGGGTCAGTACTGAGGGAGTGCTGCACTGTCAGAGGGTCAGTACTGAGGGAGTGCTGCACTGTCAGAGGATTAGTACTGAGGGAGTGCTGCACTGTCAGAGCATCAGTACTGAGGGAGTACTGCACTGTCAGAGGATCAGTACTGAGGGAGTGCTGCACTGTCAGAGTGTCAGTACTGAGGGAGTGCTGCACTGTCAGAGGGTCAGTACTGAGGGAGTGCCGCACTGTCGGAGGGTCAGTACTGAGGGAGTGCCGCACTGTGAGAGGGTCAGTACTGAGGGAGTGCTGCACTGTCAGAGGGTCAGTACTGAGGGAGTGCTGCACTGTGAGAGGGTCAGTACTGAGGGAGTGCTGCACTGTGAGAGGGTCAGTACTGAGGGAGTGCTGCACTGTCAGAGGGTCAGTACTGAGGGAGTGCTGCACTGTCAGAGGGTCAGTACTGAGGGAGTGCTGCACTGTCAGAGGGTCAGTACTGAGGGAGTGCTGCACTGTCAGAGGGTCAGTACTGAGGGAGTGCTGCACTGTCAGAGGGTCAGTACTGAGGGAGTGCTGCACTGTCAGAGGGTCAGTACTGAGGGAGCGCTGCACTGTCAAAGGGTCAGTACTGAGGGAGAGCTGCACTGTCAGAGGGTCAGTACTGAGGGAGCGCTGCACTGTCAGAGGGTCAGTACTGAGGGAGTGCTGCACTATCAGAGGGTCAGTACTGAGGGAGTGCTGCACTGTCAGAGGGTCAGTACTGAGGGAGTGCTGCACTGTCAGAGGGTCAGTACTGAGGGAGTGCTGCACTATCAGAGGGTCAGTACTGAGGGAGTGCTGCACTGTCAGAGGGTCAGTACTGAGGGAGTGCTGCACTGTCAGAGGGTCAGTACTGAGGGAGTGCTGCACTGTCAGAGGGTCAGTACTGAGGGAGTGCTGCACTGTCAGAGGGTCAGTACTGAGGGAATGCTGCACTGTCAGAGGGTCAGTACTGAGGGAGTGCTGCACTGTCAGAGGGTCAGTACTGAGGGAGAGCTGCACTGTCAGAGGGTCAGTACTGAGGGAGCGCTGCACTGTCAGAGGGTCAGTACTGAGGGAGTGCTGCACTGTCAGAGGGTCAGTACTGAGGGAGCGCTGCACTGTCAGAGGGTCAGTACTGAGGGAGTGCTGCACTGTCAGAGGGTCAGTACTGAGGGAGCGCTGCACTGTCAGAGGGTCAGTACTGAGGGAGTGCTGCACTGTCAGAGGGTCAGTACTGAGGGAATGCTGCACTGTCAGATGGTCAGTACTGAGGGAGTGCTGCACTGTCAGAGGGTCAGTACTGAGGGAGTGCTGCACTGTCAGAGGGTCAGTACTGAGGGAGTGCTGCACTGTCAGAGGGTCAGTACTGAGGGAGTGCTGCACTGTCAGAGGGTCAGTACTGAGGGAGAGCTGCACTGTCAGAGGGTCAGTACTGAGGGAGCGCTGCACTGTCAGAGGGTCAGTACTGAGGGAGTGCTGCACTGTCAGAGGGTCAGTACTGAGGGAGTGCTGCACTGTCAGAGGGTCAGTACTGAGGGAGTGCTGCACTGTCAGAGGGTCAGTACTGAGGGAGTGCTGCACTGTCAGAGGGTCAGTACTGAGGGAGTGCTGCACTGTCAGAGGATTAGTACTGAGGGAGTGCTGCACTGTCAGAGCGTCAGTACTGAGGGAGTGCTGCACTGTCAGAGGATCAGTACTGAGGGAGTGCTGCACTGTCAGAGGGTCAGTACTGAGGGAGTGCTGCACTGTCAGAGGGTCAGTACTGAGAGAGTGCCGCACTGTCGGAGGGTCAGTACTGAGGGAGTGCCGCACTGTCAGAGGGTCAGTACTGAGGGAGTGCTGCACTGTCAGAGGGTCAGTACTGAGGGAGTGCTGCACTGTCAGAGGATTAGTACTGAGGGAGTGTTGCACTGTCAGAGGGTCAGTACTGAGGGAGTGCTGCACTGTCAGAGGGTCAGTACTGAGGGAGTGCTGCACTGTCAGAGGATTAGTACTGAGGGAGTGTTGCACTGTCAGAGGGTCAGTACTGAGGGAGTGCTGCACTGTCAGAGGGTCAGTACTGCGGGAGTGCTGCACTGTCAGAGGATCAGTACTGAGGGAGCGCTGCACTGTCAGAGGGTCAGTACTGAGGGAGAGCTGCACTGTCAGAGGGTCAGTACTGAGGTAGCGCTGCACTGTCAGAGGGTCAGTACTGAGGGAGTGCTGCACTGTCAGAGGGTCTGTACTGAGGGAGTGCTGCACTATCAGAGGGTCAGTACTGAGGGCGTGCTGCACTGTCAGAGGGTCAGTACTGAGGGAGTGCTGCACTGTCAGAGGGTCAGTACTGAGGGAATGCTGCACTGTCAGAGCGTCAGTACTGGGGGAGTGCCACACTGTCAGAGGGTCAGTACTGAGGGAGTGCTGCACTGTCAGAGGGTCAGTACTGAGGGAATGCTGCACTGTCAGAGCGTCAGTACTGGGGGAGCGCTGCAATATCAGAATGTCCATGTTGCGGTTAGTGGAACTTCACTGTTTGCGAATTCTCTGCCATGTTCCTCATTGTTTCCTGGAGCACGGTTTTGTCTGTCAACCACTTTTCTTGCCCTGAGGACCTGGATCATGCGTGTGGGGTCCCATATTTCCATCAGTCTGTGAGCGGTGGCTCCAAGTCACGCTCAGCGCTCCCAACATGCTCTTGGAGGCCCAGCGTCACCATGGCAACGAAAAGCAGTCCGAAGTCAACCAGTTTTGTCTGTCAGTGCGGTTCAAGCGGATCCCTAATGTGGGAGTCCCGCATGTGGGGTGGATGCTGCACACTGGCCGTTTGGATTGGGAGCTCTATTTGGTGTGAGGCCTTTGCTGAAAGGCCTCAGTCGTAGGCCCGATGCCTTGGCTCCTGCCCGCAGTTGCCTTGAATTGCAACCTGATCTGTTTATGTCTTTCTCCTCCACAGCGACATTCTTTCCAGTAACGAAATGAAAGAGTACAACCGAGTTCGGGTATACATTGACCAGGATTTCAGCGCTCATGACCATTTCACTGTGAGTAGGCCCGGGATGGCTGACTCTGTGGGCTTTCTGCGATCTCACCACTCCCCCACACAAAACCATCTCCCACAACTGCCAGGCTCCCAACTAAATCGTTGGAGAGTGATTTAAAATATTGCAATCAGGCTTTCTCCTGGCTACCTCTGGTAACGATGGAGTCAGCCTGTGAGGCGCCAATTTCCGATTGAACTTCCTTCCTTTCGAAGCCAGCTGAGGAAAGAAAGGCTGCCTTTTCCCAAACACCGATCAGCCTCAAAGTCTCTATTCGCCTTGGATTTACTTCTGGAGCTTAGCCACCATTGTAATGTGGGGGTGTGGTGGTATGTATTAGGGGTAATGAGGTACCTGTGAAGCCGAGAGGCTATTGGCTGACAGGTCCCGGGTCCTGGTTGGATCTGCCGACTTCTGGCTCCGCCCTGAAGGCGGAGTATAAGAGCCCGAGCTTCTCCCCGCAGCCTCATTCTGTTGCTGAGCTGCTGGGGACAAGTCTCGCTTAATAAAGCCTAGATCGACTTCATCGCTTCTCGTCTCGCGTAAGTCATTGTGCGCTACAGGGGGACCTTTGGGACGAGTCAAACCCAAATGAGTAAGAGAGTTGGAGAGAGGGCACGCTGATTGCTAGATTGATCAAGCTGCAGATTTTTCCTGAAAGAGACAAAAGCGAGATTCCCGAATTTCGGACCAGAGCAACAGGAGGACTGGCCTCTGATTGGTTGGGGAGTCGCCTCCAATTGGTCGTGGGGAAAGCGACTCAGAACTATCGGTTCCTCCCCATCTGATGATTGGCTAATTCAACTTGGGAGTTAGCTAATTTGGGGATGGTGACTCCCAGGGCGAACATTCCCCCCAAGGTGAGCTGGCACTCGAGGAGGGAGAGAGAGAGAGAGAAAGGGCTGCGAGCTGGGGAAACATATGGCTGACAGGATTATGATCCATCCAAACAAACGGATTGTCAAATTTCGGGGGAAAACAATGATCTCAGTTGACTCCGGAGAGAGACTTGCCTCTGGTCATTTCCAAAGCCTCTCTGTTTTGGTTTGACCCGGGCGGGAGCCATCGCGGTTTGACATTGAGGAGAAACCATCATGGCCTCTTTGTGTCGCATTGCATGCTGGGTAGGGGTACGCCACCCGGCAAATGGCAAAACCCATTGGAGGACGTACAGCGGTGAGGAGGCCTTGGGGACAGCGATTCTGACTCGCAGAGGCCCAAGGCCCACCTCGACAACCAGGGAAGGTGTGTTAGTTAAAAAGGCGGCCAAACAGGTGGAGGATCAAATCCTCGCCGCGCACGCCGATCGTAGATGGGAGAGGGCAGGAGAGATTCCTGGTCACCCATGAGGTGGAAAGCAAGTTGGAGCCTCCCTCATCATTGTCCGTCGCTCCGGACTGCACGTAAAAGAGCGTGTTGCTGTATGACTCCCTGAGGTGATGTGTGACACAGATGCCAATTAGCACGCAGCAAAGATCCCACAACGAGAGGGCCCGCCAGATAACCTGCTTCCCCGGCATTGGGTCAGGGGATAGATAGGGGCCGAGGAAACCATAGGGCCCCCATATCCCTGGCTCTGGGATCTGGCTCTCAACACAATGAATTGAGCTGGAGATTTAAATTATCGATCCTTTCATGTGTAACCCATTAATACAACGAGCAGACCGATCTAGATGTGACGGTGAGCTCGGAGCGATTAAAAATTGGGTACCCCGAAAGAATATTCCGTTAATTTCGAGTCCCGTGTGCATTTTGGAATGATTCCCCATTTACTTTGGGGATTGGTACAAGTTAGCCGGTGTTTACCTCACTTACCGATTCCAATCTCCCCGCCCCCCACATAAGAATGTAATTTGGAGCCATTATTGCTTGTTTAGCCCACCAATTTTTATTAAATTTGCGCACGCTCTGAATGTTTGATTCATGTGGCGAGCGATTTGCCGCACGGGACTTGGACGGGAGGAGAGGTTGTTTATTTTAACATACGTGCTGTCGGGTACGTCAGTGGCAAATCGTCCAAGACGTGACTGATCATGTTGGGGACCATCCAAGTTAACTGTGCTGGCTAGGGGTTATAAATGAGTCGCTAAGGACAGCACGGTGGCGCAGTGGGTTAGCATTGCTGCCTCACGGCGCCGAGGTCCCGGGTTCGATCCCGGCTCTGGGTCACTGTCCGTGTGGAGTTTGCACATTCTCCCCGTGTCTGCGTGGGTTTCGCCCCCACAACCCAAAGATGTGCAGGGTAGGTGGATTGGCCGCGATAAATTGCCCCTTCATTGGAAAAAAATGAATTGGATACTGTAAATTTATTTTTAAAATGAGTCGCTGTCTTATTCCAACGTGGAGGTGTTTGCGGAGATAGGGAGGGACTGGGGAGAGGTAGGGCTGTGAGAATACCAAGCGATCTCAGGACATGAATTAGTATTGCAAACTGAACCTCCGATGGGGCAAGCAGGCAGTGCCTGTCAGCAAGCACAACGATGGGCGAATGGGTACTTGGACGAGCTACGGTGTGTCGGACAGCGGGGAGGGGAGGAGGCACTGGAAGAGAGCGCAACACGGTAGCATAGTGGTTAGCACTGGGCAACACGGTAGCACAATGGTTAGCACAGTTGCTTCACAGCTCCAGGGTCCCAGGTTCGATTCCCGGCTTGGGTCACTGTCTGTGCGGAGTCTGCACGTCCTCCCCATGTCTGCGTGGGTTTCCTCCGGGTGCCCCGGTTTCCTCCCACAAGTCCAGCGACGTGCAGGTTAGGTGGATTGGCCATGATCAATTGCCCTTAGTGTCCAAAATAAATGTTAAGTGGGGGTTGCTGGGTTACGGGGATAGGGTAGATACGTGGGCTTGAGCAGGGTGCTCTTTGTAAGGGCTGGTGCAGACTCGATGGGCCGAATGGCCTCCTTCTGCACTGTAAATTCTATGAATCTATGAGTGGAGTCCAGAGGGAAAGAGGGAAGGGTTTCAACATTTTGGGAGATTCAATTCAGGTGGGAGGTATAAAATAAATGGCAAACCATCAGGAGCATAGAGACACAGAGAGATCTGGGCATGCGGGTCCACAGATCTTTAAAAGTGGCAGCACAGAGGGAAATGGTGGTAAAGAAAGCGTATGGCATGCTTGCCTTCATAGGACGGGGTATCGAGTATAAAAGCTCGCAAATTATGTTACAGTTATATAGAACGTTGGTTAGGCCACATTTGGAATACGGTGTCCAATTCTGGTCACTGCACTACCAGAAGGACATGGAGGCTTTGGAGAGGGTACAGAAAAGGTTTGTTGCCTGGTATGGAGGGTATTCGCTATGAGGAGAGATTGAATGAACTGGGATTGTTCTCCCGAGAGAGACGGAGGCTGAGGAGCGACCTGATAGAAGTTATGAGGCATATACGTAGGGTGAACAGTTGAAGGCTTTTTCCCAGGGCGGAAATGACAATTACAAGGGGGCACAAGTTCAAGGTGAGGGGGGGGGATAGGTTCAGTGGAGATGTGCGGGGGATGTTTTTTACACAGAGGGTGGTGGAGGCCTGGAATGCGCTGCCAAGTGAGGCGGTTGAGGCAGATACGTTAGCGACCTTTCAGACTTATCTGGATAGGCACATGAACAGACTGGGAGTAGATGGGTACAGGTGGTCGGTCTAGATAGGACATGAGATCGGCGCAGGCTTGGAGGGCCGAAGGGCCTGTTCCTGTGCTGTATCGTTCTCTGTTCGAACATCTGGGATGCGGCAAAGCGTCTGGATGGAGGTGGTGCTGAGCCATTAATAGGTGGTGCCGGAGATTTGAGATTGGAGCCAAATTGAAGGCCAATCCTGCATTGCCCAGAGGTTAAACTCCAGACACCGCTCCCTGCCTCCATCTCCAAATGGCGGGCGTCTGAAAGCCCGAATATGGGCTCGTCAAAGTGCAGCGCTCCCTCATTACTGCGCTGGGAGCCTCAAGTCTGTGAAGTGACCCTTGACCTGCTGCCTCAGGGCAGTGGGTGGTACCACGGAGGCACATCTGGGGCTGAATCCCCAGATGGGGCGGAGGGGGGGCATAGGAAGAGGCAAAGAGGGCTCTTTAAGGGCTTTCCAGCACTGCTTGTGGGCCAAGAGAAGAAACAGGGACGGATTATTCTCAGAGAGATTATCTGTCCAAACTTGACGTCATCCTTAAAATGCCAGCGGGCCGGTTGAATGTGCATGTACCACTGAGCTTACCATGTTTCAAACCTGCTCCTGTCCATTCCCTCAGGCCCTGGGCAGTATGTACTTTCTGCATCAATCGATTCAAGACATTTACCAGTTTGACTTTAAAGGTAATTTTTACAGTTTTACTATGGCTTCCAAACTTTCTGTCTCTCTGTTACTTCCTGTCACGCCCTGGTGGGGGGGTTTCCACATTGGGGGGTTCCCCCCCCCCCCTCCCCACCGCCCTCCCCACCGCCCCCCCCCCCCTCCCCACCGCCCCCCCCCCCTCCCTTCCTGCTGGCGGGATCTTCCCACCCCACTGAATGCTGGGGGATTTTGGACGTATCTTCAAATCTGTTGTCGGAAAACGCATAACAGCAGAGGCAGGAGTTCTCGGCATCTGGCCCTCTCTCTGGCTCTGTCTGCCTCTCTCTCTATGTCTCTGCCTCTATCTCGGCCCCACTCTCTGTGTCTCTGGCTCTCTCTGTCACTCTGTCTCCCTCTCGTTCTCTGTGTGTGTCTCTCTCGCTCTCTGTCCACTCTCACTTTCCCTCTCTCTCGCTCTCTCTCTCTCTGTGACTCTTTCTCTGGTCTATTGCTATCTCATTCTCTCTCTCAGAATCTCTTGCTGCCTCTGTCACTCCTCCTCCTCTCTACTGGGGCTGTTTAGCACACTGGGCTAAATCAGCAGCACGGTTCGATTCCCGTAACAGCCTCCCCGTTCGATTCCCGTAACAGCCTCCCCGAACAGGAGGTGGCGACTAGGGGCTTTTCACAGTAACTTCATTTGAAGCCTACTTGTGCAAATAAGCGATTTTTCATTTCATTCTTCCCTTCCATCTTTCTCTCCCTCACTCTCCAGCTCACACCCACTCTGTCTCTCTCTCTCTTCCCCCCCCTCGGTTTCTCCCTCATGCTCCCTCTCCCTGTCAGGAGCCCCACCTCTCTCTCTCTTTCTTGCTCTCTGTCTTTCCCCATCTCTCTCTCTCTGTCTTGCTCCCTCTGTCTCTCCCTCCCTCTCTTTCTGTCTCTCACTCTCACACACTCTCTCGCATGCCCCCTCTCTCTCTCACACACACACACACTCTCACACACACACTCTCTCACACACACTCTTACACACACACTCTCGCTCACACACTCTCACACACTCCCTCTCGCACACCCCTCTCACACACTCTCTCACTCACACACACTCTCTCACACACACACTCACACACACACTCTCTCACACACTCACACACTCTCTCACACACACACACTCACACACACCCTCTCACACTCACACACACCCTCTCACACACACTCTCTCACACTCACACACACACACTCACACACACACACTCACTCACACACTCACACACACTCTCTCGCACACTCACACACACACACTCACACACACTCTCTCACACACTCACACACACTCTCTCACACACTCACACACACACACACACACACTCTCTCACACACACACACTCTCTCACACACTCACACACACACACTCTCTCACACACACTCTCTCACACACTCACACACACTCACACTCTCTCTCGCATGCCCCCTCTCTCACACACACACACACTCTCACACACACACACTCTTACACACACACTCTCTCTCAAACACTCTCTCACACACTCTCACACACTCCCTCTCGCACACCCCTCTCTCTCACACACTCTCTCACTCACACACACTCTCTCACACACTCGCTCACACACACACTCTCTCACACACACACTCACACACTCACACACGCACTCTCTCACACACTCACACACACACTCTCACACACACTCTCTCACACACACACACACACACTCTCTAACACACTCTCTCTCACACACACACTCACACACACTCTCTCTCTCACACACACACACACTCTCTAACACACTCTCTAACACACTCTCTCTCTCACACACACACTCTCTCACACACACACACACTCTCTAACATACTCTCACTCACACACACTCTCTCACACACACACACTCTCTAACACACTCTCTCTCACACACACACTCACACACACTCACACACACTCTCTCTCACACACACACTCACACACACTCTCTCACACACACACACACACACACTCTCTAACACACACTCTAACACACTCTCTCTCTCACACACACTCTCTCTCACACACTCACACACACTCTCTCACACACTCACACACACACTCTCACACACACTCTCTCACACACACACACACACACTCTCACACACACTCTCGCACACACACACACACACTCTCTAACACACTCTCTCTCACACACACACTCACTCACACACACTCTCTCTCACTCACACACACACACACTCTCTAACACACTCTCTAACACACTCTCTCTCACACACACACTCTCTCACACACACACACACACACTCTCTAACATACTCTCTCTCACACACACTCTCTCACACACACACACACTCTCTAACACACTCTCTCTCTCGCACACACACTTACAGTGTCTCCCCAGGCTTTAGAATTGTAACAATGAGAAAACTGCGAGATGGTTTGAAACCGAACGGGAACCATGGTGCGAGACCTCTGACCAGGAGCATGCTCCTCCAAGGACACAAATGGAAAATGTCATTCGCCGCTGGGACCCCTCTGGAGACAATCATTTTGATTTCAATGTCGGGAGAATGGTTGAAAGGTTTACGGATGACGTGAGAATTGCCTGTGTGGTTGAGAGTGAGCTGGAGAGCTGGAGAATGAAGCCTCGTGACGTGTCTGTCCTTCTAGAGAATAAGGAACTGAACTCTCTCTCTCTCTCGCCTCCTTCCATCTAGTTCAAAGCTACAAGGAGGTTCAGGGAAAAGAGGTGCACACTACGTCGCTGCATAACAACAGTATGATCGAGAAAGAAAGATTCAGCCAGGACTTCTGGCCTGAGGTAAGGACAGAGCAACCAAGATGGCGTCTATCTGCGTGATATCTCGGTAACAAAGCAGCAAGAATCCCTTCAGGGCTGAAACCCTCCTCAAACTGTATGTGGGCATCGCCCTTTGCCAGCATTTATTGCCCATTCCTAACTGCCCCTCGAGGAGGTGGTGATGAGCCGCCATCTTGAACCGGTGTGGTGTAGGTACACCCACAGTGCTGTTAGGGAGGGAGCTCCAGGATTTTGCCCCAGCGACAGTGAAGGAACGGCCGATATATTTCCAAGTCGGGGTGGTGGGTGACTGGGAGGGGAACCTCCGGGTGGTGGGGTACCCAGGTATCTGCTGGCCTTGTCCTTCTAGATGGTAGAGGTCGTGGGTTTGGAAGGTGCTGCCTAAGGAGCCTTGGCGAGTTGCTGCAGTGCATCTTGTAGATGGTACACACGGCTGCCACTGTGCGTCGGTGGTGGAGGGAGTGAGTGTTTGAGGATGGGGTGCCGATCAAGCGGGGCTGCTTTGTCCTGGGTGGTGTCGAGCTTCTTGAGTGTTATTGGAGCCGCGCTCATCCAGGCAAGTGGGGAGTATTCCATCACACTCCTGACTTGTGCCTTGTCGATGGTGGACAGGCTTTGGGGAGTCAGGAGGTGAGTTACTCTCCGCAGGATTCCCAGCCTCTGACCTGCGCTGGTAGCCACAGTATTTATATGGCTGGGTCCAGTTCAGTGTCTGGTCAATGGTAACCCCCAGGATGTTGATTGTGGGTTGACAATGTTGCCACACCTTTACCGATAACACCTCTATCTTCCCTAGTTTAAATGGTCTCGGAAAGGCTACATTCGAACCCGGTGGAGGCTCCAGAACCGGTATGATGTCTTCCTTCTCTAACTTTGATCGTTTTTCTGTTTGTGTGTTAAACCACATCCAACTCCTACCCTGAGGAGAGACAGCTCCGGGCTCGGGAAAACCGTGAGGTCTAGGCCCATCCCAACCTGGCGAAATCCTCAATCTGACAGCTGTCGGCTAGTCTCCACCTCCTGGAAGCCACTCAGTCCATCCTGGCTATGCCAGTCCTCCTGCCCGGCATTATTTCTCTCGGGATAATTTCCAGTTCCCTATCGAAGGCCTCAATTGAATTTGCCTCCTCCACGCTCTCAGGCAGCGCATTCCAGATCCTCACCACTCGCTGCGTTGAAATGTTTTACCTCACGTCGCCATTACATAGAAAATAGAAACAGGAGGAGGCCATTCGGCCCATCGAGTCTGCTCCGCCATTCATTATGATCATGGCTGACCATCAAGTTCAATACCCTGATCCCGCCTTCCTCCCATATCCCTCGATCCCTTTAGCCCCAAGAGCAAAATCGAATTTCTTCTTGAAATCACACAACGTTTGGGCGGCACAGTAGCACAGTGGTTAGCACTGCTGCTTCACAGCGGCAGGGTCCCAGGTTCGATTCCCCGCTGGGTCACTGTCTGTGCGGAGTCTGCACGTTCTCCCCCGTGTCTGCGTGGGTTTCCTCCGGGTGCTCCAGTTTCCTCCCACAAGTCCCGAAAGACGTGCTTGTTAGGTGAATCGGACATTCTGAATTCTCCCTCCGTGTACCCGAACAGGCGCCGGAATGTGGCGACTAGGGGCTTTTCACAGTAACTTCATTGCAGTGTTAATGTAAGCCTACTTGTGACACTAATAAAGATTATTATTATTTCGGCTTCAACTACTTTCTGTGGTAGCGAATTCCACCGATTCCCCGCTCTCTGGGTGAAGAAATTTCTCCTCACCTCAGTCCTAAAAGGTTGACTCCTTATCCTCAAATTCTGGCCCCTAGTTCTGGACTCCCCCACCATCGGGAACATTCTTTCTGAATCTACCCT
Organism: Scyliorhinus torazame; assembly: GCF_047496885.1. NCBI lineage: Eukaryota > Metazoa > Chordata > Chondrichthyes > Carcharhiniformes > Scyliorhinidae > Scyliorhinus > Scyliorhinus torazame. The sequence continues at coordinate 25,890,997 of NC_092726.1, forward strand.
GTCCGATCCTGTTAGAATTTTATAAGTTTCTCACTCTTCTAAACTCCAATGAATATAATCCAAACCGACTTAGTCTATCCTCATATGACAGTCCCGCCATCCCAGGAATCAGTCTGGTAAACTTTCGCTGCACTCCCTCCGTAGCAAGAACATCCTTCCTCAGATAAGGACCCCAAAACTGCGCACACTACTCCAGGTGTGGCCTCACCAATGCCCGATACAGTGCTGTAACCTTGATTAAATTTACCATAGAATTTACAGTGCAGAAGGAGGCCATTCGGCCCATCAAGTCTGCACAGGCTCTTGGAAAGAGCACCCTACCCAAGGTCAACACTTCCACCCTATCCCCATAGCCCAGTAACCCCACCCAACACTAAGGGCAATTTTGGACACTAAGGGCAATTTATCATGGCCAGTCCACCTAACCTGCACATCTTTGGACTGTGGGAGGAAACCGGAGCACCCGGAGGAAACCCACGCACACACGGGGAGGATGTGCAGACTCCGCACAGACAGTGACCCAAGCCGGAATCGAACCTGGGACCCTGGAGCTTTGAAGCAATTGTGCTATCCACAATGCTACCGTGCTGCCCTCAATTTTCTCTCAATCTTCTCTTCGCCAAGGAAGGCACTCCGAACCTCGCCAATCTATCCCCGTAACTGAAGTTCCTTATCACTAGAACTATTCCCCTAAATATTTTCCGCAACCTCTCCCATACCCTCACATCCTTCCTAAAGCTAAGGAACCCCCGAGGGGGTACCTATACATGAGGGTGGCACAGTGGTTAGCACTGCTGCCTCACAGTGGCAGGGACCAGGGTTCAATTCCGGCCTTGGGCGACTGTCTGTGTGCACGTTCTTCCCGTGTCTGCGCGGATTTCCTCCGGGTGCTCCGGTTTCCTCCCACAGTCCAAAGATGTGCAGGTTAGGTGGATTGGCCACGATCAATGGGCGGGGTTTGGAGTGGGGTAGTGGGCCTAGGTAAGGGTGCTCTTACAGAGGGCCGGTGCAGACTCGATGGGCCGAATGTCCTCCATCTGCTCTGTAGGGATTCAATTCTATGGAGACATTAAGCACCATCTGCCATCGTCAGCAACTGTAAAAGATCCCATGATGCTTTCATGGTCGAATGTATTTTGAACAATTGTTAAAAGAAAGGCCAGGTGATCTGACCGGGGGTGGATTTTTAGGGATATTTCTGGAAACTTCTGTAACCAGATACAACAGTGGCTTGCGAGGGACACTTCCCTACTCGAAACCCTGGTTACATGAATTGCCCGGGCCTTGTATCCAGGCAGCTACTCTCTAGTTAGCAATTCTCCCAATTTTTCCATTTCCACGTACTCTCTTCCCAAAACTGACTGACCTATTTTTCCCATGACAGCATCTTTGACCTGGTGAACATCCATCTTTTCCATGATGCCTCTAACCTTATCGCCTGGAAGAGTCCATCCACATTCCCAGGAAATAGGCGCAAGGCACTGGGACATGTCCTCAGCAGGTAGGTGTTCCAAATACAAAGTTTACCATGTCCTTATGCCTAGGATGTGTACCTTTAATTTGCGATAAAATGGAGGAATGAAAGGGGTCATGTGACCAGTTCTTAATTCTGCCCGACAACAAGCTTGGGTGGCTTTGTGGCTAAAGATTAAAGGGGGAGTCCAGGTTGTTTAACTGGGAAGAAGATGCAAGATATTCACACCTATGGACAATGGCAAGATCACACTAGCTGACAGTGGGCAGACTGAATCTCCAAGTCTAACAGGAATGTTATATTTTATAAATGGAGGCTGGTTTAGCTCAGTGGGCTAGACACAAACGTGTCTAGCCCGGTGCAACAAACGTTTGTGTCTGGTTTGTGATGCAGAACAAGGTCAGCAGCGCGGATTCAATTCCCGTACCAGCTGTGAATTCTGAATTCTCCCTCTGTGCACCCGAACAGGCGCTGGAATGTGGCGACTAGGGGCTTTTCACAGTAACTTCATGGCAGTGTTAATGTAAGCCTACTTGTGACAATAAAAAGATTATTATGATAAATGGTTATGCTTCAACCCATAGAACTATAGAATTCCTACAGTGGAGAAGGAGGCCATTCGGCCCATCGAGTCTGCCCCAACCTACTGAAAGAGCACCCCACCTAGGTCCATTCCCCTGCCCCACCCCATAACCCCCTCTAACCTGCATATCTTTGGACTGTGGGAAACCGGAGCACCCGGAGGAACCCACAAGAGGAGAAAGCGCAAAATCCACACGGACAGTCACCCAAGGCCGGAGTCGAACCAGGGTCCCTGGCACTGTGGGGTAGCAGTGCTAACCACTGTGCCACCGTGCCGCCTTGTCCATTTAACTGACCACTTAATTCCTAGAGAGAATGGAGTTGGGGATCCAGAGGATAGCTGATTAGCTTGTCTGCCTGGATACAAAGCCCGTGTGACTCATGTAACCAGGCAAACCACTGTCTTCTAGTTACAAGGTTTGTTTAAGATGTCCCAAATAGTCACACAGTAAGTCAGCCCGTGAGAATTAGGGGGAGGGAGATGGGGAAAAAGAAGAGAAGATTACGTACTCCATATTCTTTTTTCAGGATTACAGACGCCCGCTATGAAAAGGTGCCCTTCTTAATTTTTGGAGATTTCAATGTGCGCCTGGACACACAGAGAGTGGTTGAGGTAACTTCTTGAATTGCTGTGCTCGATATTCTGTACAATGGAGACCCCAGGGGGCGCCGGTGCAACAAACGCAATTCCTGCTCACTCCAACTGCATAGAATTCCAGTTGAACTAAACCCTTCCCAAAAATTCCAATAAGCATCAATTGTGCACTCCTCCCTCATTCCTGTCACCGAGCTAACTTCACATTCATATCCCTCATGTCCATGGGCTTCAACTTTGATCTAAGTCTGCACTGACAACACCTTTTGAAAGTCTATGTACACCACATCAACTATGTCACCTTTGTCTACACTCCTCGAGTTCAATTATTCCGACGTGCTCCCAGCTGGTCACCCACATTGTCCGCTCTGTAATAATCTCAACCAAAACTCTGCTCTACGGTGTCTTAACTCGCACTGAGCCCCCCCCCCCCCCCCCCCCCCCCCCCCCACCCCTTTCCTCTATCACCCCCTGCGCTCGCTGACCTATTCTGGCTCCCGATCGAGCAATTTCAAAATTCTCATCCTTGATTTCGAATCCCTCCATGGTGTCATCTCTCCGTATCTCCTCCAGCCCCTCACCACCCTCTGAGATCTCTACGTTCCTCTGATTTCCCTAAACTTTAGCGTACCCAATTATTTTTGGGAGAATGTGCAAACTCCACACAGACAGTGACCCGGGGCCAGGATTCGAACCTGGGTCCTCGGTGGCATGAGGCGGCAATGCTGGAATCCCCTCTCTAAACCTCTCCGAACCCTCTTAACCTGGCTTTAAGACATTCGCTAAAACTCTTATCTCTTCAGCCAAACTTTTTACCACCTCACCTAATATCTCTTGATGTGACATATTTTGTTTTAGAATGTATTCTTGTTATAATCCGCTCTCTTTGTCTTTGTTCCTTAGACTCTCTGTAGCACGGCATCCGTGGAAACCATACTAAATGGGGAACCTGAAGATGTCAAGAAAGTTATCTTTCAGGAGAGAGGCAATGATCATAAGGTATGGTCAAGACTTTTTTAATGTTTCCAATTAAGGGGCAATTTAGCATGGCCAATCCACCCACCCTGCCCATCTTTTTTGGGTTGTGGGGAGTGAGACCCACGCAGACACGGGGGAAAATGTGCAAGCTCCACAAGGGACAGACAGTGACCTGGGGCCAGGATCGAACCCTGGTCCTTGGTGCTAACCACTGCGCCACCCTGCCGCCCTACGTATGGCCCAAACTTAGCATGCATTATTCCAGAGGGGAGATTTGCAGTGTGCTTGAAGCACTCACTCTCTCCTCTGGGACACATCTTGGCCGAGAGAGTACTGTGTGTATAGTTTGCTTTGTAAATACGTACATTTCTCTACGCTTCTCGTTTTGGACTCTTTTGTGGACGCTAAATTGGCGACGAGGATGGAATGTTGTCAACTGCTCTATACCTATGGGGAGGGACCATTTAGCCTTCCCATGAGCCTCGTGGAATGCGAGCCTCCCTGCTAAGGGGTGGGGGTCCATTAGCTGGCCCAGATAGGAGCCATGCATGGGTAGTCCCAGCTGGGACTTAGAGACAATGGTGTTTATTGATCACTTTGTAAATACAAAAACTTTCTCTATGCCTCTCGTTTTGGACTCCCCTGCGGCCGCTGAAGCCCACATTTATTGCCCATCACTAATTGCCCTTGAACTGAGTGGCTCGCGAGGCCAATTCAGAGGGGCAGTTAAAAGTCAACCATGTTTGCAGTGGGGCCTGGAGTAGGGACAAACCGTCCAGGTGGAAATAAAATGTAAAATGTACGTTTCTCTACGCTTCTCATCTTGGACTCTTGTGGATGCTAAATTGGCGACGAGAACTGAGGTTGGTGCTCAAATGCGCTGCCTCCACGCTCCACGCCCATTTGCCCATCGCTATTTTTCTTTTTGCAGCTCCCTGTGATGGCCCCAAGCGACTGTCCTCCCCACCAAGGGGGCGTAGTGGCAGTGCCAGCCTGTGCCCTCCCTTTTCCCGGTGCCCGCCCTCTTCCCACACGCCCTGGGCATCGCTCGACTTTCCCAGGGCGTGTCTCCGCTGGCCAGGCAATCAACGGGCTCCTCAAAGCCTTGACCAAACCTGACCTTCCGTGGCTCGGTGTCATATTTTATTTCGTCATGCTCCCTGGAGCATCTTGGGAAGTTTCCATTGTTGACATGGGTAAGGTACTGGGCAGATTTCTTCCTGTCAACCAGTTTAAAGCAATTGTCCCTTTCTCTGCAATGTTCAGGTGCTGTTGAGGATCGAGTCAAAAACCTTTGACTATTTTGATCAGGGCGTCTTCCGACACAACAACGGAAAAGCTGTGCGTAAACCCAAATCCCATTTGTTTTCCTGACTTTCCCATGCCCGACCTTCCCCACCTCCCGTTAACCCTCCGCCTCTCTCTCTCATTAGCTTTTAGAATTCGACCAGGAGTTGACTACATTCTTCAACGAAATCTGCGAACTGGACATTGAGTTCCCTCCGAGGTAGGCGAAGACGAAAACGGGGAATATAATTTGAGGGTGGCAGCAAAAGAGAGGGAATGTCGTCGAAGCTGTTCCTCTTGCCCGCATCAGGATCAATGCAAAAATGTCAAATTTCAAAGGGAAATTTTGTATTCTTGCAAATCCGTTCTGATGAGTCCAAGGTGAAATGTTTTGATCGCACGTGTCTTTTCACAACAATAATCAAGCTCTGTACTAAAAGGATAAAAGTTGCACACACCCAATTGGTCAAAGTGTCCGAGGGATGCCCCTGCCACAGAGATAATTAAATATGTTAATCTGTTGAATATTCATTTATCCCTTTAAAGAGTCATCGTAACATATACACACAAAAGGCCTTTCGGCCCAGCGCATCTGTGCGGTCAAAAACAACTACCTAACTTTTCTAATCCCATTTTCCAGCACTTGGCCCACAACCTTGGCATCGCAAGTGCACATCTAAATATTTCTTAAATGTTGTGAGGGTCTCTGCCTCCACCGCCCTATCAGGCAGCGAGTTCCAGATTCCCACCACCCTCTGGGGCAAAACATTTTTCCTCAAATCCCCACTAAACTCCCTGCTCCTGACCTTAAATCTCTGCCCTCCGGTCATTGATCCCTCCACCGAGGGGAATAGCTTCTTTCTGTCTGCTCTCTCAATGCCCCTCATAATTTTATACATCTCAATCATGTCCCCCTCAGTCTCCTCTGCTCCAAGGAAAACAACCCCAGTCTATCCAATCTCTCTTCATCACTAAAACTCTCCAGCCCAGGCAACATCCTGGTAAATCTCCTCTGCACCCTTTCCAGGGTTATCACTTCACTCCTGTAATGTGGATTCCAGCACTGCGCACAGTACTCTCGCTGTGGCCCAACCAACGTTTTATACACTTCCAGCAGAACCTCCCTGCCCTTAAACTCTATGCCTTGGCTAATAAAGGCCAGTATACCATGTGCCTTCTTAACCACCGTATCCACCTGATCTGCCAGCTTAAGGGACCACTGTGCGTGCACACCAAGGTCCCTCTTATAAGACCATAATACATAGGAGCAGAATTAGGCCACTCGGCCTATCGAGTCTGCTCCGCCATTCAATCATGGCCGATATTTTCTCATCCCCATTCTCCTGCCTTCTCCCCATAACCCCTGATCCCCTTATTAATCAAGAACCTATCTATCTCTGTCTTAAAGGCACTCAGTGAATTGGCCTCCACAGCCTTCTGCGGCAAAGAGTTCTACGGATTAACCACCCTCTGGCTGAGGAAATTCCTCCTCATCTCTGTTTTCAAAGATCGCCCCTTTAGTCTGAGATGGCGTCCTCTGGTTCTATTTTTTTCTACAAGTGGAAACATCCTCTCTACGTCCACTCTATCCAGGCCTCGCAGTATCCTGTAAGTTTCAATAAGATCCCCCCTCATCCTTCTAAACGCCAACGAGTACAGACCCAGAGTCCTTCCTCATACGACAAGCTCTTCATTCCAGGGATTATTCTTGTGAACCTCCTCTGGACCCTTTCCAAGACCAGCACATCCTTCCTTAGATACGGGGCCCAAAACTGTTCACAATATTCCAAATGGGGTCTGACCAGAGCCTTATACAGCCTCAGAAGTACATCCCTGGTCTCGTATTCTAGCCCTCTCGACATGAATGCTAACATTGCATTTGCCTTCCTAACCTGCACGTTAACCTTAAGAGAATCGTGAACAAGGACTCCCAAGTCCCTTTGTGCTTCTGCTTTCCGAAGCATTTCCCCATTTAGAAAATAGTCTATGCCTAAATTCCTCCTTCCAAAGTGCATAATCTCACACTTTTCCACATTGTATTCCATCTGCCACTTCATTGCCCACTCTGCTAGCCTGTCCAAGTCCTCCTGCAGCCCCCTTGCTTCCTCAATACTACCTGTCCCTCTACCGATCTTTTTATCATCTGCAAACTTAGCAACAATGCCTTCAGTTCCTTCTTCCAGATCATTAATGTATATTGTGAATAGCTGTGGTCCCAGCACCGACCCCTGAGGCACACCACTAGTCACCGGTTGCCATCCTGAAAAAGACCCCTTTATCCTGACTCTCTGCCAGTCAGCCAATCCTCTATCCATGCCAGGATCTTACCCTTAACACCATGGGCTCTTAACGTATTTAACATTCTCCTATGCGGCACCTTGTCAAAGGCCTTCTGGAAATCCTGGGTGATTCCCAGGGTCCGACCATTGTCATATTTTCCCTTGCCCTGTTTGTCCTGCCCACACTTATCCGGATTGAATTCCATTTACCACTAATCAGCCCATAGAATCATAGAATCATAGACTTTACAGTGCATAAGGAGGCCATTCGGCCCATCGAGTCTGCACCGGCTCTTGGAAAGAGCACCCTACCCAAGGTCCACACCTCCACCCTATCCCCATAACCCAGTAACCCCACCCAACACGAAGGACAATTTTGGACACTAAGGGCAATTTATCATGGCCAATCCACCTAACCTGCACATCTTTGGACTGTGGGAGGAAACCGGAGCACCCGGAGGAAACCCACGCACACACGGGGAGGATGTGCAGACTCCGCACAGACAGTGACCCAAGCCGGAATCGAACCTGGGACCCTGGAGCTGTGAAGCAATTGTGCTATCCACCTGACCAGCCCGTTTAGCACAGGGTCAAATCGCTGGCTTTGAAAGCAGACCAAGGCAGGCCAGCAGCACGGTTCAATTCCCGTACCAGCCTCCCCGAACAGGCGCCGGAATGTGGCGACTAGCGGCTTTTCACTGTTACTTCATTTGAAGCCTACATGTGACAATAAGCGATTTTCATTTCATTTCATTTTTCACATATCCTCCTGTAAGGCTATCCTCTTCACTATTTACCACCCCACCAATATTCATATCATCCGTGAACTTCCTGATCAACCCTCCTACATTCAAGTCTAAATCGTGTATATAAACCACAAACCACAAGGGCCCGAACACTGATCCCTGCGGGACTGCACTGGATACAGGCTTCCAGTCAGAAAAACACCCCTCGACCATCTCACTCTGCTTCGTCGGATAATTCTGGATCGAATTTGCCAAATTGCCTTGAATCCCACAGGCTCCAACCTTCGCTATCAGCCTCCCATGTGGAACCTTATCAAAAGCCTTGCTGAAATCCAAGTCGACGATGTCAAATGCATTTCCCACATCTACACACCTGGTCGCCTCTTTGAAAACTCAATCAAGTTGGTCAGACATGACCTCCCCTTAACAAAACCATGTTGACGGCTCTTGATTAATCCCTGCCACTCCAAAAGCAAATTTATTGTCTCTCAGAATTGCTTCCAGTAGTTTCCCCACCACTCAGGTTAGACTGGCTGGTCTGTAGTTCCCTGGTTTACCCCTTCCTGAATAATGGTCCCACATTGGCTATCCTCCAGTCCTCCGGCACCTCTCCTGTGGCCAGAGAGGAATTGAAAATTATTGTTCCTAGCTTTCTGAGCAGTAGTGTGCCCAATAGAACAAAGAACAATACAGGACAAGAACAGGCCCTTAGGCCCTCCAAGCCTGTACCGGTCATGATACCAACCTTTGCCAAAACCCTCAGCACTTCCTTAAATAGGTGTTGCGTTTCCCGTTTTCCCCATGCACAGCCTCATCCACGACTCTACTGCCTGAGTCTTAACCTGCACCAATTAGAGTTGGTGAGGGAAATTTATCTGAAAACCCTCTTCCCTCTACGCGACACCTATCCCAGTCTGTATTTGGACAATTAAAGTCTCCCCGTTGTAACTACTCTACAATTCATGCGCGTATTTCTAATTGCCTTGAAGATTTACTCCTCTGCATTCTTCCCATTCGACAGGCAAGCAATGTAACTTCCATCTTCTTTGTTCCTTTATTCTGGCTAAATAGATTCTGCCCTTGAGACGCCTCCGAGACACCCTGGGCTGGATTTTCCGATTCTGGGGCTATGTCCTCACTCCAGCATGGCAGACAAACTGGCGCAAAACGGCCATCGATTCCCCGTTTGGCTGTGGGCTATCATGTCGGCAGCGTAGAGCACCCAGCTCTAGTTGCCGCTACACCATGAGAATTGCTGGGTCCTTGGCCGCGCATTCGCACAGCTGCGGCCACCCACGGACCCCGCCCGCAAAATAGTACCCCCTCCCCTTTGGCCAGCTTGCCACAGACCACCCACCCACAGTGCCCCCCCCCCCCAGCCCTAATTTCTTTTGTTTATAAATTTAGAGTACCCAATTAATTTGTTCCGATGAAGGGGCAATTTAGAGGCCAATCCACCTACCCTGCACATCTTTTGGGTTGTGGGGGCGAAACCCACGCAGACAAGGGGAGAATGTGCAAACTCCATGAATCCTCCAACCCCAATTTGGATCGCTTTACTTTCCCCCTTCCTCTAAACCCAGGGCTGTCTACCCCTCCCAATATTCCGTGTACGTTGGGACACTGTCCTCGGTTTGTCTCCTGGTTCCTGCACCCCTGTCACGCAAGGTTAAGCTCTTCCCTAAAGTAAATCACCGCACAGCAAATTGGCACCAGCACTGTTCAGGTACAACTCTATATGGGGCCCGTACATGTCCCCCAGAGCCGATCCTATTATCCCAGGAATCTAAAGCCCTTCCTCCAGCTCCACATTTCCAGCCGCGTACTCATCCTCCTATTTTTATACCCACTTGCTCTTGACACTGGGAGAACTCCTTTTGAGTTCCTGTCTCTGTTCCCTTCTTCGCTCCCTCAATTCTGACTTTATCCCTCACACCCTTCCTACCAGACAAGCAAGCAATGTAACGTCACGTTTTCTGTTCTCCAGCTCCCGCTAAATGCCCCTCTGGGACGCCCTCTTTCTCCATCGCTGCCATGCCCGCCTTAGTCAATACCGCCACCTTTCCTCCCCCCCCCCTTCTCCCTCCTTCTGTCTATCTTGTTGGTACTGCTGTGCGACAATCTAAATCTTCCCCGCGGAGGAGCTCACTTAGTCTAATAGCGAGAATCTTGTACCTCCTTTCCAGTTACCCGTACAGCGAGGTCAACACTGAGGGAACACTGTACGCAAACACTCGCTGCCCAGCTTGGTGCGACCGTATTCTCATGTCGCCCTCTGCCAATGAGGTGGTAGTAAAGGTAACAATTTCCTCTAAATTTGCTCAGCTGATTCCTGGGTTGTAGGGGGCTTGTCTTAAGAGGAAAGATTGGGGCAGGCTTGGGCCTGCATCCATTGGAGTTTCGAAGAACGTGTGACCATCTTATTGCACAGTGGCGCAGTGGTTAGCACGGCTGCCTCACAGCGCCGCGGTCCCGGGTTCGATCCCGGCTCTGGGTCACTGTCCGTGTGGGGTTTGCACATTCTCCCCGTGTCTGCGTGGGTTTCGCCCCCACAACCCAAAGATGTGCAGGGTAGGTGGATTGGCCACGCTAAATTGCCCCTTAATTGGAAAAAGAAGAATTGGGCACTCTGAATTTATTTTTTAAAAAGAAATATATAAGATCGTGAGGGGTTGAGGGGGAGGAGGGTGCGGTGGATTCTGGGAGGATGTTTCCCCCTGGTGGGGAAATCTAGACCGGGGAGGTCGCAGTTTCAGAACGAAGGGTCAACAAGGGGGGGTCAAGGGTTATGGGGAGACAGGCAGGAAGGTGTTGAAGGGCGGAGCAGGCTCGAGGGGCCAAGTGGCCTACTCCTGATCTGTGGTTCAAATACAACATCCCTTGCTTGCAGCAACTTAGAACAGTCGACAAAAAAAATGTCACGAGATGTCTTGTGGGTAGGTGGACGTTAAGTACACCATGAGGGAAGAAGGCGTCGGTGCGGGAAAGAGGTGGACTTTTATTTTGTTTCAAAATGGAGGAGAATGGGGTCCTGGGGACGCAACGCCAGAGTATGGGGAATAGGCAGCGAAATTAGGATCACCAATGAATGGAGACTCACAAGAGTCTTTTCTCTTGAAAAGGGGCGGTTGATGGGGTGACCTAATCGAGCACTGTAAAATTCTGAAAGCTTTTTGACGGCGTGAATGCAGAGAGAATGTTTCCCCTTGTGGGGGGAGAGCGTAACTACAGGTCGTTGATATGAGATAGTCACCGAGAAATCCGATCGGGAATTCAGAAGGAACCTCTTCACCCAACGAGTGGGGTGAATGTGGTAGTCGTTACCACACTGGGTAGTTGAAGTGAATCGTGTAGATGTGCTTAATGGGAAACTAGACAAATATATGAGGAAGAAGGGGAATAGAGGTAGGTGTAGATGAGGAAAGATGGGTGGAGGCTCAAGTTGAAGAAATAAGATATAGAATCAATACAAAGACCAATTATCTACTTTATAAAACTCATAGATAGGGTGTAAATGATTGAGAATCTAATGAACCCAACCTGATCAATTGTCTTGAATATTTATCTACCTATCTATCTATCTATCTACCATCTGTTTATCTGTCTGCCTGTCTGTTTATCTATCTATCTATCCCTCATCTCTCTATCGCCATCTCTCGCTATCTCTCTCTCTCTCCACCTCTGGCTCTCTCATTCCCCCCTCCATCTCTCGCTCTCTCTCTCTCCATATCTCATCATCTCACTGTCCATCTCTCACAATCACTCTCTGTCTTGCTATCTCTCTCCCTCCATCTCTGATTATCCTTCGCTCCATCTCGCGCGATATCGCTCCCTCTCGATCTCGCGCTATCTCTCTCTCCATCTCTCGCTGTCTCACTCCCCCACTATCTCACACTGTCTCTCTCTCCATCTCTCACTATCTCTCTCTCTCCATCTCGCGATATATCTCTCCCTCCATCTCTCTCCCCCTCCATCTCTCGCTATCTCTCTCCATCTCCCCCTCCATGTCTCGCTATCTCTCTCCATCTCTCACTATCCCTCTCTCCATCTCTCGCAATCTCACACCCCCTCCATCTCTCACTATCCCTCTCTCCATCTCTCGCAATCTCACACCCCTTCCATCTCTCACTATCCCTCTCTCCATCTCTCGCAATCTCACTCCCCCTCCATCTCTCACTACCTCTCTCTACCTCTCTCTATCTCTGCCCTCCATCTCTCGCTATCTCACTCCACCCTTCATCTCTCGCTGTTTCTCTCCCCTCCGTCTCTCACTACCTCTCCCTCTCCATCTCTCGCTATCACTCTCCCTCTCTCTCACTCCGTCTCCATCTCTCGCTATCTCTCTCTCCATCTCTCACTATCTCTTCCTCTATCTCTCACTATCCCTCTCTCCATCTTTCGCTATCTCTCTCTCCATCTCTTGCTCTCTCTCTCTCCATCTCACGCTATCTCTCTCCCCATCCATTCCCCACCATCTCCCTCCCTCTCCATCTCTCACTCCCTCTCTCCACCTCTCGCTATCTCTCTCCACCCTCCATCTCTCACTATCTCTCTCCCCTCCATCTCTCGCTATATCTCCCTCTCCATCTCTCACTATCTCTCTCTCCATCTCTCACTATCCCTCTCTCCATCTCTCACAATCTCACTCCCCCTCCATCTCTCACTACCTCTCTCTACCTCTCTCTATCTCTGCCCTCCATCTCTCGCTATCTCACTCCACCCTTCATCTCTCGCTGTTTCTCTCCCCTCCGTCTCTCACTACCTCTCCCTCTCCATCTCTCGCTATCACTCTCCCTCTCTCTCACTCCGTCTCCTTCTCTCGCTATCTCTCTCTCCATCTCTCACTATCTCTTCCTCTATCTCTCACTATCCCTCTCTCCATCTTTCGCTATCTCTCTCTCCATCTCTTGCTATCTCTCTCTCCATCTCGCGCTATCTCTCTCCCCATCCATTCCCCACCATCTCCCTCCCTCTCCATCTCTCACTCCCTCTCTCCACCTCTCGCTATCTCTCTCCACCCTCCATCTCTCACTATCTCTCTCCCCTCCATCTCTCGCTATATCTCCCTCTCCATCTCTCACTATCTCTCTCTCCATCTCTCACTATCCCTCTCTCCATCTCTCGCAATCTCACTCCCCCTCCATCTCTCACTACCTCTCTCTACCTCTCTCTATCTCTGCCCTCCATCTCTCGCTATCTCACTCCACCCTTCATCTCTCGCTGTTTCTCTCCCCTCCGTCTCTCACTACCTCTCCCTCTCCATCTCTCGCTATCACTCTCCCTCTCTCTCACTCCGTCTCCATCTCTCGCTATCTCGCTCTCCATCTCTCACTATCTCTTCCTCTATCTCTCACTATCCCTCTCTCCATCTTTCGCTATCTCTCTCTCCATCTCTTGCTATCTCTCTCTCCATCTCGCGCTATCTCTCTCCCCATCCATTCCCCACCATCTCCCTCCCTCTCCATCTCTCACTCCCTCTCTCCACCTCTCGCTATCTCTCTCCACCCTCCATCTCTCACTATCTCTCTCCCCTCCATCTCTCGCTATCTCTCCCTCTCCATCTCTCACTATCTCTCTCTCCATCTCTCACTATCCCTCTCTCCGTCTCCCGCAATCTCTCTACCCCTCTATATCTCGCTATCTCTCTCCATCTCTCACTATCCCTCTCTCCATCTCTCACTATCTCTCTCTCCATCGCTTGCTATCTCTCTCTCCATCTCGCGCTATCTCTCTCCCATCCATTCCCCACTATCTCCCTCCCTCTCCATCTCTCACTTCCTCTCTCCACCTCTCGCTATCTCTCTCCACCCTCCATCTCTCGCTATCTCTCTCCCCGCCATCTCTAACTATCTCTCCCTCTCCATCTCTCACTATCTCTCTCTCCATCTCTCACTATCCCTCTCTCCGTCTCCCGCAATCTCTCTACCCCTCTATATCTCGCTATCTCTCTCCATCTCTCACTATCCCTCTCTCCGTCTCCCGCAATCTCTCTACCCCAATATATCTCGCTATCTCTCTCCATCTCTCACTATCCCTCTCTCCATCTCTCACTATCTCTCTCTCCATCTCTCGCTATCTCTCTTCCCAAACCATCCCCCACTACTGCCTCCCCTCCATGTCTCACTATCTCTCCCCACCTCTCACTATCTCACTCCACCTCTCGCTATCTTGCTCTCTTTCTAGCCTTCTATCTACCTGCGAGGGAGGGCGGTGTTGTTGACTGTGTCAAAGGTTTGAACACGAGACAGCCACGCATGGGGGGGGGGGGGGCGACTGTGACCTTGATGAGGGTCGATTGTGACCTTGACGAGGGCCGACTGTGACCTTGATGAGGGCCGACTGTGACCTTGACGAGGGCCGACTGTGACCTTGATGATGGCCGACTGTGACCTTGATGAGGGCCGACTGTGACCTTGACTAGGGCCGATTATGACCTTGATGAGGGCCGACTGTGACCTTGACGAGGGCCGACTGTGACCTTGATGAGGGTCAACTGTGACCTTGATGAGGGTCAACTGTGACCTAGATGAGGGCCGATTGTGACCTTGATGAGGGCCAACTGTGACCTTGATGAGGGCCGACTGTGACCTCGATGAGGGCCGACTGTGACCTTGACGAGGGCCGACTGTGACCTTGATGAGGGCCGTGTCGGGGAAAGAAACCTGATTGGAGGATTTTCCAGAGGGAACTGTGGGAAAGACGGAGGCCTGTATTTGGTGTGGAGAGGGGGCCAATATGTCTCAGGCCCTGGGGGAGGAGAGAGGGGAGGGTCAGGAGATGGGATGGGATCACTTGAAGGTCAGAATTGAAAGAGGAAAGATTTCTTCTGCAGATTCCCAACTGCAGGAGGGATAATTGAAACTAAATTTAGCCCAGACCTAATATTCTTAACCTGCAACATTATTGAATGTTTCGCCCACTATTCCTCAAATTAAACTGCACATTGAGAGGAAGTGTTAAACTTCAGGAAAGGTCCATTGGTGGGGGCAGCTTTGAGGCGCTGTGGGCTTGATAGAGGCCTTTCACTGGCCCTATGAATGCTGGGAATGCAAGGCCTCCATTGCAGCCTTGTGTTTAACAGAATGAAAATGTGTACGGTAGCTCTTAGGATTGTGAGCTTGTGGCTGGAAACACTCAGCGTGGATTCATTTGGGCCTTGTGGGTGCTTTTCAATTGCCCAATGAGCGCCAATTGTGAGATCAGCTGACTCTTCAAAGTCCTGGAGGTCCTGGCCATGTAGGCGCTGGAGTGTAAACATGCATTGTGATCATTAATATTTATTGTATTTCAGGGGAAATATGCTTACAACCTGATGGGGTTTTCTGTCTGCATGGGTGACCATAAGGTAAAAACGATCGGTATTAGCGACTGCAATCAATCTAAAGATAGAAAGTAAAGCTCCCTCTACACCGTCCCCATCAAACACTCCCAGGACAGGCACAGCACGGGGTTAGATACAGAGTAAAGCTCCCTCTACACTGTCTCCATTAAACACTCCCAGGACAGGTACAGCATGGGGTTAGATACAGAATAAAGCTCCCTCTACACTGTCTCCATCAAACACTCCAGGACAGGTACAGCACAGAGTTAGATACAGAGTAAATCTCCCTCCACACTGTCCCCATCAAACACTCCCAGGACAGGTACAGCACGGGGTGAGATACAGAGTAAAGCTCCCTCTACACTGTCCCCATCAAACACTCCCAGGACAGGTACAGCACGGGGTGAGATACAGAGTAAAGCTCCCTCTACACTGTCCCCATCAAACACTCCCAGGACAGGTACAGCACGGGGTTAGATACAGAGTAAAGCTCCCTCTACACTGTCCCCATCAAACACTCCCAGGACAGGCACAGCACGGGGTTAGATACAGAGTAAAGCTCCCTCTACACTGTCTCCATTAAACACTCCCAGGACAGGTACAGCACAGAGTTAGATACAGAGTAAATCTCCCTCCACACTGTCCCCATCAAACACTCCCAGGACAGGTACAGCACGGGGTTAGATACAGAGTAAAGCTCCCTCTACACTGTCCCCATCAAACACTCCCAGGACAGGTACAGCACGGGGTTAGACACAGAGTAAAGCTCCCTCTACACTGTCCCCATCAAACACTCCCAGGACAGGTACAGCACGGGGTTAGATACAGAGTAAAGCTCCCTCTACACTGTCCCCATCAAACACTCCCAGGACAGGTACAGCACGGAGTTAGATACAGAGTAAAGCTCCCTCTACACTGTCCCCATCAAACACTCCCAGGACAGGTACAGCACAGGGTTAGATACAGAGTAAAGCTCCCTCTACACTGTCCCCATCAAACACTCCCAGGACAGGTACAGCACGGGGTTAGATACAGAGTAAAGCTCCCTCTACACTGTCCCCATCAAACACTCCCAGGACAGGTACAGCACGGGGTTAGATACAGAGTAAAGCTCCCTCGACACTGTCTCCATCAAACACTCCCAGGACAGGTACAGCACGGGGTTAGATACAGAGTAAAGCTCCCTCTACACTGTCCCCATCAAACACTCCCAGGACAGGTACAGCACAGGGTTAGATACAGAGTAAAGCTCCCTCTACACTGTCCCCATCAAACACTCCCAGGACAGGTACAGCACGGGGTTAGATACAGAGTAAAGCTCCCTCTACACTGTCCCCATCAAACACTCCCAGGACAGGTACAGCACAGGGTTAGATACAGAGTAAAGCTCCCTCTACACTGTCCCCATCAAACACTCCCAGGACAGGTACAGCACGGGGTTAGATACAGAGTAAAGCTCCCTCTACACTGTCCCATCAAACAATCCCAGGGCAGGTACAGTACGGGGTTAGACACAGAGTAAAGCTCCCTCTGCACTGTCCCCATCAAACACGCCCAGGACAGGTACAGCACGGGGTTAGATACAGAGTAAAGCTCCCTCTACACTGTCCCCATCAAACACTCCCAGGACAGGTACAGCACCGTGTTAGATACAGAGTAAAGCTCCCTCTATACTGTCCCCATCAAACACTCCCAGGACAGGTACAGCACGGGGTTAGATACAGAGTAAAGCTTCCCTCTATACTGTCCCCATCAAACACTCCCAGGACAGGTACAGCACAGGGTTAGATACAGAGTAAAGCTCCCTCTACACTGTCCCCATCAAACACTCCCAGGACAGGTACAGCACGGGGTTAGATACAGAGTAAAGCTCCCTCTACACTGTCCCCATCAAACACTCCCAGGACAGGTACAGCACAGGGTTAGATACAGAGTAAAGCTCCCTCTACACTGTCCCCATCAAACACTCCCAGGACAGGTACAGCACGGGGTTAGATACAGAGTAAAGCTCCCTCTACACTGTCCCATCAAACAATCCCAGGACAGGTACAGTACGGGGTTAGACACAGAGTAAAGCTCCCTCTACACTGTCCCCATCAAACACTCCCAGGACAGGTACAGCACGGGGTTAGATACAGAGTAAAGCTCCCTCTACACTGTCCCCATCAAACATTCCCAGGACAGGTACAGCACGGGGTTAGATACAGAGTAAAGCTCCCTCTACACTGTCCCCATCAAACACTCCCAGGACAGGTACAACACGGGGTTAGATACAGAGTAAAGCTCCCTCTACACTGTCCCCATCAAACACTCCCAGGACAGGTACAGCACGGGGTTAGATACAGAGTAAAGCTCCCTCTACACTGTCCCCATCAAACACTCCCAGGACAGGTACAGCACGGGGTTAGATACAGAGTAAAGCTCCCTCTACACTGTCCCCATCAAACACTCCCAGGACGGGTACAGAACAGGGTGAATCAGACACATGCCCATCCACAATCATCGGACATCTCGCCCATTCAGGGACAACGTTACCTGGTCCGTGTGTTCTTTGGGTTGGCGGCCGAGTTAATTAGCCAGAAAACTAATTGCTAGTTTTTTTCATTGAAGTGCATCTCCTCGCATTCCTTCTGAAAAACATGGCTGCCTATTTGCGCCATGTGCGAACTCACAAACAGCAAATGTGGGAACGAGGCCAGCCACTAGACCATGGCCGACACTGTTCGTTTACATTGTACTGCCGTAAGGAACTCTAAACTCTCTTGTTTCTCTCTCTCTCTCTCTCTGCCTCTTCCCTCTCTCCAGCCCGTGTTCCTGTATTTCCAGCTCACAGATTGAACAATAACGGTAGGTGCCTATGCCGAGATTCTGGGTATTCCTCAGTCGACCAATCGTCAGACTGGCAATCCATCTGCCCCCCTGCCTTCGATATATTTTTTATTTCTTCGCCCAATTGCTCAAACCACCACCGTTGTATCTCGTCCCACTTGCGTTTTTCTTGCCGAATTCCCCACCACCCTCGTAACCTTATGTCAGCAAGCTTTAACGTTGAAATTTGGCAATTACTTGGGTTGCCTCCCTGGGACCGCAAATTCCAAAGATTGGCCACTTTCTGACTGAGGAAATGTGTCCTCGCCGGGATTCAAAATGGCCGCCCTCCTACTCTGAGACAACAGTCCGTGAGCGCCCCCACCCCGTGCACCCCCGATTTTCCAGCCTGGGTAAACGTTTTCTCTGCGTCTGACTGCCCTGTCAAGCCCCTGAACATACAGCGCAGAAGGAGGCCATTCGGCCCATCGAGCCCGGCACCGACCCACTTAAGCCCTCACCTCCACCCTATTCCCGTAACCCAATAACCCCTCCCAGCCTTTTTGGTCACTGAGGGCAATTTATCATGGCCAATCCACCTAACCTGGACTGTGGGAGGAAACCGGAGCACCCGGAGTAAACCCACGCAGACACGGGGAGAACGTGCAGACTCCGCACAGGCAGTGACCCAGCGGGGAATCGAACCTGGGACCCTGGCGCTGTGAAGCTGCCGTGCTAGCCACTTGTGCTACCGTGCTGCCCACATGAGTATGTTCCATTGAGATTGCCTCTCATTCCACACGGACCCAATCCGATCTCTCCCTCCTCGAACAATCCCATCATCTCTCTGGCTTACCTTATTTTGCACTCCTTCCTCAGGCACATGCTTCGCTCCGGAGGACAGGACGGCGCGCAGCATAGGATTGCGGACGGAATTATTTCACCCCCATCCTACTCCCAGCTGCGGAAAGCCTCACGTACAATCGCCGCCAAGTCGGACGGAATGGTGGTGTGGCGGTTAGCACTGCTGCCTCACGGCGCCGAGGTCCCAGGTTCGATCCCGGCCCCGGGTCACTGTCCGTGTGGAGTTTGCACATTCTCCTCGTGTCTGCGTGGGTCTCACCCCCACAACCCCAAAAAGAAGTGCAGGGTAGGTGGATTGGCCACGCTAAATTGCCCCTTAATTGGAAAAAAAATAATTGGGTGATCTAAATTCAGATTTAAAAAAAGAATTGGCTCTAAGTCCTTTCGGACCTTGTTCAAGGACTTCAGCCACAATCCCTGGGGACTTCCCTGCCGAGCTCGGGACAATTCCCGCCATGAATGGATGGAGAATTGGATGGACTCATGGCACCTCTGCACTGCATCATGGGAAGTTCCCTTCAGCATGCCTGTGAAATATTTGAAGATTTATTGGGAAGGAATCTCAGCATACACGGACAACTGGCGTGTTGCTGTTGAGTAAGTTCAAAAAGGTTCTGACTTGTCCTGGGGGGGGACGAATTAACTTTAGTTGGCCGATTGTGGGCATGAGAGATTGGAGAAGGCCATTCAGCCCCTCGATCCTGCGCCAACATTCTGTACGATCTTTGGCTTCAACTCCATTTACATGCCCGGTCCCAATATCCCGTAATTCCCGGAGAGATCCCAAATCCTTCAATCCCAGCCTGGAATGCATTCAACGATGTCGCACCCACTCCCTGGGGTACAGAATTCCACCGCCCTTTGAGTGACGAAAATTCTCCTCACCCCAATCCTAAATGGTCGGCCCCCTTATCCCGAGGCTATGACCCCCCTCCCCCGTCTTCCAGATTTCCCGTCCAATGGAGACAATCTCTCAGTGTCTCTACCCTGGCAAACACCCGTCAGAATTGTTTTATTCCTTCACGGGATGTGGGCTTCGCTGGCCGGGCCCAGTATTTGTTGCCTATCCCGAATTGCCCCTCCAGAAGGTGGTGGGTGAGCCGCCTTCTTGAGCTGCTGCAGCCCGTGTGGCGTAGGTACACCCACAGTGCTGTTAGAGAGGGAGTTCCAGGATTTTGCCCCAGCGACAGCGAAGGAACGGCCGATATATTTCCAAGTCGGGGTGGTGAGTGACTTGGAGGGGAACCTCCAGGTGGTGGGGTTCCCAGGTATCTGCTGCCCTTGTCCTTCTAGATGGTAGAGGTTGTGGGTTTGGAATGTTGCCGAAGGAGCCTTGGTGAGTTGCTGCAGTGCATCTTGTAGACGGTACACACGGCTGCCACTGTGCGTCGGTGGGGGAGGGAGTGAACGTTTGTGGATGGGGTGCCGATCAAGCGGGGCTGCTTTGTCCTGGATGGTGTCGAGCTTCTTGAGTGTTGTTGGGAGCCGCACTCATCCAGGCAAGTGGGGAGTATTCCATCACACTCCTGACTTGTGCTCAGATCCCTTACAGGTGTCGAATCTTCTCTCTCCAGGTGACAACTGAGGCGATGTGACATTGCTCACCTCAGCAACAGAAGCAATAATCGGCGACTCGGAAACGATCAACATTTGCCCAGCTGGAACCCAAGCCTCAAGACGTTCGAGAGGCAACTATTGCGGGATCGCCCTCACACATTCTTTACCTGCCCCATCCCTGAGCCCCTTGAGCTGTACCGTGAGGTCAATGGACAGCGTAATTCAGGAAGCCAGGGCTGATTCCCCCCACCACCAAGCATCTCTCGATGAATCCCTTTTTAACCCTTCGCTCTCCAGGCAGTGTAGAGTAATGAGAAGCTCAGTATAAGGAATGCGGCCTGTAAATTTATCGAGCTTCCGGTTCGCTGTCAGTGATTACCGCTTAGAGGGCGCCAAGCGTGACGCACTCACCTGCACTCCAGCCTGCGACGGAGCAGTCCAGCCTGTTGGACAGCATCTGTGTTGACTGACTGAGGTCGCACTTGGGCCCACCTGCAGCCGTTGACTCCTTATCGTCTTGGCCATGACGAGGTGTTGCTAAGGAGCCACCCCTCACGACAGCGCCCACAAAGGCCAAACAGGGCCTGCCGCCAATAACAAGTCAGTTCAGCTCTGGGCGCCAATGGAAATCAAGTGATAATCCAGCCAACATTTTGTTTCTGTCTCGGATGATGCCGCACCTATTTCAATTTTCCCGCACGTGTAGGCCAGACCGGGCAAGGACGGCAGATTTCCTTCCCTAAAGGACGTTCGTGAAGCGAATGGGTTTTTACGACAATCGATGGTCATCGTTAGACTTTTAATCCCAGATTTATTCATTGAATTTAAACTCCTGATGGGATTTGAACCCACGTTCTCTAGGCCTCTGGATAACTAGGCCAGTGACATTCCCGCTACGCCACCCTCCGCCCAGGTTTCCAGTAAAGATTCCAGGAGCACTCACCCTTGCCCATAACTCGCGCACCCTTTCCTTCATGTTGGCCTCTCCCGCGTTTTCGGGCATTTCCTCGCCAACCGTTGGCACCTCCGATTTCCGAATGCTCCCCTCCTCCTGCCCCACCTTCCCTCTCTCCTCACCGCTCCCGCCGCCTCTGTCCTCGCTTCGAAACTCTCACACGCGTCGCCGCTCCTCACCTCTGACCCCCAAAAAAATCATCACCCCGAAACGGTTGACTTTGACCATTCCTTCCTCCGTCGGAATTCCCGCTCTTGTACTATCGCACTTCCCGCCATCTGTGCTGTACGCGGCCGGATGCCCACCTCCCCCTCCCCCACTACCCAGCCAGTCTGCAAATGGCCCACAATGCCCCTCACAAAGATCAGGATCCTGAGGTAGAGGGTGCCTTGCAGAATGAAGTTGGCGTGGGTGGCTGGGGTGGGGGGGAAGGGGGGGGGGGGGGGTGGCGACAATTTCATTTGGTGTTCTCGCGAGATGCCCTGGTGCGTGCGAGATGAAAAACTTTGACAAAAAAAGGCCTAATTCCTTTCAGCGGTACTCCAGTTCTGTAGAGCCGCAATTTCGCCATTCTTCCGTTTGTATCTGGGGAGGGGACATGGTTGCCATAGTGCCTTGGCCTTGTGATGCATTATGGGTAGGGTGATTATTGGGGGGGGAAAACAGGTACTAGGCTTCATCCTGAGGCTTCCAAGGCCACTTCCCAACCTTAAGATCAGAGCCGGGGCATTTGGGCCTACTTCCTCACAAAAAGGCTCGTGCAAATCTAGAACTTTCTCCTCTGGCCCAATTGAGAATTGGAACCAAGATGGAGTTTAAGATAGAAATCAACCACAGACTGTTTGAATGGTGGAACATTCCGGATGGGCCTCCCATTCCTATCCTCCCTGTTAACACAATGGAATAACCCAAATTCCGACACCTTGGTGCTATGGGCCAGGATTTGAGGTGTTTTAATTTTGTCGGATGCCCACTGATAGGGCGTCAGGGTGCCCCCAAGACCCTTAATCAGAATATTGTATAGTTAGGTGGTTTCACAGGACAAGCTAGTGACAAAATATCAGCCACCATAGTGGCTTGTTAGAGCATTTTTGCCCTTTCGCGCTGACGGTTAGTCTCCATTAGGGCCCGGTTGGCAGGCCGATCTATTTAGCTGCCCCATATAGTGCCCGATTGGAAGGTTGATCAGAAGACCGCGTGAAGGGGCTCCTTCTAAACGTTTGATGATTTGTACAATACGATGAGTTTTTCTACCATTTTGGCATGTTTTCTACAACTACCTGTGATCATGTACATACTCTGCTGTGTGGCTTTTTAAAGAGTTCAAGTAAATTCAAAACCACGCTCTTGATTTCCAAAGTGATTTTTGTCTTTGCGTGTGTGTGTGTTGTCGGTGTTGGTCAGTACTTTGAGGATCCCGTCACATCAGCATTGGCCACCTCCTGGGCTCTCCCGACGTGAAGCGTGGATTAGAAGCAGCGCAAGTCAAACTTGGCTCGAAGCCTCTCGGGTAGGCCGCAGCGGGCAACTCCGGGCCACCAAGCTTCAAGCTGACTCTTCCCTGTTTCACTTTGCCCTCAATTTCTGTTCCCTCTTCAGAGCTGAGATGTCGTTGACGGTCAGGGAGAGGGTCGGGCCTAGTTTCGGCCTGGCCTCTCGAACAACCCTCTCCCCCCCCTACCTCCATTTTAATCGCTCCACCATTAGGGTCCATACCTTCAGCTGTCCGGGGACCCCCCCAAGCTTTGGAATCCCCTCCCGACACCTCTATAACTCGCTCTTCTCTGTTAACGTTTGAACCTACCTGTGACCGAATAAATCCTTTTAGGTTTAAAAACTGCGAGTGGGCGGAGTTGACGCAGATTGTAAACCAAGCGCTCAAACGGCCCCTCTCTAATCCCAATTTCCAGGACCTGGTCCATACCCTTGCAGGTTCTAGCTCTTCCGAAACGGATCCAGATATCTTTCAAATGAGTTGAGAATTTCATCCTCAACCATCAACTTAGGCATGAATTCCAAACCCTCACCACCTTCGTGCCCCCTCTTATCCTACTTAATCACCTTAAATCTATGTCCACTGGTAGTTTATCTAAGGGAAACAGGTATTTCCTTTCTACCCTGTCGAGGACAAAGAACAATACAGCACAGGACCAGGCCCTTCGGCCCTCCAAGCCTGTACCGGTCCTGATCCCACCCTTGGCCCAAACCCTCAGCACTTCCTTGTGCCGTCTCCCTCTATACCCGTCCTATCCATGTGTTTGTCAAGATGCCTTTTGATCACCGTTAATGTATCTGTTTCCACAGCCTCCCAAGGCAACGTGTTCCAGGCACTCACCACCCTCTGCGTAAAAAACCTGCCTCGCACATCTCCTCTAAACTTTGCCCCACGGACCTTAAACCTATGCCCCCTGGTGAGTGACCCCTCCACCCTGGGAAAGAGTGCCTGCCCATCCACTCTATCCATGCCCCTCATAATCTTGTAGGCACAGTGGCTAGCACTGCTGCCTCACAGCTCAAGGGACCCGGGTTCAATTCCCGCCTTGGGTGACTGTCTGTGTTGAGTCTGCACCTTCTCTCCGTGTCTGCGTGGGTTTCCTCCGGGTGCTCCGGTTTCCTCCCACAGTCCAAAGATGAGCAGGTTAGGTGGGTTGGCCCTGCTAAAATTGTCCCTTAGTGTCCAAAACGTTAGGTGGGGTTACGGGGATAGGGCGGGGACTTGGGCTTAAGTAGGGTGCTCTTTCCAAGGGTCGGTACAGACTCGCTGGGCCGAATGACCTTCTTCTGCACTGTAGGGATTACTATGATTACTAATATACCTGACTCCCCCTTTAACTGCCCCACCCTCTACCCACACGCCGGACAGACAAACACCGAGGGTTGGAAAGGGGTAAAATAATAGGGATTAAGGTCAAAAGGAAAGAGTCCTTGCTTCAGATGATGAGTTCTTTGGTGCACTTACTTCACAGTATGAGTGTGGATTAAAGTCTCTGGTTTACAGCCTGTAATGACCTTCCTGGCAGTTAGCAATATCTTACTCACAGCTTTTCCAGGAGAGGCCCCTGGCTTCACATCAGCCTGTTCTGCAGAGAGAGAGTTGGTTCCCACTGTGACCTTTTGGTGAGAATTCGCTGGTCATTCCTGGAGAAAACACAGTGGGGGAAAACAGAGGGGGTTTCTCCCTCCACTGCCGAAGAGAAAGTGAAAGTTCTTTACGTCTCTGAACCATTTCAGTGAGAACGGATCGAATCACCACCTGTTACGGGGCAGAGCACCG
Source organism: Scyliorhinus torazame (assembly GCF_047496885.1). Taxonomy (NCBI): domain Eukaryota; kingdom Metazoa; phylum Chordata; class Chondrichthyes; order Carcharhiniformes; family Scyliorhinidae; genus Scyliorhinus; species Scyliorhinus torazame. Next base: position 25,915,717 of record NC_092726.1, read on the forward strand.
CCTTTTAGGCCAATGCATCGGGCCTCCAGCCAAATGAGTCCAACCGAGTCATCGCTGATCTCTCTGCTCTGCTTGCATTAAAGGCACAGAGCACTGGCTTCCTTCTATTTGAATTAAAGGAACAAGCTCCCAGAAAGACACATGTCCATAAATCAACCATGGATCAAAAATGAAACGGCAAAACTAAAAGAAAGAGGAAATAAAGGAATAGACAAGACGATCCTTGCAACATATGCATCCAGGTCTCTCTGCTCTTAAATCCCCTTCGGAATTATTCCCTGTATTTTATCTTGTCTCTCCACATTGTTTTTTTCCCCAAATGCCTCACTTCACACTTCTCCGCGTTAAACAGCATCTGCCTCTTGCCCGCCCATTTCACTCCCCTTGATGTCTATCTCTACCCTCCTCAATTCCCAATACTTCCAAGGCACGCCTTGTCCACAAAGGTTGACTTTCCCAAACCTTTGCAGGTCAGTAAAAAACAGACAACGCCGTCACTCACCCCCCCCTCCACCTGTGGGATATGCTCAGCGGTGGCCAACACAATGGCAGACGGACTTTAAGGACAGCATCACTCGCTGCCACGCTCTCTGAGACACCCTGAGGTGGTGAACGGTAGTACAACTTGCTACCAATGGGTGCGAGAGTGCAAAAGAAGATGGACAGATGTGTCATAAATGCATCCGCTTTTTTATCTCAGCTCAGTCCTGATCAAATAAAATAGCTGGCAGTGACTGCAGTCCCAACCTTAAACAGACTCTCTGAGGAATTTACTGTCTGTTTGATTGAGGAAGCCTCGTAACTATCACTGCACCCACAGACAGAGAGAGAGAGGGAGAGGGAGAGAGAGAGAGGGAGGGGGAGAGAGAGGGAGAGAGCTAGATAGAGAGAGAGGGAGAGGGAGAGAGAGAGGGGGAGGGGGAGAGAGCTAGATAGAGAGAGAGGGAGAGGGAGGGGGAGAGATAGAGAGAGCGAGAGAGGGAGGGGGAGAGATAGATAGAGAGAGGGAGAGAGAGAGAGGGAGGGGGAGAGAGAGGGAGAGAGCTAGATAGAGAGAGAGAGGGAGAGGGAGAGAGAGAGGGGGAGGGGGAGAGAGCTAGATAGAGAGAGAGGGAGAGGGAGGGGGAGAGATAGAGAGAGCGAGAGAGGGAGGGGGAGAGATAGATAGAGAGAGGGAGAGAGAGAGAGGGAGGGGGAGAGAGAGGGGGAGAGATGGAGAGAGGGGGGGGAGAGATAGACAGAGAGAGGGATAGAGAGGGAGAGAGAGAGAGGGAGGGGGAGAGAGAGGGGGAGAGATAGAGAGAGAGGTAGAGAGAGGGAGAGAGAGAGAGAGAGAGGGAGGGGGAGCGATAGAGAGAGCGAGAGAGGGAGGGGGAGAGATAGATAGAGAGAGTGATAGAGAGGGAGGGGGGGAGAGAGAGAGAGAGAGGGAGGGAGGGAGGGGGAGAGATAGATAGAGATGTAGAGAGAGAGAGAGGGAGGGAGAGAGATAGATAGAGAGGTAGAGAGAGAGAGAGAGAGGGAGGGGAGAGATAGAGAGAGTAGAGAGAGCGAGAGAGGGAGGGGGAGAGAGAGAGAGGGAAGGGGAGAGATAGATGGAGAGGTAGAGAGAGAGCGAGAGAGAGATAGGGAGGGAGAGAGATAGATAGAGAGGTAGAGAGAGGGGAAGAGAGAGAGGGAGGGGGAGAGAGGGGGAGAGAGAGCGGGAGGGGGAGAGATAGAGAGAGAGAGGGGGAGAGAAACAGAGAGAGGGGGGAGAGATAGATAGAGAGGTAGAGAGAGAGAGAGGGAGAGAGACAGAGGGAGGGAGAAAGAGAGAGAGAGGGAGGGGGAGAGATAGATAGAGAGCGGTAGAGAGAGGGAAAGGGAGAGAGAGGGAGGGGGAGAGATAGATAGAGAGGTAGAGAGAGAGAGGGAGAGAGAGAGAGAGAGGGAGGGGGAGAGATAGAGAGAGGTAGGGAGAGAGAGAGGGAAGGGGAGAGATAGATAGAGAGAGGTAGGGAGAGAGAGAGAGGTAACGAGAGAGAGAGAGAAAACCAAAGAGAAAATGCTGGAAAATCTCAGCAGGTCTGGCAGCATCTGGAGGGAGAGAAAAGAGCGAACGTTTCGAGTCCGGATGACCCTTTGTCAAAGCTAAAAGGCACAGAAAGTGGGAGATATTAATACTGCGGGGTGAGGGAATGAAAGATGAATCATAGCCACAGAAACCCTGGGAAACGGGGGTGCTAATGGCCACTGGGGAACGAGTGCTAATGGCACCAGAGAGAACAAAAGATGTGAAAGGCCAAACAGCAGAGAAACTATCAGAGGGTAAACTGTGACAGATGTAGATGTGGGGGAGGGGAAGCGGGAAGCAAAGGGGAGAAAGGGTAAGGAAAGGGGGAATGAGAGAGGAGGGAAATATATACATATAAAGAAAGACAAGAAAGAAAGAGATGGTAAAAGACAGTTAAAATAAAAGGGGATGAAAACAAAGGGGTCGAGGTGGGGTAGAGCTGATCATCTGAAGTTGTTTGATTCCTTTATATATATATATATACAAACTGGGTCCGACAGTTTGTTCAACAAAACTCCTCACATATGTGTAAAAGGCCTAGGATCTGGGAAAACCCCAAGGCCTTTTACACATATGTGAGAAATATGAGAATGACTAGAGCGAGGGTAGGTCCGATCAAGGACAGTAGCGGGAGATTGTGTATGGAGTCTGAAGAGATAGGAGAGGTCTTGAACGAGTACTTTTCTTCTGTATTTACAAATGAGAGGGGCGATATTGTTGGAGAGGACAGTGTGAAACAGACTGGTAAGCTCGAGGAAATACTTGTTAGGAAGGAAGATGTGTTGGGCATTTTGAAAAACTTGAGGATAGACAAGTCCCCCGGGCCTGACGGGATATATCCAAGGATTCTATGGGAAGCAAGAGATGAAATTGCAGAGCCGTTGGCAATGATCTTTTCGTCCTCACTGTCAACAGGGGTGGTACCAGGGGATTGGAGAGTGGCGAATGTCGTGCCCCTGTTCAAAAAAGGGACTAGGGATAACCCTGGGAATTACAGGCCAGTTAGTCTTACTTCGGTGGTAGGCAAAGTAATGGAAAGGGTACTGGAGGATAGGATTTCTGAGCATCTGGAAAGACACTGCTTGATTAGGGATAGTCAGCACGGATTTGTGAGGGGTAGGTCTTGCCTTACAAATCTTATTGAATTCTTTGAGGAGGTGACCAAGCATGTGGATGAAGGTAAAGCAGTGGATGTAGTGTACATGGATTTTAGTAAGGCATTTGATAAAGTTCCCCATGGTAGGCTTATGCAGAAAGTAAGGAGGCATGGGATAGTGGGAAATTTGGCCAGTTGGATAACGAACTGGCTAACCGATAGAAGTCAGAGAGTGGTGGTGGATGGCAAATATTCAGCCTGGATCCCAGTTACCAGTGGCGTACCGCAGGGATCAGTTCTGGGTCCTCTGCTGTTTGTGATTTTCATTAATGACTTGGATGAGGGAGTTGAAGGGTGGGTCAGTAAATTTGCAGACGATACGAAGATTGGTGGAGTTGTGGATAGTAAGGAGGGCTGTTGTCGGCTGCAAAGAGACATAGATAGGATGCAGAGCTGGGCTGAGAAGTGGCAGATGGAGTTTAACCCTGAAAAGTGTGAGGTTGTCCATTTTGGAAGGACAAATATGAATGCGGAATACAGGGTTAACGGTAGAGTTCTTGGCAATGTGGAGGAGCAGAGAGATCTTGGGTCTATGTTCATACATCTTTGAAAGTTGCCACTCAAGTGGATAGAGCTGTGAAGAAGGCCTATGGTGTGCACGCGTTCATTAACAGAGGGATTGAATTTAAGAGCCGTGAGGTGATGATGCAGCTGTACAAATCTTTGGTAAGGCCACATTTGGAGTATTGTGTACAGTTTTGGTCGCCTCATTTTAGGAAGGATGTGGAAGCTTTGGAAAAGGTGCAAAGAAGATTTACCAGGATGTTGCCTGGAATGGAGAGTAGGTCTTACGAGGAAAGGTTGAGAGTGCTAGGCCTTTTCTCATTAGAACGGAGAAGGATGAGGGGCGACTTGATAGAGGTTTATAAGATGATCAGGGGAATAGATAGAGTAGACAGTCAGAGACTTTTTCCCCGGGTGGAACAAACCATTACAAGGGGACATAAATTTAAGGTGAAAGGCGGAAGATATAGGAGAGATATCAGAGGTAGGTTCTTTACCCAGAGAGTAGTGGGGGCATGGAATGCACTGCCTGTGGAAGTAGTTGAGTCGGAAACATTAGGGACCTTCAAGCAGCTATTGGATAGGTACATGGATTACGGTAAAATGATATAGTGTAGATTTATTTGTTCTCAAGGGCAGCACGGTAGCATTGTGGATAGCACAATTGCTTCACAGCTCCAGGGTCCCAGGTTCGATTCCGGCTTGGGTCACTGTCTGTGCGGAGTCTGCATGTCCTCCCCGTGTCTGCGTGGGTTTCCTCCGGGTGCTCCGGTTTCCTCCCACAGTCCAAAGATGTGCGGGTTAGGTGAATTGGCCAATGATAAATTGCCCTTAATGTCCAAATTGCCCTTGGTGTTGGGTGGAGGTGTTGAGTTTGGGTAGGGTGCTCTTTCCAAGAGCCGGTGCAGACTCAAAGGGCCGAATGGCCTCCTTCTGCACTGTAAATTCAATGATAATCTATGATTAATCTAGGACAAAGGTTCGGCACAACATCGTGGGCCGAAGGGCCTGTTCTGTGCTGTATTTTCTATGTTCTATGTTTATGTAATACTCGCCTGGAGTGCCTGGGGTAGATTGTACTCCGAAGAAAACAGCACTATGTGAATGCATAGATGGACGCGTTTCCAACTGGGATGGTTGGAATGTTCTGGAAGCCTGGAATTTCCGATGCCTCGCAAGAACAGGCCAAATATTGACCGATCAAGAGAGACAAATTGGCCTTAAGTGGCATGTGTGACGTTACATCAAAAGGTCAACTGTTTGGCAGGGAGTATTTGCAGGTGTAAACCTTTGGATAACGACTGGAAGTGATGGGGTTAAGTGTTGATCACGTGACAGTGATCCTTCGGTTACCTACGGTGAGTCACCGGAGAGAGAGAGAGAGAGAGACTCGAGCTCCTGACAAGACTAGAGAGTGTTCGCTGCTGGCAATCTGACGTCCTTCTGGGCTTGGCGTGAAGGGGAGAGGTCAGGCGCTCGACTGGGAGACGAGTTGGACCGTTACCAGTTGGTATGCCATCTCTGCCTCCGCCACGCGGCCCCCAAATTGGCGAGGAGGTCTCACCGTCATGACCAGCGCCAGCCCCCACAATGGCACCAACTGCGTGAGGCAGGCCCTGACTCTGGGCACCCCTCACAAGCTGATCATCGGCCTGACGTTGACCCTGATCGCAGGTGGGACAGTGGTGGGCAATGTGCTGGCCATCGTCTCGGTGTGCGTGGTGCAGAGGGCGAGGCGGCCCCCCAACTACCTGCTGGCGTCGTTGGCAGGGGCAGACCTCTCGGTGGCCCTGGCTGTCCTGCCTTTCGCGATCGCTACCGATCTGACGGGCGGGGAGTGGCCCTTTGGCAGTGTCTTCTGTGATATCTTCATCGCCCTGGATGTCGTTTGCTGCAGTGCATCCATCATGACTCTGTGCCTGATCAGCGTGGATAGGTGAGGATGCTTCGAGCTTGCCCTCTCCCCGCTGAGTGGGGAGCGGTACTTATTGCGCGATATTCCGAGGATAAATTTCGTCATTTGAGTGCGGAGGGAGGAAGAGGGGAGCTGTCTAGACGCTTTGACTGACTCGGACAGATGCAAGAATTCAAAATTCCAGAGGGAGCGACAACTTGTACCGCGTGAGGAAATGGTGCCAGGTTAGCTAATGGGGACCTGCAGGCTTCTGGGTAACTCAAAAAAGGAGTGAGGCTTGGGCATGTTTCTTTTGTTTGCACAGAGCGGGTAGGAATGAGCGCCAAGCGCAGCCAGTGTAAATGAGCCACTGATTATCTTCCGCTGGTTGCTTCGTGTGGCGCACTCAGGGTTTGTCTGAAAGTGCTGCCCAACCGTGGAACCAGCGCCAAGCGAGTAGACGGGTTTTTTTTAATATGCGCTTCCCCTCAGTGGAAAATCTTGCCCAATTGATTGTGAGGTCTCACAGAATTTACGGTGCAGAAGGAGGCCATTCGGCCCATCGAGTCTGCACCGGCCCCTGGAAAGTGCAACTTACGTAAGCCCATACCTCCACCCTATCCCCGTAACCCCGCCTTATCATTTTTGGACACTAAAGGCAATTTAGCCTGGCCAATCCACCTAACCTGCACATCTTTGGACTGTGGGAGGAAACCGGAGCACCCGCAGACACGGGGAGGACGTGCAGACTCCGCACAGACAGTGACCCAAGCCGGAAATCGAACCTGGGACCCTGGCGCTGTGAAGCCACGGTGCTAACCACTGTGCTACCATGCTGCTCCACGGTTCGAGAGGGGCAGCGGGCGCTGTTCAGCGCAAGCTTGTAGTGGCATCAAAGCTGGGGGTTCCACCGCCCCTCCCTCGAAGGAGGCGGCACGGGTAGCACAGTGGTTAGCACCGTTGCTTCACTGTTGCCTCACAACGCCAGGGTCCCACTTCGATTCCTGGCTTGGGTCACTGTCTGTGCGGAGTCCGGACGTTCTCCCCGTGTGTGCGTGGGTTTCCTTCGGGTGCTCTGGTTTCATCCCATAAGTCTCTGTTAGGTGAATCGGACATTCTGAATTCTCCCTCTGTGTACCCGAACAGGCGCCGGAATGTGGCGACGAGGGGATTTTCACAGTAACTTCATTGCAGTGTTAATTTAAGCCTACTTGTGACACTAATGAAGATTATTACAAGGAAGCGTGAAGGGGATATATCTCGGCATCTGAGGGCGAGGTATTTCTCTGTCACGATTACCAAGGGGGGAAAATCGCTCAGGAACAAGGTGGGCGAGAGAGGCACGAGAGACGTCTGATCGTTTAGCTTTCGTATGCTTTGCAATCTGCGCAGCGCGAGTTCGACAAGTGGCGCGGGACGAGCTGTTGTCTCTGAGCCAACCCTGTAAAGATTATCTCCGCGATAGTTTTGTTCGAGGATGTCAGAGACCTTCTGCGCACTGACTCATTGTCAGGGAGTGTCCGGTGGACTGCTCAATGAGTATTTAGACAACCCTAACCCTAAGCCCTAACCCTGATGGGGTGTTCCGGTTGGAAATAATCCCCTGCGATCTATCCTGCTCCTGCGGGCTGCTGGATGCGGTTTGGGAGACAGCAGCGAGTAAACGTCTCCGTCCCTGCCCAGGGCCACTGGGGCGCGACAGATTTTAAAACGGAGTGTTGCTCTGTACCAACAAGAAACACCCAGAAACCAAATAGCTTAATTGCTAAACATACTGCCATGCATTTCAAAGCAGCTTTAGCTTGTTAATGTGTTACCAGACTTGATCCACCTTGAGAACGGCGCTGAATGGTGATGTTTGTATTATTTATCGCAGCGTTGGGTGAACAAACTAATTGTAGCATAAACAAGGGCACCTTTCTTTTAATTTCGTCATCCTTGGGACGTGGCTTTCGCTGGCTAGACCGGCATTTATTGTCCATCCCTAATTGCCCCTTGAGAAGGTGGTGGGTGAGCCGCCTTCTTGAGCCTCTGCAGTCCCTGTGCTGTAGGTACACCCACAGTGCTGTTAGAGAGGGAGTTCCAGGATGTTGCCCCAGCGACAGTGAAGGAACGTCCGATATATTTCCAAGTTGGGGTGGTGAGTGACTTGGAGGGGAATCTACAGGTGGTGGGGTTCCCAGGTATCTGCTGCTCTTGTCCTTCTAGATGGTAGAGGTCGCGGGTTTGGAATGTTGCCGAAGGAGCCTTGGAGAGTTGCTGCGGTGCATCTTGTAGATGGTACACACGGCTGCCACTGTGCGTCGGTGGTGGAGGGAGTGAATGTTTGTGGATGGGGTGCCGATCAAGCGGGGCTGCTTTGTCCTGGATGGGGTCGAGCTTCTTGAGTGTTGTTGGAGCTGCACTCATCGAGGCAAGTGGAGAGTATTCCATCACACTCCTGACTTGTGCCTTGTCGATGGTGGACAGGCTTTGGGGAGTCAGGAGGTGAGTTACTCTCCGCAGGATTCCCAGCCTCTGACCTGCGCTGGTAGCCACAGTATTTATATGGCTGGGTCCAGTTCAGTTTCTGGTCAATGGTAACCCCCAGGATGTTGATTGTGGGGGATTCAGCGATGGTAATGTCAATGAATGTCAAGAGGTGATGGTTAGAACCTCTCTTGTAGGAGATGGTCATTGCCTGGCACTTGTGTGTTGTGAAAGTAACTTGCCACTTGTCAGCCCAAGCCTGGATATTGTCCAGGTCTTGCTGCATTGGGACATGGACTGCTTCAGTATCTGAGGAGTCGCGAATGGTGCTGAACATTGTGCAGTCATCAGCGAACACCCCCACTTCTGACCTTATGATGCAAGGGAGGTCATTGATGAAGTAGCTGAAGAGGGTTGGGCCTAGGACAGTTTAGCTGGGGCTCCTTGATGCCACATTCGGTCAAATGCTGCCTTGATGTCCAGGGCAGTCACTCTCACCTCACCTCTGGAGTTCAGCTCTTTTGTCCATGTTTGAACCAAGGCTGTAATGAGGTCAGGAGCTGAGTGACCCTGGCGGAACCCAAACTGAGCGTCCGTGAGCAGGTTATTGCCGAGTAAGTGCCGATTGATAGCACTGTTGATGACTCCTTCCATCACGTGGCTGATGATGGAGAGTAGACTGATGGGACGGTAATTGGCTGGGTTGGATCTGTCCGGTTTCTTGTGTATAGGACACACCTGGGCAATCTTCCACATTGCCCGGGTAGATGCCAGTGTTGTAGCTGTACTGGAACAGCATGCCTAGGAGTGTGACTAGTTCTGGAGCACAAGTCTTCAGTACTATTGCCGGGATATTGTCAGAGCCCATAGCCTTTGCAGTATCCAGTGTCTTCAGCCGTTCCTTGATATCACGTGAAGTGAATCGAATTGGCTGAAGACTGACATCTGTGATACAGGGGACCTCCGGAGGAGAAACATAGAAAACAGAAGCAGGAATAGGCCATTCGGCCCTTCGAGCCTGCTCCGCCATTCATTATGAGCGTGGCTGATCATCCAACTCAATACCCTGATTCCCGCCTTCCCCCCTATGGTTTGATCCCGGGTAGGAGGATCGCCGGGGGAAGCGCAAGAATCGCGCCACGCAGCTCCGGCGCCAATCGCGTTCGCGGGGTCGCCGCCGCGCCGGTTGGAGGCCTCCACGGTGGCCTGGCCCGAGTTCGGGGCCTACCGATCGGCAGGCGGGCTAATTCTGGGGGGGGGGGGGAACCTACGTTCCTCCGCGCCGGGCCCCTGTATAACTCCGCCATATTGCCCGGGGGCCAGCGCGGAGACGGCAACCCAGCGCGGACCAGCGCTGGCCGTGACGCGCCGGCTTTCGAGCACCGGAGCAGCGGACGCCACTCCGGCGCCGTACTAGCCCACTAGGTAGGGGTGAATGCCTGGGCCTGGAGGCTCGTTGACGCCGGAGTCGCTCACGCCGCTTTTGACGCCAACGTCAGAACCTGGCCGCGGGATCGGAGAATCCCGGCCCAGATGTTTTGACCTCAACTATTTCCTGTGGTAACGAATTCCACAGGCTCGCCACTCTCTGGGTGAAGACATTTCTCCATAGCTCTGCCCTAAATGGTCTACCCCTATCCTCAGACTGTGACCCCTGGTTCTGGACACCCTCGTCACCAGGAACATCCTTCCTGCATCTACCCTGTCTCGTCCTGTCAGAATTTTATAGCTTTCTTCAGATTTACCCTCATTCTTCTGTACTCCAGTGAATACAGTCCTAACCGACTCAATCTCTCCTCATACGTCAGTCCCGCCATCCCAGGAATCAGTCTGGTAAACCTTCGCTGCACTCCCTCCGTAGCAAGAACATCCTTCCTCAGATAAGGACCCCAAAACTGCACGCAACATTCCAGGTGTGGCCTCACAAAGACCTGTCTAATTGCTGTAAGACATCCCTGCTCCGATCCGTCCTTCGTCCTCCTTCGCTAAATTCTAAAGTGCTCCCAATCCTCAGGCCTGTTGTTTTTCTTGGCCAATTTGTATGCTTCTTCCTTGCATCTAATACTATCTCTAATTTCCCTTGTAAGCCACGGTTTGGCCACCTTTCCTGTTTTTCTTTTGCACCAGACAGGAATGAACAGTTGCTGTAGTTCCCCCATGTGCTCCTTGAATGTTTGCCATTGCCTATCCACTGTCATCCCTTTAAGTAATGTTTCCCAATCTATCATAGCCAACTCATGCACCATATCATCATAGTTTCCTTTATTAAGATTCAGGACCAGAGTCTCAGAATCAACTACGTCACTCTCCATCTTGTGTGAAAAATTCCGTCATATTAAGATCGCTCTTCCCCAAGGGGTCTCGCAGTACACAGTCTAGGATGGCCTGTCCTCTTGTTGGTTCCTCAACCAACGTATTGGTCCAGAAAACCTCCCCGTATACATTCCAGGAATTCCTCTGTGTTATGGGCCAGGGTTTAGAGAACCCCAAAGTGTATCATGGAGTTCACCTCACCCACGACTTTTACTAGATTGTGGTATGGGGAACACACGGTCCACTCTACAGGTGTGGTGCAGCAGAATTTTAAAAGTAATTTTTAAAGCAAAACAATGTTTATTCTCTGAACTTAGTTAACCTTTTTAAAACATACAGTGAACATCTTAGCAATCATCAATTCGAATACAACCCCCCCCCCCCAAAGAGTATAACACTCTAAGTAATCCTTAAACTTTCCTTTTAACATCCATAAGACAAAAATCCTTTTTACAGAAGAACATCAGATTTAAATTTTCTACTGAGAGCAGTTATCACTCTGAATTCACCAAATGATCGAGAGATAGTCTTTAGATGGCAGAGAGATCACAATTACACCTTCTTTGGCTGGCTTCAGCTCCAACACTAAAACAAAACCAAAAAACACATGCACACCCAAGCTTTTCCTCAAAGCGAAGCTAAAAAGCAGAGCCAGAGCTCAGCTCCACCCACACTCTGACATCACTGCAGTAACTTGAGCAGACAACCATTTCTTAAAGTGACATTCCCATCACATCTGGTACAGTATTGTGACTAATTTGATTTGCCCAATCTATACGCAGATTAAATCCACCCATAATTACAGATGTTCCTTTATCGATAGAGAGCGATAGAGAGCACCTTATCCGGCTGCATCACAGCTTGGTATGGCAACTGCTCGGTCCAAGGTCACAAGAAACTGTAGAGTGTGGTGAACTCAGCCCAACGCATCACACAAGCTTGCCACCCTCACATTGATTCTGTCTACACCTTCCGCTGCCTCAGGAAGGCTGACAGCGTTATCAGAGACCCCTCCCACCCAGGCATCGCCTTCTCCCAGACCCTTCCATCAGGCAGAAGGTACAGAGGTCTGAAGACCCGCACATCCAGACATAGGAACAGCTTCTTCCCCACAGCTACTAGACTCCTCAACGACTCCCCCTCGGGCTGATCTGTTCCCTGTAAGAACACTATTCACGGCGCCCTATGCTGCTCTTGCTCCTGTATTTGCTTTGTTTGGCCCCTTGTTCCGCACTGTAACCAATCACTGTTTGTCGATGGACCATTTGTCAATGTTCTCTGTCGATTATTCTTTTTTGTCTACTATGTACGTATAGTGTACGTTCCCCCGGCCGCAGAAAATTACTTTTCATGCACTTCGGTACATATGACAATAAATCAAATCAATCAATCGCATGCATCTCTAATTTCCTGTTTAATGCCATTCCCAATATCACCACTGCAGTTTGGGGGTCTATATACAACCCTCAGTATTGTTTTTTTGCCCCTTGATGTTTCTCAACTCTATCCCTACAGATTCCACATTGTCGGAGCTAATATCCTTTCTCGCTATTGCGGTAACCTCCTCTTAAACCAGCACTGCAACCCCACTGCCTTTTCCTTTTTGTCTGTCCTTCCTAAATATTAAATACCCTTGGATATTCAGTTCCCATCCCTGGTCACCCTGCAGCCATGCCTCCGTAATCCCGACTATATCACACCCATTCACATCTATTTGCGCGATTGGTTCATCCGTTTTATTGCGAATGCTCCACGCATTAAGGCACAGAGCCTTTAAGTTTGTCTTTTTCACATTGTTTGTCTTGCTCCCAATATTTTTCACTGTGCTCCTTTGAACCTGGCCCTTGATCTCTTTGCCTATCACTTTCCTTAATCCCCTTTCTGTCTTTTGTTTTGATTCCCCCTCTGAAGTGTTGGGTACTCTGAGACACAGACAAACCAACACGGTTGCGATTGGTACAACGCAGTTTTATTTCTTTTAACTATTTATATAACAAACTCTGGTACTCAGCACATGGTGTCTGTCTGAGTGTCTGGCTTGGAGGTCCTTGCCCTGAGCCGTCTCCTGCTGGTCTGCCCAGGAAGTGTTGTGTTCTTTGTTTTGTACTGTGTATGCTCTTGTCTGTGATTGGCTGCCATGTTGTGTGTGCTAATTGGTCCGTTGATCTGTCCATCACTCTGTATGTGTGTATGTGCTGTGATGTTCACTTGAATATCATGACACCCTCCTCCAACTCCTCATAGATACATAGAAGATAGGCGCAGGAGGAGGCCTTTGGGCCCTTCGAGCCTGCTCCGCCATTCATCACCATCATGGCTGATCATCCAACTCAATAGCCTAATCCTGCTTCTCCCCATAGCCTTTGATCCCATTCTCCCCAAGTGCTATTTCCAGCCGCCTCTTGAATACATTCAAAGTTTTAGCATCAACTACTTCCTGTGGGAATGAATTCCACAGGCTCACCACTCTTTGTGTGAAGAAATGTCTCCTTATCTCTGTCCGAAATGTCCCTGAATCCTTAGGCTGTGACCCCTGGTTCTGGACACACCCATCATTGGTAACATCTTCCCTGCCTCTACCCTGTCTATTCCTGTTAGAATTTTATAAGTCTCTATGAGATTCCCCCCTCATTCTTCTGAACTCCAGCGAGAACAATCCCAACCTAGTCAATCTCTCCTCATATGACAGTCCCGCCATCCCTGGAATCAGTCTGGTAAACCAGGTAGCGCAGCATGGTAGCACAGTGGTTAGCACAGTTGCTTCACCGCTCCAGGGTCCCAGGTTCGATTCCGGCTTGGGTCACTGTCTGTGCGGAGTCTGCACATCCTCCCCGTGTCTGCGTTTGTTTCCTCCGGGTGCTCCAGTTTCCTCCCACAGTCCAAAGATGTGCAGGTTAGGTGGATTGGCCGTGCTAAATTGCCCCGTAGTGTCCAAAATTGCCCTTAGTGTTGGGTGGGGTTGCTGGGTTATGGGGATAGGGTGGAGGTGTTGACCTTGGGTAGGGTGCTCTTTCCAAGAGCCGGTGCAGACTCGATGGGCCGAATGGCCTCCTTCTGCACTGTAAATTCTATGATAGTCTATGATAACCTTCGCTGCACTCATCGAATAGGTTACCATCCCTCTGCCATTTTAGTTTCAACCCTCCCAAACCACTCTAGCAAATACTCCCCACCCCTGGGACATCAGTTCCAGTCCTGCCCAGGTGTAACCCGTCCAGTTTATACAGGTCCCATCTCTCCAGAACTGGTCCCAGTGTGCCAGGAATCATAGAATTTACAGTGCAGAAGGAGGCCATTCGGCCCATCGAATCTGCACCTCTCCCCCTCTGACTAGCCCGTGGCACTGCTAGTAATCCTGAGAGTCTGATTTCTCAACTTTCTTCCCAACTCCCTACATTCTGCTTTTAGGACCCCAACTCTTTTTCTTAACCTATGTCGTTTGTACAGATGTGCACCACGACCACTGGCTGTTCACCCTCCCCCTTCTAGAATGATCCAAGATGGATCATCCACTCAGCACTTCTGGCTGAATATTATTGCGAATGCTTCAACCCCCCACCCCCCCCCCCCCCCATACTCTTTCCTTCCCTCTCCCAATCCTCTCTCGCTCTCCTTGCTGTCTCGATCTCTCCCTCCCCTTCTCTCTCTCCAACTCGCTCCGTCTCTTAACAATCGGTGTCTCGCTTTCTCTCTCTCGCTTTCTCTCTCACCCTACCCTGTTGGCCCCTACTCTCTCTCTCTCTCTCTCTTTCTCTCTCACTCTTTGCACACTCTCCTCCCTCTAAAACTCTCCCCACTCCCCTCCTGTCCCCTCCAGGGTAACTACAGAGGTTCCTCCTGCAAGATTTTGCAGAAAACCAACAGCCCAACACCCACACCTGCTCGATCAATCGATGCCCACTGGGTGGCGCTCCCGCTCTGCGAATCACAGTATCGTGGGTTCAAGTCCCATCAGGGGCCTGGACATCAGCCTCCCACTCCCCCCTAGGGCGGCACGGTGGCGCAGTGGTTAGCACTGCTGCCTCACGGTGCCGAGGAGACGGGTTCGATCCCGGTCCCGGGTCACTGTCCGTGTGGAGTTTGCACATTCTCCCCGTGTTTGCGTGGGTTTTGCCCCACAACCCAAAGATGTGCAGGATTGGCCACGCTAAATTGCCCCTTAATTGGGAAAAAAATAAGTGTCACACTCCCCCCAGTGCCATACTGAGGGAGTGCGGTACTGTCCTTCGGACGAGTGAGGCCACGCCTGCATTCTCGGATGGACATCAAAGATCCGGCGGCCATTTTCCATTTCCCCCCCCCCGGTGCCCTCAATGGACACAAACGGAGAAACGCAGGCAGACTGCTCGTTATCACGCTGGTGTGGGATCTTTCTGTGCGCAATATGGCCACACCTCAGAAGGCTGCTTCCCGGAATTGGGAATGCTAGGCATGGTTTTATATTTCTTCAGCCTTCCCTAGGGCGAGTGCATTTAATCGTAACTCTTGTCGTTTTCCCACCCAGGTATTTGAGGATTACCAGGCCCCTGACCTATCCAGCCAGGCAGAATGGCCGAACGATGGCCAAGATGATCGTGGGGGTGTGGATCTTCTCGGCCTCGGTGACCCTCCCTCCGCTGTTCGGCTGGGCCCTCAACGTCAACGGCAACCGGGTCTGCCTCATCAGCCAGGATTTCGGCTACACCGTCTACTCCACCGTCACCGCCTTCTACCTCCCCACCGCCATCATGCTGGTCATGTACTACAAGATCTTCCGGGCAGCCCAGAGGAGCGCCGCCAGCCTGCCCTCTCCCTCAGAAGAGGGCGGGTCGAGGGCGCCCGAGGCCCGGCTGCCGTGCCGGGGGGCGGCGAGGAGGGCGGGGCCCCTCAAGGGGGAGGAGAAAGCCGCCGCCACTCTGGGGACCCTGGTGGGGGTCTTCACTGTCTGCTGGCTGCCGTTTTTCGTTCAGTCCACCGCGCGCCCCTTCATCTGCGGCATCGATTGTAGTTGCTTCCCCCTCGGGTTGGAGCGGGCACTTCTGTGGCTGGGTTACGCCAACTCCCTGCTGAACCCTTTCATCTACGCCTTCTTCAGCCAAGACCTGAGGTCAACGTACAAGGATTTACTGAGGGGAAGGTGTCGGAAGATGAACAGGAGGTTCTTGGGGGGGGGAGTGTAGAAGAAAGAGTCCCTGAATGCGCGATCAGCGAATTGTGAACAATACTGGAATATTCGGTCACCTGCGGATAATAATGGACGCAACACAACATTCTATCAAGCAGTGGCGAGGTTCCACACTTCGGGAAATCCCTGGAAAACAATAGAATTCTTCTCCAATTTGTACTCCTGTTTTCTGGGCAGCAAACGTTCAAGCTTTGCGTCCGCAAGTCCCTCACAAACAGTTCAATCACAACAATATAATTCGTCCTCAAGGACCAAGGGAACATTCTGGATGAAGTTGTACTCGTTAAAAAGTCCCTTGAATGATCCAGACCGGCATTCCGGCAGTGACTGCCCCTGGAAACGCCAACTGTTGACGGGGAAAAGGCAACTAAGCAGGTTTTTTTTTTTTCAAAAAAAAGTAAGATGGGGGAACTACTGGCTCCTGTTTGCAAAAGGGTCACCTGGTGGGTGACGGCTCTGGGAGACATTACCACGCTTGGACAAGCCGCGTTGAGAAGCTGTTTGTTGCTTTTAGCTTTGGAAGATTGGCTGCTGGGGGTGAAGGGACATACCAACTCCCACAGCTGCTACATCACTCTCAGATCAAAACGGGAACGGGAAGTCACTCAATGTTCTGAAATCGACTGACCACAGATTTTCCGTCGCCCTTCCCCGTTGAACCATTGACTCCGAATTCCTGTCTTATTTTATAGTTTTTGATAAAAAGTTTTTATTGGACTTTTAACGTTTTATATCAAAAGTTACCGAACGAGATGAAACCAAAGCATTTAATCCAAAATTATAACACCGACAGTAGTTTCAATGATCATACACACGATATGCAGCCTCGACATGAAAAGCTTATATTGCAAGGTGCGCTTAATAATAATAATCTTTTAGTTTAGGCGGATCAGCGAGAGAAGATTGAGGGACTTCGGAATTGTGTGTATAAGCTATGTTGGCTGGGTATGGTTGTTGGTTGCGGGGGGGGGGTTCGTACTGAATTATGTTACATTTGTATTTTGTTATCACAAAAGCATAAATGCCTGAATAAAATGTTTGTTAAAAAAAAAAAAAATAATCTTTATTGTCTCAAGTAGGCTCACATTAACACCGCAATGACGTTACTGTGAAAATCTCCTCGTCGCCACATTCCGGCGCCTGTTCGGGTACACAGGGGTAGGATTCAGAATGTTTGGGACTTGTGGGAGGAAACCGGAGCACCCGGAGGAAACCCACGCAGACACGGGGAGAACGTGCAGACTCTGCACAGACAATGACCCCAGCCGGGAATCGAACCCGGGTCCCTGGAGCTGTGAAGCAACAGTGCTAGCCACTGTGCTACCGTATCAAATCGGTACCAAATAAGGCCTGAAGTCGAAAAAGGTGCAGAAAATATAGAAAAAAAGATGGCTGAGTGCCAACCGGGCCAGGTAGGGGCCCGGGGTGGGCAAACTAGTCCGTGTTGGGCTGATAACTGGCTGTGTTCCCCTGAGGGGAGGGCTTTTGTATGGTTGTGTATACCGCACACGTGTGTGTGTTTGAGAGAGTAAATTTAGAGTAAATATACTTTCTTCACAAAATTGATTCAGGATGTGCGAGAATCGCTGGCTAGGCCCATCCCTAATTGCCCTTGAAGTGAGACGCTTGCTTGACCATTTCAGAGGGCATTTAAGGGCCTAATGTGGGCCAGACCCGGTAAGGACAACAGATTTCCTTCCCTAAAGGATATTAGTGAACCTGAGCGGTTTTTTTTGCGACAATTAACAATGGTTTCATCTGCACCATTGGAATTTTAGTTCCAGATCTTTATTGAATTCAAATTTCACCATCTGTCAAGGTGGTTGGAGAATACTGGGTAACATACGCTCCTTCCGTGACATCCTGTCGCTATACTAAATCCTGGGTTAGACCCCACTTGGAGTACTGTTAGCAGATCTGCTTGTCCACACCTTAGGAAGGATATTTCAGCCTTGGAAAGAGTGCAACGTAGGTTTACACTATCATAAGACCATACGTCATAGGAGCAGAATTAGGCCACTCGCCCCATCAAGTCTGCTCCGCCATTCGATCATGGCTGATATTTTCTCATCCCCATTCTCCTGCCTTCTCCCCATAACCCCTGATCCCCTTATTAATCAAGAACCTATCTACTCTGTCTTAAAGACACTCAGTGATTTGGCCTCCACAGCCTTCTGCGGCAAAGAGTTCCACAGATTCACCACCCTCTGGCTGAAGCAATTCCTCCTCATCTCTGTTTTAAAGGATCGTCCCTTCAGTCTGAGATTGTACCCTCTTATTCTAGTTTTTCCTACAAGCGGAAATATCCTCTCCACGTCCACTCTATCCAGGCCTCGCAGTATCCTGTAAGTTTCAAAAAGATCCCCCGACATCCTTCTAAACTTCAACGAGCACAGACCCAGAGTTCTCGACCGTTCCTCATACGACAAGCTCTTCATTCCAGGGATCATTCTTGTGAACCTCCTCTGGACCCTTTCCAAGGCCAGCACACCCTTCCTTAAATACGGGGCTCAAAACTGCTCACCGTACTCCAAATGGGGTCTGACCAGAGCCTTATACAGCCTCAGAAGTACATCCCTGGTCTTGTATTCTAGCCCTCTCGACATGAACGCTAACATTGCATTTGCCTTCCTAACTGCCGACTGAACCTGCACGTTAACCTGAAGAGAATCACGAACAAGTACTCCCAAGTCCCTTTGTGCTTGTGATTTCCAAAGCATTTCTCCATTTAGAAAATAGTCTATGCCTAAATTCTTCCTTCCAAAGTCTCACACTTTTCCACATTGTATTTCATTTGCCACTTCTTTGCCCACTCTCCTAGCTTGTCCAAATCCTTCTGCAGCCCCCTTGCTTCCTCAATACTACCTGTTCCTCTACGGATTTTTGTATCATCTGTAAACCTAGCCCTCAGTTCATTCCCCCAGATCATTCATGTAAATTGTGAAAAGTTGTGATCCTAGCACTGACCCCTGAGGCACACCACTAGTCACCGGCTGCCATCCTGAAAAAGACCCCTTTATTCCCCACTTTCTGCCTTCTGCCAGTCAGCCAATCCTTTATCCATGCCAGTACCTTACTCTTACGATCCAGGACGAGCCCCCAATTTTATTACGATCCTGGGCCAGCCCCCAACAGTGGCTCTGGTACTGGTCCGAAACCCAAATACTTAATTTATATTTGCAAGACTGTGAGGAAAGGCTACCTCACTCCAGGAGTGATGTCATGAAGAAATATGGATTTATTACTAACACATTATTAATATCTTTAAAATCACACCAGAAAATAACTTACAATTACCCCTTAAACAATGCTAATCAATACAGTGAATACACTACCCTTAACTGCTATCTTTGTTCCCACGATCTCAGCTCTCAAGCCACCTCAACTACCAATGGCACAGTGGACTACTTGCTTTTCAGAGATGTTCTTTGAGAAAGGGTAATCTCTTGACACTGCTTTAAAGATAAGATCTGACTCCTGTCAGACCCATGCAGAAAATCTGGCCGCATGTCTTCAGAAGCTGCTTCTTAGCTTGTTTCAGATTCCCGCCCCCCCTATCCTCTGACAAGTCTGCACTGCTTTGAAGACTGTCAATCTCTTTTTAACTGTCGGCCTGGCGAGGAAGGCAGGAGGCGGCTCTTGGATGGGCTGGAATTCCCAAGGGTGGAGGGGGAGAAGGTGCAGGGGTTGGGGGCCCCAATTGGGCTGAGGGAGGTGATGGACTGCCTTGGTGCGACGCAGACGGGGAAGGCCCCGGGGCTAGATGAGTGTCTAGCCGAGTTCTATAAGACGTTTGCTGCAGAGCTGGGGCAGAGCTGCCGAAGGTGGGTGAGCATTCTGGGAGAATCCCTGCACTTAGAAAAGGTTAAGTTCTCCTTGCGGGGAATGGTGGAGGGGTTCTCCCTGAGGTGGAACTCCTTTGAAGGCATCAGTTTCGGGGGGGGGGGGTGGAATCAGAACAAAATTCCATCAGCTGAAGCTTTTTACGATGGTTTAATTGCACCACTGAATTCTAAAATATACTTGCCTCTCAAACTAAGCTTCTCTTAAAACGTGACTGCAGCAGTTAAACACACTCTAACTCTGGCTTTTAACCCTTGCTGCAGTCATTTTCAAAGTCAGGGCCGCGACCCGCGGGTGGGTCACGGGCAGGTGTCAGGAGGGACACGGGGCAATGCATCACGGCGTTCCCGATTGCGAGAAGTACTGCCAACAGCCGCGACCAGCTTTTAAAAATGCTGGCTGCGACCGGCTCTGCGAATTCCGGCCGTTCCACGCATGCGCAGTGCGCATGCCCGGAGCCCAGCGGGCAGAACACCTCCAGAGTCTTATTTTAACACAAACACAGAGGTTTTTGTGCAAATCGATGGACTCTTCCCGCCTGGAACGGCGATAGAGAGCAGATCACGCTCATCACATCGCATGTTCTAGGCATGAGAGAGAGTCATCCATTTTGTAATTGCCATCAGTGCTGGTGTGAGCTCCAAGGCCTCTGGTCAATAACCCATGAAGAAGAAGTCGAAAACAGTAACAAAGCAGTAATAAAGATGATTACTTGAGGTATGGTTTTGTTAATTGTGCCAATGCAAATCAGGATGCAAAGCCCATGTGTGTTGTAAGCAGGGAAGTACTGGCAAGTGAAAGATTAAAGCCCTCAAAAGTTCAAAGGCAGTTAAAGACTATCCATGGCGCATTGGAGGACAAACCTCGCGATTTTTGGTCCAAAGCAGAAATGTAACAGTGAAGAACAAAGCGAGTGAGATCGTGAGGACCGAGCAGGCTCACCTGTCACATTAAAGGGAAGGAAAAATGGTGGATGGCGAAGATCGGGTGGCCTGGGTCGCAAAGGTCGGCCAGTGTGGGTCACAAAGATCGTCGGCCGGCGTGGATCGCGAAATATGGCCGGTAGGTAAAAATAAGTATGGGCAAAAAAGTTTGAAAAGCACTTGCTTACTGCACCAAATGCCTATAATACAATACACCTCAAATTCCTCGATTCATCACAGCAGGGATGATACCTGGACTTCAGGGAATGACTTACAAGGAGAGATTACACAAATTAGACGCACAGAGCCAGAGAGAACACAGAGACAGAGAGAGACACACAGAGACAGAGACAGGGAGAACACAGAGACAGAGACACACATATACCCAGAGACAAACACACAGAGACAGAGAGAGACACACAAAGACAGAGAGAGACACAGAGATACACAGAGATAGAGACACACAGACACACACACAGACAGAGACACACAGAGGCACACAGAGACAGAGATAGACACACAGAGAGTGAGACACACAGAGACACACGGAGACAGAGAGACACACAGAGACAGAGGGAGACACACAGAGACAGAGAGAACACAGACACACAGAGACAGAGACAGGGAGAACACAGAGACAGAGACACACATATACCCAGAGACAAGCACACAGCGACAGAGAGAGACACACAGAGACAGAGAGAACACAGAGACAGAGACACACAGAGACAGAGAGAGACACACGGAGACAGAGAGACACACAGAGACAGAGAGAACACAGAGACAGAGAGACACACAGAGACAGAGAGAGACACACGGAGACAGAGAGAACACAGACACACAGAGACAGAGACAGGGAGAACACAGAGACAGAGACACACATATACCCAGAGACAAGCACACAGCGACAGAGAGAGACACACAGAGACAGAGAGAACACAGAGACAGAGACACACAGAGACAGAGAGAGACACACAGAGACAGAGAGAACACAGACACACAGAGACAGAGACAGGGAGAACACAGAGACAGAGACACACATATACCCAGAGACAAGAACACAGCGACAGAGAGAGACACACAGAGACAGAGATAGACACACAGAGAGTGAGACACACAGAGACACATGGAGACAGAGAGACACACAGAGGGAGAGAGAGACACACAGAGACAGAGAGAACACAGAGACAGAGAGAGACACACAGATACACACAGATACACATAGAGACAGATACACACAGAGGCACACAGAGACAGAGAGAGAATACAGAATTGCAGAGCTGTAGAGGAACCTCTGCACTCTCTCCATCTCGATTTTAACCTCGTCAATCCCTTGCCAATACCACAAGAACCACAGCTTCCTCAATCTCACTCTTTGAAACGTGGTATTATCACATCCCTCGACTTGCCTCTCCCAGGTCATGCGGTCTTTTGAATAGAGATTTACATCTTCGATTCCCCAGTTTGAGGTTCACTCTTTGAAAAACGGACTTCAAAGAATGGTTGCGGCAAAGTGCAACAGCTTTTTCAAAGCTCTTCAGGGCCGAGAGTGTCAAATTCCACCTCTGCAGTCGATAAGCTGTGACAGTCTTCCACAATCGCCTCGTAGCCAGGAGCTATTGTCAAGCCATTGAAGAGGTTTAAAACTGCCTCCATTAATAACAGCTCTCGAACTCCGCACCCTGCCCCAATAACACCCAGCACTGGAGCGAGGCAGGACGAGCAAGATCTGTGATGCCCCCCGTGGTCGAACGAACTCTTGGCAGGAGAAGAACCATTAACTGGGTGGGGGTGAGGCCTGCATGGTGTGGTTCGGATGGCTTCGGCGGGAACTGTTTTATTGTACAGTCTGTCGGAGGGTCAGTACTGAGGGAGTGCTGCACTGTCAGAGGGTCAGTACTGAGGGAGTGCCGCACTGTCAGAGAGAGTCAGTACTGAGGGAGTGCCGCACTGTCAGAGGGTCAGTCTGAGGGAGTGCTGCACTGTCAGAGGGTCAGTACTGAGGGTGTGCTGCACTGTCAGAGGGTCAGTACTGAGGGAGTGCTGCACTGTCAGAGGGTCAGTACTGAGGGAGCGCCGCACTGTCAGAGGGTCAGTACTGAGGGAGTGCTGCACTGTCAGAGGGTCAGTACTGAGGGAGCGCTGCACTGTCAGAGCGTCAGTACTGAGGGAGCGCCGCACTGTCAGAGGGTCAGTACTGAGGGAGTGCTGCACTGTCAGAGGGTCAGTACTGAGGGAGTGCTGCACTGTCAGAGGGTCACTACTGAGGGAGTGCTGCACTGTCAGAGGGTCAGTACTGAGGGAGCGCTGCACTGTCAGAGGGTCAGTACTGAGGGAGTGCCACACTGTCAGAGGGTCAGTACTGAGGGAGTGCTGCACTGTCAGAGGGTCACTACTGAGGGAGTGCTGCACTGTCAGAGGGTCAGTACTGAGGGAGCGCTGCACTGTCAGAGGATCAGTACTGAGGGAGTGCTGCACTGTCAGCGGGTCAGTACTGAGGGAGTGCTGCACTATCAGAGGGTCAGTACTGAGGGAGTGCCGCACTGTCAGAGGATCAGTACTGAGGGAGTGCTGCACTGTCAGTGGGTCAGTACTGAGGGAGTGCTGCACTGTCAGAGGGTCAGCACTGAGGGAGTGCTGCACTGTGAGAGGGTCAGTACTGAGGGAGGGCTGCACTCTCAGAGGGACAGTACTGAGGGAGCGCTGCACCGTCAGAGAGTCAGTACTGAGGGAGTGCTGCACTATCAGAGGGTCAGTACTGAGGGAGTGCTGCACTGTCAGAGGGTCAGTACTGAGGGAGTGCCGCACTGTCAGAGGATCAGTACTGAGGGAGTGCTGCACTGTCAGAGGGTCAGTACTGAGTGAGTGCTGCATTGTCAGAGGGTCAGTACTGAGGGAGTGCTGCACTGTCAGAGGGTCAGCACTGAGGGAGTGCTGCACTGTCAGAGGGTCAGTACTGAGGGAGCGCTGCACTGTCAGAGGGTCAGCACTGAGGGAGTGCTGCACTGTCAGAGGGTCAGTACTGAGGGAGTGCTGCACTGTCAGAGGGTCAGCACTGAGGGAGTGCTGCACTGTCAGAGGGTCAGCACTGAGGGAGTGCCGCACTGTCAGAGGGTCAGTACTGAGGGAGAGCTGAGATTCTGACATTTTGCATTCGTGTGTTGACCTGAGTGCCAAAACGCAAACCTCCCTCAACACGTTGCCCTGTCTTGAATTTGAAATGGGTGTCGCCTTGGTTACGGAATCATCCCAGGCGCTGTGAACAGAGCCCTCCCACTAAATCATACACTGCTCGAAGCGGAGAATTAAATCCTCTTTCACACACACACACACACAGAGTCCAATATCACTGCTCCTCGAGGTGTGAGGACTGTGCAGTTTTTCAGCTAGCACAGACATTTTCATTCAATTACCATTGTAATATTTCTGAAGAAATATACTGACACCGGCTCTCTCTATTTCTGTCTCTCTCTCCCTTTCCTCTCTCTGTAACTCTCTCCATCTCTCTCTGCTTCTCTCTCTCCATCTTGCTTTCTTTCTCTCTCCCTCTCCTCTCTGTCACGCTCTCTCCCTCTCCTCTCTCTGTAACCCTGTCTGTCTCTCTCTCCTCTCTTTGTAAATCTCTCTCTCTGTAACTCTTTCTCTCGTTCTTTCTCTCACACTGCAAATCTTTCTCTCTCTCTGCACCTCTCTCTTCTCTCTGCCTCTCTGTAACTCTCTCCCTCTGTAACGCTCTCTGTCTCTCTCTGCCTCTGTCTCTGTCTCTTTCTCTCTCTCTCTCTGCCTCTCTCCTCTGTAACTCTCTCTCTATCTCTCTAACTTTTTCTCTCTCTGTAACTCTCTTTGTCTCTCTCTATCTCTCTCTGTCTGTCTCTCTCTGTCACTGTAACTCTGTCTCTCTCTCTCCTCTGTAACTCTCTTTGTCTTTGTAACACTCTCTACTTTCTCTGTCTCACTCTCCATCTCTCTGTCTCTCCTCTGTCTGTCTCTCTCTTTGCCTCTGTCTCTCCCTCCGCTTCTTTCTCTCTCTGTCTGTCTCGTTCTGTCTCTCTCCCTCTCCGCTGTAACTTTCTCTCTCTGTCACTCTTTCTCTCCTCTCTCTGTTTGCCTCTGTAACTCTCACTCTCTGTCTCTCTCTGTGACTCTCTCTCTCTTTGTCACTCTCTTGCTTTAACTTTCTCTCACTCAGTCTCTCTTTCTGTCTCTCTCTCTCCCAGCCTCTCACTCTCTCTCTGTGTCTCTCTCTCTCTGTCTCTCTCTTTCTCTCTCTCAGTCTCTCTCTCTCTGTCTCTCTCTTTCTCTCTCAGTCTCTCTGTCTCTCTCTCTCTCTCAGTCTCTCTCTGTCTCAGTCTCTCTCTCTCTCTGTCTCTCTGTCTCTCTCTCTGTTTCTCTCTCAGTCTCCCTCTCTCAATCTCTCTCTCTGTCTCTGTTTCTCTCTCTCTCAGTCTCTCTCTCTCTCAATCTCTCTCTCTGTATCTCAGTCTCTCTCTCTCTCTGTCTCTCTCTCTCTCTCAGTCTCTCTCTCTCTGTATCTCCCGCTCTCAGTCTCTCTCTCTCTCAGTCTCTCTCCCTCAATCTCTCTCAGTCTCTCTCTCTCAGTCTCTCTCTCTGTATCTCAGTCTCTCTCCCTCAATCTCTCTCAGTCTCTCTCTCTCTCTCTCTGTCTCTCTCTCTCAGCCTCTCTCTCTGTATCTCAGTCTCTCTCTCTCTGTATCTCCCGCTCTCAGTCTCTCTCTCTCTCTCTCAGTCTCTCTCTCTCAGTCTCTCTCTCTCTCCCTCAATCTCTCTCAGTCTCTCTCTCTCTCTCTCTGTCTCTCTCTCTCAGTCTCTCTCTCTGTATCAGTCTCTCTCTCTCTCTCTCAGTCTCTCTCCCTCAATCTCTCTCAGTCTCTCTCTCTCTCTCTCTCAGTCTCTCTCTCTCAGCCTCTCTCTCTGTATCTCCCGCTCTCAGTCTCTCTCTCTCTCTCTCAGTCTCTCTCCCTCAATCTCTCTCAGTCTCTCTCTCTCTCTCTCTCAGTCTCTCTCTCTCAGCCTCTCTCTCTGTATCTCAGTCTCTCTCTCTCTCTCTGCGGGATATAGTGGGGGGAGACCTGGCACTGAGCTCCCAGCCCTGTTGCAGCCTGAGGCATTGTTTAAATGAGGAGTAGTATGACATCAGCCTGAGTGGTGGGGGGGGAGGTATAGAGAAAGAGAGAGAGAGAGATTATCAGCTGGAGAGGCGGTCTCACTCGAGGTACAAGGGCAGTGAGTGTGTGAGAGAGACAGAGAGAGCGAGAGAGAAGGGGGTTTATTGTCGAAATGACTCCCACTACACTCCCAGCGTCAAGCTTGCCCCAACTAAGGTGCCCTGGTGAAGCAAGGCCCTCGCTGTGAAACTTTTCCACAATCCGCGGCCGGGCTGAATCAACCATGTCTCTATGGCTCCCGACGAGACGAGAGAAGTATGGTGTTGGTGAGTACACTGAACATTCCCATTGCTGCTTTGGGACTGATTTCGGACTTTCTCGAAGTCTCTTTGCGCCAAGTTGCTGTGACTCGGAAACACCACAGAGATCCCTCGCTCGGTCTCTCTCCCTCGCTCGGTCTCTCTCCCTCTCTATCCTCCAGAGTTCAACTGAGAGTTCCGAATAGAGAGAGCGAGAGAGAGAGAGAGAGCCGGCCCCATTCCCTGCTACGCTTCAATCTATCAACGCTCTTCATTCATCTGCCCAGTGTGCTGACTCAGTCCTAATTCATTCGCAGCTCGGTGAGAAGTGACACACGCTCGCCTCCCCCTTCCTACCCCCATCCCCCTCCCCTCGGCCCAGTTTGCATTTACATAGCGCCTGTTTTTTTTTGGGGGGGGAGGGAGGCTTTTGTTCCCCCCTCCCACCCCTTGCCTCTCGACCCGGGTTTCTCGACAGGCAAAATCTGACCCCCCCCCCCACACCTATCACCAGCCCCGCCCTCCCTGCCCCGCCCCTTACCCCCTAATCTGCACCACCCCCCCACCAGCACCACCACCAACCAACAGTCAAAGAAGGAGATTTCAAACAAGCTGACACAAGAGGAGAGAGGGCGGAGGGGTGCATAAGGAGGCGATTCCAGATTGCGAGGGTGGGGGGGGGGTGGGGGGTTCCAAGGCAAGTCGAAGGCATTTCTCGCCAACGGGGGTGCGAGGACAAATCCGGGGGGGGTGGGCAAGAGAGGCTGGAATTACAGTAGCGCAGACTTCGTGGGGCGGGAGGGGAGTGGTGGAGACCAGGGGAGATAGGCAGGGGACGACACCACAGAGAATGAATCGAAAAGGAAGGGGGGGGGGGCGAGTTTTCAAATCGAGGGGCGCGATTCTCCGGAATGGTGACTGAGTGCTCGCGCTGTCGTGAACGCCATCGCGTTTCACGACGGCGCGGAACGGGCCCGGGGGACGACCGACTCTGTCCCCCACAGGGGGCCAGCAGGGCGCTGGAGCGGTTCGCGCCGCTCCAGCCTCCCTTCCCGGCGCCAAACGGGCGCCGCGCCGACCCGCGCATGCGCGGGGGACTTCTTCAGACCTGGGAGCCAGTGTTGGTCCACGAGCTAAGCGGGTGTACGGGGGAATGGGGGAATTCGGAGACCAGCCAGGGGTGCATCGGGATAGTCCCGTCGAGAGGTGACGAGGGCATGGGCGAGGGTTTCAGCAGACCCCTTGTGGACGGTCAACAGACGTGTTAAGCGCCGCCAAAGAAGGCGGGACACATCACGCTACGGAATCGAATTAGCCTGTGACTGTGTTAGATGAAAACCAGTGTGCAATCAGCGTCTGCAGCCCTTTCGATGGGCGCTTCCCAGTGCCAATCTTGGATTTGGGAATATACTGCAGGTTGGCATGTGTGGCATTGGCACGGGCGCCAGATTAAGCTGGGGTTCCACCTGTCAATTGTCCAATTAGCTGTTCAGGTAATAATGTCCTGGCCAACATTCCTCCCTCGACCAACCCCTCTCAAAGGTTTTCTTTCAAGTTCTATCACGGGAGACTAACAATGCCAACATTTATTACCCATCCCCCAGTGAGCTAGCTGAGACGCGATGGGCCGAATGCCCCCCTTCTGAGTGGAAACTGCCTGCTGGTGGGAGTCTGTCTGCTACAGAGTGAGGAGTTCCACTGTGGGGTGCGTGTGTGTGTGTGTCCGTGTGTTTATTTGTGTGAGTGAGGATGTGTGTGCGTGTCTGAGGGCTCGATTCTCCAGCCAAGCTGTGCTGGAAAATCAGCTCGCTGCGGCGTAGCGTGGCCATTGAAAGCTGGGAGGACCGTCTCCCGGGAAGTACCCGGCTCGGAAAGCCCAGTGAGGTTCGACGCAATCTCGCGAGACGTTGCCAGAGGAATCCCGCCCGCAATAGCAAATCTGCATATTCGAGTGAGGCAGTAAAAGTCTCACTCTCAGGTGCAGATTCCCGAGGTACCTCAGGCTTTGGGATTCAATCCCTTCACCTCAGGGGACCTTGGACGAGCGCCGTTTGCTACCGAACCCCACAAATGGGGGCCAGATGGAACATCACTCGTAGTGGGGGGGGGGGGGGGGGGGGGGGGGTGGGGGGGGGGGGGGGGGGGGGGGCGGGGGGGGGTGCTCCAAGGGGATGGGAAGCCCCCAGCTGTATGCCCGTTGGACGGGTGGTGCCCTGGAAGCCTGGCGGTGCCCAAGTGGCACTGTCAGCTGGCAGGGGCACTGCTCCGTGCCAGATTGGCACTGCCAATGTGCCAAGCTGGCATTTTCTGCATGTGATTGGGCCAGGGCTGCCCGTTGGGGGTGGGGGAAGGGGGGGGGGGGTTGCGGGGGAGGGGGGGGGGGGCCTTCCCCTATTGTGTTCGGGCTTTGGGGGGATGTCGGGGATTCTCTTCGGGGCCTTGGAGATCGGACGCCATTTCAAAATTTGAGTGTGAGTGTGAATGAGTATGTTAGTGAGTGTGTGTGTGAGTGCGAGTGTGTGAGATTGTGAGTGAGTGAATGAGAGTGTGTGTGAGAGTGAGTGTGAATGAGAGTGTGCGTGTGTGAGTGAGTGAATGTCTGGGTGCGAGTGTGTGTGAGATTGTGAGTGAATGAATGAGAGTGTGTGAATGAGTGTGTGTGTGTGAGTGTGAGTGTGTGAGAGTGTGTGCGTGAGTGTCAATGAGAGTGTGTGTGTGAGTGTGTGAACGAGAGTGTGTGTGTGTGTGAGTCAGGGAGTGTGTGTGTGAACGAGTCTGTATGTGTGTCCAAGCTGTGTTGACTCACGTTTGGTTGGCTAGGATGGGCGTCTATTATCTGCAATTTTCCTCCATTAGATTTGGGCTGTGGGGATTATCGAGAACAATATGTGTTCTGGAGAATTAACTGTGAGCGGGTTGAGTCTACCGCCCCGGGATGGCTGTGGTCTGCACCTCCCTCTCCTTCCAATCCTCCGAAACCCTCTCACTGTCTCAGCTCGGAGACTTAACCCCCTTCGATTGCACCTACCCTCTGGGAAGGCGGCCTTGACTTGAGTGAGCAAAAGCCTGGCAGAGGAGGCCCGGGGTTGGATTTGTGGTCTCGTGGGAGGAATGAGGGGATACGTTTTTGGCCACAATCATCTCCAGTGACCGTCAGGCCCGAGGGGCTGCAGGCCCACCTCCTTCTGCTCCCCTTTATTACCCTTCCCGCGTGCAGCCGAGCTAAAAGTGCCTTCGATGGCATCCGGCACAAGATGGCGCAGACTGTGACCTTTGACCCTCACGGTGTGATGTCAGGTCATTGACTGGTAGCGTCCAGGAAGGAAGAGGGAATTTTAACAGCCCCCCGGCTAGGTCAAATAACACAATTGGAATTTCTCAATGAACTGACAGAAAAATAGGAAGTCCTCGGAGCGGAATGTAACAGGCCCCTGGAGTGGGATTTGTGTTCATAACACTCAACCCACCCCTCCTCCCCCGCCCCCACCGCCGTAGCCCTCCCTCGCCAGGCAGGCAGAGGCAACGTGGTTTTGGGGGCTGGCACAGCCTTGGACACCTTGGGTATCCTTGCCAATATGCTGTTCGCTCGACCTGGGGCTCGGCGGGTTCCTGCGGCCTGGCCGACAATCCCGTCATCAGGCCAGAAGAATGAAGGCAGAAGGGGCCTCCTAAACTGAGGCCCCTTCTGCCCTCATGAGTGGCTATCAAACAGCCTGCGGTGTTAACTGGAGAGTATCAGGGGAATTATCCCGGGCAGGATTCACTGATCCTGAGGCTGAGTGTTGGCGCCATCGTAAACGCCGCCGCGTTTCTCGACAGCGTCAACATACCCTCAGGAGCAGCGATTCTGACCCCCTACAGGGGGCCAGCACGGCCCTGGAGTGGCCCACGCTGCTCCAGCTGCCGATCGCCGGCGTCAAACGGGCGCCGCGGGATCCGGGCATGCGCAGTCGCTCCCTTCTCCGCGCCGGCCCCGACGCAACATGGCGTCGGGCTACAAATTCCGGCGCGGAACTAAAGAGGCCCCCAGCCTGAGAGGCCGGCCCGCCGACCGGTAGGCCCCGACCGCGGGCCAGGCCACAGAGGCCCCGGGGTCGCCCCCCCCCGCCCGCCCCCCCCCCCCCCGCCCCCCCCCCCCCCCCCCCCCCGCCAACCAGGCCGCCCCCGGATGGATCCACGCCAAGGTCCCACCGGGCAAACGGAAGCAGGTGTGAACGCCGCCTGCGGGACACGGCTTTTTTTGCGGGGCCGCTCGGCCCATCCCGGGCGGAGACTGCGGCGGCGGCAACGGCGCCGATTCTCAGCTCTCCGGAGAATCGGTGGACTGGCGGTCGGGGTAGCGTGCCGCGATTCACACCCGTCCCGGCGATTCTCCAGCCCGGTCCCGTGTGAGAGAATCCCGCCCCCCCGCCCCCCAAGTGTCCCGGTCCATATGCATCCTTCAATCACCTCCACCAAAATCAGATTACTTGGGCATTATCACATCGCTCTTTGTAGGAGCTTGCTGTGCATGACAACAGTGATTACACTTAAAAAGTCATTGAAGGAGCTACATTACTTTGGTGAGGTCAAATTGGTCGCAACTGCTGATAACAGGCCCAAACAACATTTTTGTGTTAAGCTGCTTCGGATAACACGGGCTGCTACTTGATGCAGCCTTAACTAAAGGATGCTCCAGACTCTGAAATGAGTTCAACGTGTTTATTGAACTATTAACACAGTTCTCAAATGAGTTCGACTCTCTGCTAATCTAACTGCAGTAACTCAGTCTAACTGTACCAGCCTGCTCGAAGCCACGTGCTGGGTTGTGATGCTGCTGATCAACCCTGTCTAACTCTCTCGATGTCTGTCTGTGGAAAGAGGCAGGGTGTGAGTGCCTCATCCCTCTTATAGTGTTTATGTCATGCCCCCTTGTGGTGATGCCACCTCTGAGTGTCCTGACTGCCCATTGGTTGTGTCCTATTCTGAGTGTTCATTGGTTGCATGTTTGCATATCATGACAAACATCTGGGGTCAATTCTCCGAGCCCCGCGCCGGGCCGGAGAATCGCCGCAACCGCGCCATGACGCCCCGACGCCAGCGTGCGATTCTCCGAGGTGCGGAGAATCGGCGCCATTTGTGCCGCCGCTGCCGGCGGGAACTCTGCGCGAAGGGTCAGGGGGGGCGGCCTGTGGGGGGGGGAAGGTGGCTCCGTACCCGGGGAGGTCCTCCGATGGGATCTGGCCCGTGATCGGGGCCCACCGATCGGCGGACCGGCCTCTCCCCCCCCCCCCGGGCCTACTTTCCTGAGCGGCCGGCCCCTGAACACTGATGCCATTGATGAGTCGGGGCCGGCGCGCTGAAGAATTCCCTCGCGCATGAGCAGGCTGGCGCGGCCCAACTGCGCATGCGAGGGTTGGCGTGGCGCCCATTTGGCACCGGGGAGGCTGGAGCGGCATGAACCGCTCCAGCGCCGTTCTGGCCCCCTGTGGAGGACAGAATTGGTCGTCCCTGTGCCCGTTTCGCGCCGTCGTGAAACGCGACAGCATTCACAACGGCGTGAACACTTCGTATCCATTTTGGAGAATCGCCCCCCTGGCTCTATGAGCGATAACTAAAAACTACCTGATTTTTTTCCCCCCCTGATTCTAGACAAGGAAGTACCAAGCAGGCAACTGAATACGGTAAAGAAAGAGTTCTTATAGAGTTTACAAAGCGGAAAGGCTGCAGGCTCCATTTCGGGCCTAGTTGTCACTGGCATCTTTGAGAAAGCCTGTTGAGCTGAGGAGAGAGGGAGAGGGAGAATGTCGGGTATGGTTTCTTATAATCCACTCGGCCCCATTGCAAAGTGTATCTGGATGGAGGTCAGGTCAGGCCCTCCTCCTGGGCTCTCGGCCTAGCCCAGCCTGTATGCCGCCCTCAGCCTGCGGTGGTCGGGGATTGGGTGTGGGCGGGAGGCTTTCGGGCCTACAGTCTATGTTGCCAGCTTTAGAAACTCCAGCAGGAGGTGCGGAAGGCAATCGTTCAGCCTGAGGAAGGCAATGCAATCAGGTCAAGAGGGAACCTAGCTAGGAGTCACCCAATCACATTGCTGGAGAATCTTTCTGTGTATTGTGAAAACCTTGCGCTATTTTCTCAGTTACCCAGAGACCAAACTCACACACAGATATCACAGACCGAGAGACTGTTTGGCGTATCTCCGCATTCCTTGCCCAAGATCCTGTCAAAGCCGGTCACACTCCCGGTGTCCTGACCAATTCTCTCAAGCAAACATCGCACAAAACAGTTTTATTGGGTATCGCTGGCTGTGGGAGCTTGCTGTGCAGTGGGGGGGGGGGGAGAGGGCTGGGGAGGGTAGGATTGGCTTTGCAGAGTTGGCAGGGATGCCATAACCTCTTGGTGCGCTGTGGCCATTCCGCAGCGGCTGTGTTAGGCTTTCAGGCCTAGCACGCAAAATGCCTGTGGCTGACCTGCTCAAGCTGTCGTTCACCCTCCAAACCAACCCATTCCCCCTACCCACACATCCACTTGTACATTAGTCCTGGACCAGATTGAGTAAAGTTTGTTCTGAGAGAGAGAGAGAGAGACAGAGAGCAGTTCGCTAGGCCGAAGCCTGTCTCGCCTTGGCAACCACTTTAGTCAGGCCATCTCCAGGCACGATATCAGGTTGCTAGGCGAGCAGCTGGAGAAGACACAGATGGGGAAGAGGGCGAAACACAAGCTGCCGATGACTGAGTTCAGAAAAGGGAATCGTTAAAAAAAAACAGAGCCCAACTGAAGGGCGGGACAATTCGTCGAGAGTTTTCGTATCGAAGACTGGACAGAAAAATCAACCGGAAGTTTCCCTTCTGGCGTCCCCGCCCCTCACAAAACAGGTTGGGTCAATAGTGGGACAAACTGAAAAAATTTCTGACTTGAACAGATCCCTCGCACACGCATGTAAATCCTGCCTTAGCCCCCTTTTCTTGTTCTTGATCTGGGATGGATCAGTGCCAGCCTGGATCTTCGCCCATTGCCCCCTGCCCCACCCAACGCTCGCTGACCTAGATTGGCTCCTACTCCAGCAACACCTCCATTTGAAGATTCCTCCCTTTTTCGACCCCTCCATGGCCTTACCTCTCCCAATCCCAATCCCTCCGTGATCTCTGCACCTCCTCGAATTCGGGCCCATCCACAATTTCCATTGCCCCCTAACATCGGTGGTTGTCCTTTCAACTGTCCTAACCCGACATTCCAGGATTCCCTCCCTACAAACTTCCCATCCCTCTCTCTCGCTCTCTCTCTTCCTCTTTCTCTCTCCCTCTGTCTTTCTCCCTCTCCCTTTCACTTTCTCTCTCTCGCTATCTGCCTCCATCCCTCTATCTTTCTCTCTCACCTCTCTCAGTCCCTCTCTTTTTCTTCCTGTACTCTCTCTCGCTCCTCCCCGCTCACAATCCTCTCTCTCTCATCTCTCTTCCTCTCCTCTCCCTCCGTCCTCTCTCTCTTGTGCCACTCTCTATTTCTCTGTCCTTCGCCCTCTACCTCTTTCTCTCTCTCTCCCTTGCTCTCTCCTCTCTCTCTCTCACTTTGCTCTGCCACTCTCTGTCCCTCTATCTCTCTTGCTCTCTCTAAGTCTCTCTCTCTCTCTCTCTCTGTTTCTTTCTCTCTCTCTGTCTCTCTCTCCGTCTCTCCCTCTCTGTCTCTCTCTCTCTCTGCCTCTTCTTCTCTCTGTGTGTCTGTCTGTCTGTCTCTCGCTCTCTCTCTGTCTCTTTCTCCCTCTGCCTGTCTGTCTTTCTTTGTCTCTCTCTCTGCCTCTTCTTTTTGCTCTGTGTCTGTCTGTCTGTCTCTCTCACTCTCGCTCTCCCTGTGTCTCTTTCTCCCTCTGCCTGTCTGAGTCTCTCTGCTAGCCCTCCTGGCATTGACAGTGTTGACGGTGCTATCTCAGTGCACGTTGCTGTTTTTGAGTGGTCGGAACAAAATGATTGTATTGTTTTCAAATCACAAACTGGGAGGCGCTGGCACTGAGTGTTAAATCTTATTCAGCTACTTGCCAAGGTCAGAATACCAAGGCCCAGATTGCCCACTGAGAGGAGGCCTGCTCTCTCTCTCCCTCTCCCTCCTCTCCCTCCCTCTCTCCCCCTCTCTCTCCCCCTCTCCCTCCTCTCCCTCCCTCTCTCAACCTCTCTCACCCTCTCCCCCTCTCTCACCCTCTCTCTCCCCCTCTCCCTCCTCTCCCTCCCTCTCTCAACCTCTCTACCTCCCCCACTCTCCCCCTCTCTCACCCTCTCTCTCCCCTCTCCCTCCTCTCCCCCCTTTCTCAACCTCTCTACCTCACACCCTCTCCCCTTCTCTCCCCCTCTCCCTCATCTCCCTCCCTCTCTCAACCTGTCTCACCCTCTCTCCCCCTCTCCCTCCCTCTTTCATCCTCTCCCTCTCTCCTTCTCCCACTTCTCCCTTCAATCTCCCTTCCTCACTCCTCCCTATATCTCTCATCCTCACCCTTTCTCTCTCCCTCTCCCTCTAACTATCACTCTACCACCTCAATCTCTCTCTTCTGTCATTCTCTCTCCCCCCCTCTCTTCCCTATATCTCTGTCCCATCACTCTCCTCTCGCTCTATCTCTCCAATCTCTTTGTCCCATCACTCTATCTCCTCTCGCTCTATCTCTCTCTCCTATCACTCTCTCCTCCCTCTCTCTTCTCCCTCCCCCTCTCTCTCTCCTCTATCACTCCCTCCTCTCCCTCCCTCTCTCTCCTATCACATTCTCCTCCCCCTCTCGCTCTTCTCCCCCCCTCCCCCTCCGTCTCTCTCCTATCTCACTCTCTCATCTCTCTCCTCCCTTTCTCCTATCTCACTCTCTCTTCTCTCTCTTTCCTCTCTCTCTCACCCCTCTCTCACTCTCTCCTCTCTCTCTCTCCTCTCTCTCTCTCCTCTCACCTCCCTCTCTCACTCTCTCCTCCACCTTTCTCCCCTCCCTCTCTCTCCTATCTCTCTCTGTCCGATCACTCTCTCCTCTTTCGCTGTCTCTCTCTCTCCCCCCTTTTTCTCTCCCCCTATCTCTCTATCCCTCGCTGTTTTGCTGGCTCAGTCAATGACGCTGCGTTGCTCCCACCAAGGTTAGAGGGAGATGGCAGAATCCTCGATTCTGTCTGGAAACATGGAGGACACAGTGTCTGTATTTACAGAACATACTGGAAAACAGGTCATGTTAATCAGCTCCCAAATCCCTATCACCAGCTGGCAAACAGGAGCTTCCTCCGCACGGAGGCTGAGAATCACAATTCAGTTTGATTCAGTTCTAATCTCGAGGACACGCAGCAGCCAACTTACACACAGAAAGATCCCATAGACAGCAACGGGATAATCACTCAGGGATGCGATTCCACGCTCCCTCAGTACTGACCCTTTGACACTGCAGCATTCCCTCTACTAATCCTCTGACACTGCAGCACTCCCTCAGTACTGACCCTCTGACAGTGCAGCACTCCCTCAGTACTGACCCACTGACAGTGCAGCACTCCCTTTGCACTGACCCACTGACAGTGCAGCACTCCCTCAGTACTGACCCTCTGACAGTGCTGCATTCCCTCAGTACTGACCCTCTGACAGTGCAGCACTCCCTCAGTATTGACCTTCTGACAGTGCAGCACTCCCTCAGTATTGACCCTCTGACAGTGCGGCACTCCCTCAGTACTGACCCTCTGACAGGGCAGCACTCCCTCAGTACTGACCCTCTGACAGTGCGGCACTCCCTGAGTACTGACCCTCTGACAGGGCAGCACTCCCTCAGTACTGACCCTCTGACAGTGCAGCTCTCCCTCAGTACTGACCCTCTGACAGTGCAGCTCTCCCTCAGTACTGACCCTCTGACAGTGCAGCACTCCCTCAGTACTGACCCTCTGACAGTGCAGCCCCCCCTCAGTACTGACCCTCTGACAGTGCAGCACTCCCTCAGTACTGACCCTCTGACAGTGCAGCACTCCCTCAGTATTGACCTGACAGTGCAGCACTCCCTCAGTACTGACCCTCTGACAGTGCGGCACTCCCTCAGAACTGACCCTCTGACAGTGCAGCACTCCCTCAGTACTGACCCTCTGACAGTGCAGCACTCCCTCAGTACTGACCCTCTGACAGTGCAGCACTCCCTCAGTACTGACCCTCTGACAGTGCAGCTCTCCCTCAGTACTGACCCTATGACAGTGCAGCACTCCCTCAGTACTGACCCTCTGACAGTGCAGCACTCCCTCAGTACTGACCCTCTGAAGGTGCCGCACTCCCTCAGTACTGACCCGCTGACTGTGCAGCACTCCCTCAGTACTGACCCTCTGACAGTGCAGCACTCCCTCAGTACTGACTCTCTGACAGTGCAGTACTCCCTCAGTATTGACCTTCTGACAGTGCAGCACTCCCTCAGTACTGACCCTCTGACAGTGCGGCACTCCCTCAGTACTGACGCTCTCACAGTGCAGCACTCCCTCAGTACTGACCCTCTGACAGTGCAGCACTCCCTCAGTACTGACCCTCTGAAGGTGCAGTACTCCCTCAGTACTGACCCGCTGACAGTGCAGCTCTCCCTCAGTACTGACCCTCTGACAGTGCAGCACCCCCTCAGTACTGACCCTCTGACAGTGCAGCACTCCCTCAGTACTGACGCTCTGACAGTGCAGCACCCCCTCAGTACTGACCCTGTGACAGTGCAGCGCTCCCTCAGTACTGACCCTCTGACAGTGCAGCGCTCCCTCAGTACTGACCCTCTGACAGTGCAGCACTTCCTCAGTACTGACCCTCTGACAGTGCAGCACTCCCTCAGTACTGACGCTCTGACAGTGCGGCACACCCTCAGTACTGACCCTCTGACAGTGCAGCACTCCCTCAGTACTGACCCTCTGACAGTGCAGCACTCCCTCAGTACTGACCCTCTGACAGTGCGGCACTCCCTCAGTACTGACCCTCTGACAGTGCAGCACTCCCTCAGTACTGACCCTCTGACAGTGCAGCACTCCCTCAGTACTGACCCTCTGACAGTGCAGCACTCCCTCAGTACTGACGCTCTGACAGTGCGGCACACCCTCAGTACTGACCCTCTGACAGTGCAGCACTCCCTCAGTACTGACCCTCTGACAGTGCAGCACTCCCTCAGTACTGACCCTCTGACAGTGCAGCACTCCCTCAGAAATGACCCTCTGACAGTGCGGCACTCCCTCAGTACTGACAGTTAACCGTTTCTGCTTTATTTTGAAAGGGGTTACATCTTGGCCTCGCCACTGATTTCTGAGGCTCCGGGGCCCCAGACAGCAGGGCCCGATCTCAGGTTGGTGCGTGTCCCGGCCTACGGCTGGGAGCAAAGCCTTTTCTTCGCCCTCTCCATGTGCGCCGATGCCCTGTTTCCCTTTTGTTGGCAGGCCGCAGCCTCATTTTCCCACACTGCTTCACCTCGAAGGCCTTTGTCAGGAATACTGACAGGTTTACTGCTCATTTCTGCCAATGTTTGGCACCAGATTCTCTGGGAACCTGCAGGACAACGAGAAGCAGTTTGCCAGGACCTAACTCTCAGTGCCAAGCAGGGGAGAGGGGATCGCCCTCTGGGCAAACCGAAGCCTAACTAGGCCCCGTCCTCCTCATTCGAATTTAGCTGGGTTATCGTGCCTTGCATAAACAGCATAAACCCACTCCTGAGTCCTTTCTGCTTACAAGGCTCGCTTCTTAGTGCCTCTGAGCGATTGTCGATTAGCAACATTGTTGTTAAACAGATGGAGTCAGTCGAAGCTTTTCGCCTCGCATGCATCTGAACAAACAGAAGAATGGCATATTTCAAAAAGAGAGCAATTATATTACACCACTTGCGAGATGGATTGCTGATTCATTAGCAACGGACTCTAATTGGTCGTGGCATCGCCGTGGAGAATGCGCCAGGAAACTATTGCCATCTCCCCTCCCCCCCCCCCTCCTGCCCCCCCTCCTCCTGCCCCCCCCCTCCTCCTGCCCCCCCCCCCCCCACACACAACCCCCACCAGCCTTTTGTTGGACTCAAAGGGAGTGCGGAATTCCTGGACATGTCCCTTCTGCTTGCAGCGGACACATCCCTGTCTCGAGCCAGCATAAATGAGGCACTTTGTGACCCCGACTGATGATCTTCAATTCTCGTAATTCCCAGCGCACTCGGGGTTGTTCGGCAGATGCTGCCCGAACGATCCGCGTCACGTTGTGCGTTTCGCAAGCACGGGGTATTTGAGCATGGTCAGCACCCTTGCCTCCCGCGATCAAGCCGTTCAATTACTAGGGGGCATAGGTTTAAGGTGAGAGGGGCAAGGTTTAGAGTAGATGTACGAGGCAAGCTTTTTACACAGAGGGTAGTGGGTGCCTGGAATTCGCTACCGGAGGAGGTGGTGGAAGCAGGGACGATAGTGATGTTTAAGGGGCATCTTGACAAATACATGAATAGGATGGGAATGGAGGGATACGGACCCAGGAAGTGTAGAAGATTGTAGTTTAGTCGGGCAGCATGGTCGGCACGGGCTTGGAGGGCCGAAGGGCCTGTTCCTGTGCTACATTTCTTTGTTCTTTAATACGACACACCCAAATCGTCGGGAGTTGCGACACACGCCCAACGCCGCCACGCCGAGACTTTGAAATTAAGGCGTTCGCGTGTATGGCCTGATGCGTGCAGGACGCAAAACTTCGATGGGATGTGTCTTCTGACGCCACTCGTACTAATTTGCTCCACCAAATAAGTTGGAGAGGAAGCATTTGTCTGCTGTGATTTGGGGCCAGTATGGGAGCGAGGGGGTCAATGGCCGCCATCCGTGTTTCAGGGGCGTGCATACGGCATATGCACCCACTGCCAAAGTCAGTCACAAGCAGTCTGTTGTGTCAATGGATTGACAGTAGCTGTTGTTGACATGTCACACTGAGACTGGTATTAAAGGCTCCATTTGTGGCTGGCCTTTATTGTTTGGAGTGCCGTTCCTCTGTAATTTAATGAGTCGCTTATTTTTTTTGTTGTTGTATAATTCAAGCTGGATCCAGGCCAGCATTCCACCCCCTCAGGCTCGAAGCAGAAGAATTTTATGATCACGCTGGCCCGCCTCTTCCAGGCTTCCCCACGTCTACATCAGGCTTTCCCGCCCGAGTGAAGGCTTCTCCGTAGGCCCGAGGCCTTCCACTATCCTGCCCTCTCCGAGTGTGGCGCGGCCTGTGGGATCTCTGGCACGTCGCCCAACGGGGATGCGGGAGACGGGCATTGCTGAGCGGACGCCGTACCATCGCAAATTTACGGACTGCTCTCGGTGCCCAGGGGATGTTTCGACAGGCCTACAGGGAGAAATAGCCGCTCGATTTGACAGCCAGGAAGGCTTCACAGGAACGCCGAGACAGCGGGATTTTAGGAGGGCGGCGAGGGGGTGGGGGCTGATAGACAGGGGAGTACTGTAAATTGGGTTCTTCAGATGTCTCAATGATGAGATTGGGTGGCAGCACGGTGGCGCAGTGGTTAGCACTGCAGCCTCACGGCGCCGAGGTCCCAGGTTCGATCCCGGCTCTGGGTCACTGTCCGTGTGGAGTTTGCACACTCTCCCCGTGTCTGCACGGGACTCACCCCAAAACCCAAAGACGTGCAGGCTAGGTGGGTTGGCCACGCTAAAAATTGCCCCTTAATTGGAAAAAATGATTTGGGTACTCTAAATTTAAAAACAAATTAAGAAAAAAAAAATGATGAGGTTGGGATGTGGATGTGTGGGCATGTTCCGTCAATTGTTCGTCCTCACCTATTTACAAATCCCAGATATTGTCAGGCATGGTGCTGTATCTCCCTGCTAAGCTTCGAGCGTGTACCCCCCGCCCCCCCCCCCCCCCAGAACCTATTACCATGCGACTCTATACATCATACCGTGCGGGGTATGCGGCACAGAGGGATCTGGGCGTCCTTGTGCATGGATCTTTTAGTGGAAGGGGGAACGGAGTATGGACCGTGGAGGAGGATATGGGTCCCGGTGTTCTGGGCAGGTGACTGTTTGTGAAGGTGGGGGGGGGATCGCGGCGGTGTGCACTTTTCTCCGGGCTATGCTTGGCATGAGGTAAGAGGCAGAACTGCACTATGTGCAGAGCAGCAAGGCCTTGTTATCTCGGGGTCAATAGGGAGAGGAGGTGAATGAATGTCGACTCTATATCCAGGAACGTAAACACATTTCCATGTGAATAGTGGCAAGGCTGAGTTCGCTGTTTCTCCCTTTGTTACCAGCTGTGTGGATGAAGTGATTCACCCCTCGCCATTCCAGGGAGCTTGTTTAGATGATTGCTCTGGTTGTCAGGACCAGCGAGCTTGGCGTTGAGCTTAAACAGGGTAGAGTCTGTGTCCACTCACGTTGCCTCTCTCTGTTCATCCCAAAGTACAGATCTTTGCCTGAATGCTCATTGATGTTTGACTATCCCATTCCTCCTTCCCCCCCCCCTTCAACAACCCCCCGGCTGTCTAAACCAACAGCCCCCACCGCCGCCTCCGCCCCACAACCACCATCTTAGTGCAGTTGAACAAGAAAGGTAGGAGTTGGATGCGGCCTACACTGCAGTTGCTTGGCTACTGCACCGGCAAAGGCTTCTGGGCGTCACAGTCCATTGTCTTTGGAAGGCCAGCGGCATCCACGCCCCGTTGAAGAATGTTTTCAAAGATTAACTTGGTAACGCCAGACAGTGATGGGTAACCCAGAAGGCACAATCGACCACACAGCAGCCATAATATTGGCACAGTTTAGAGAGGGATTTACTCTGTATCTAACCCCGTGCTGTACCTGTCCTGGGAGTGTTTGATGGGACAGCGTAGAGGGAGCTTTACTCTGTATCTAACCCCGTGCTGTACCTGTCCTGGGAGTGTGTGATGGGGACAGTGTAGAGGGAGCTTTACTCTGTATCTAACCCCGTGCTGTACCTGTCCTGGGAGTGTTTGATGGGGACAGTGTAGAGGGAGCTTTACTCTGTATCTAACCCCGTGCTGTACCTGTCCTGGGTGTGTTTGATGGGGACAGTGTAGAGGGAGCTTTACTCTGTATCTAACCCCGTGCTGTACCTGTCCTGGGAGTGTTTAATGGAGACAGTATAGAGGGAACTTTACTCTGTATCTAACCCCATGCTGTACCAATCCTGGGAGTGTTTGATGGGGACAGTGTAGAGGGAGCTTTACTCGATATCTAACCCCGTGCTGCACTGGTCTTGGGAGTGTTTGATGGGAAACAGTGTAGAGGGAGCTTTACTCTGTATCTAACCCCGTGCTGTACCTGTCCTGGGAATGTGCTTGATGGGGACAGTGTGGAGGGAGCTTTACTCTGTATCTAACCCCCGTGCTGTACCTGTCCTGGGAGTGTTTGATGGGGACAGTGTAGAGGGAGCTTTACTCTGTATCTAACCCCGTGCTGTACCTGTGCTGGGAGTGTTTGATGGGGACAGTGTAGGGGGAGCTTTACTCTGTATCTAACCCCGTGCTGTACCTGTCCTGGGAGTTTTTGATGGGGACAGTATAGAGGGAGCTTTACTTTGTATCTAACCCCGTGCTGTACCTGTCCTGGGAGTGTTTGATGGGTGTGATGAACGGTTACTGCCTTATCATCATGTAAGGTGATGTCCCCTTTAAGACCGGGCTCGGAACCCTGGGGACTCCGCCTCTGGCTCCGTTCATCTGGGAGCCATACATAAAGGCCTGCCTCATGGTCTGTATAGCAGTCAGCTCTCGTCCATAGCTGTAGCATAGTTATTAGTCTAATAAAGCCTTCTTTACAGTTTAATCTCTAAGCGTCATTATTGAGGGTACCTCAATTTATTAGACTAAACTAGATTCAGGATGGACGCAGGCCTAAAACCAGAGAAGCTCAATCTGGAAGCACGAACGCCGGAGGCAAAGGAAATTTTTTAATACTGGCTGCGGTGCTTCGAGGCCTACCTGGACTCCGCAGAGACTCCCATCCTGGGGCCACGCAAGCTGCGTCTACTCCACGCCCGGGTGAGTCACAGAATCTCCGCCACGCTCGAAAAGGCTACGAATTATGATGCGGCGATTGAGTTGCTCCGCAAGCGGTTTGTCAAACCCGTCCATGAAGTGCACGCCCGGCATCTGCTCTCTACCTGCCGGCAGCGCTCGGGGGAATCGCTCGATGAGTTTGTTGAGAAATTCACCGCGCTTGCCAGGGACTGTAACCATCAGGATGTGACAGGGGAAGTCCATATGAACCTGCACATCAGGGATGCTTTCGTGTCCGGAATCCGCTCGACCTACATCCGGCAGCGGCTGCTCGAAAACGGGGCAAAAGACCTCCAGGAGACGCTAACGCTCGCCTCCTCGCTGGAGGTGGCCCGACATAACTTGGGTACGTACCCCGCGGACTCTGCCAGCCCCCCCCGGACTTCCTCAGACTCACCTGTATTACAGGCCTGCGCCACGCGGCGACCCGCTCACCATGGGGGCACACCTTGCTACTTCTGCGGGCAGGGCCAGCACCCACGCCCACGCTGCCCAGCCCGCTCCGCGATCTGCAGCGACTGCGGGAAGAAAGGGCACTTTGCGAGGGTCTGCCTGGCCAGACCCAGGGGCCAGAAAAACAAAGAACAGCCGGCCCGAAAATCAGGCTCTCAGGCCCGCAGGCCTCGCAATGCTGCTGCGCACCGACCCGACACGTCCTCTTCTGACGCGTCATCAGCCTCGTGCGAATCATGGGAGCGGCCATCTGGTCGGCGGCCATCTTCTCGACCCGACACGTGCGACCGACGGCAGCGGCCATTTTACGAGTCCGACTCGGCTGACGACTCCGACTACCCGCGACTGGGTGCGATCACCCTCGATCAAACTCGGCCAAAACACCTGCAGAACTCCATGATGCAGGTCCAGGTCAACGGGCACGACACTGCATGCCTCTTCGACTCCGGGAGCACGGAGAGCTTTATCCATCCTGAAACGGTAAGGCGCTGCTCCCTACGCACTCATCCCGCATCCCAAACCATAGCCCTCGCATCTGGGTCCCACTCGGTACAAATCACGGGGTACTGTATTGCGGATCTCTCGATCCAGGGTGCCAAATACACCCGTTTCAAATTTTATATCCTCCCTCACCTCTGTGCCCCCCTGCTGCTCGGACTGGATTTCCAGTGCAGCCACCGAAGCCTGACACTGAAGTTCGGCGGACCCTTGCCCCCCCTCACGGTGTGCTGCCTTGCGACACTGAAAGTCGCACCCCCCTCGCTATTCGCTAACCTCACTCCCGACTGTAAGCCCGTCGCCACCAGGAGCCGGCGCTACAGTGCCCAAGATATGGCTTTTATCAAGTCAGAGGTCCAGCGTTTACTGGGAGAGGGGGTCATCGAGGCTAGCAACAGCCCTTGGAGAGCGCAAGTGGTGGTAGTCCGGTCCGGGGAGAAGAAACGGATGGTCTTGGATTATAGCCAGACCATAAACTGATTCACGCAGCTTGATGCGTACCCCCTTCCTCGCATCGCGGAAATGGTAAATCGGATCGCCCAATACCGAGTCTTTTCCACGGTCGACCTCAAATCTGCCTACCACCAGCTCCCCATCCGACCAAAAGACCGCCCCTATACTGCCTTCGAAGCAGCCGGCCGGCTCTTCCACTTCCTCAGGGTCCCCTTTGGTGTCACAAATGGGGTCTCCGTCTTTCAAAGGGCGATGGACCAAATGGTGGACCAGTACGGTTTGCGGGCTACATACCCGTACTTGGACAATGTCACCATCTGCGGCCATGATCAGCAGGACCATGACGCTAACTTCAAAAAGTTCCTCCAGACCGCCCGAGCCCTTAACCTGACCTATAACGAGGGCAAATGCGTTTTCCACACCACCCGGCTGGCCATCCTCGGCTATGTCGTGGAAGACGGGGTCCTAGGTCCCGACCCCGACTGCATGCGCCCCCTTAAGGAACTCCCTCTTCCCCGCAGCCTCAAGGCCCTCAAACGGTGCTTGGGGCTTTTCTCCTATTACGCCCAGTGGGTCCCCAAGTATGCGGACAAAGCCCGCCCACTCCTAAAGACCACCACTTTTCCCCTCTCGGCTGAGGCTCAATTGGCCTTCAACCGCATCAAGGCCGACATCATCAAGGCCGCCATGCACGCGGTGGACGAAACCATCCCTTTCCAGGTAGAGAGTGATGCATCAGACATCGCCCTGGTTGCTACCGTCAATCAAGGAGGCAGACCAGTAGAGTTCTTCTCCTGAACCCTCACCGCCTCCGAGATTCGACACTCTGCAGTCGAAAAGGAGGCACAAGCCATTGTGGAGGCTGTGCGGTGCTGGAGACACTACCTAGCTGGTTGGAGGTTTACCCTCGTCACCGACCAACGGTCGGTCGCCTATAT
Organism: Scyliorhinus torazame; assembly: GCF_047496885.1. NCBI lineage: Eukaryota > Metazoa > Chordata > Chondrichthyes > Carcharhiniformes > Scyliorhinidae > Scyliorhinus > Scyliorhinus torazame. The sequence goes on from NC_092726.1 coordinate 25,959,767, forward strand.
GTTCGATAACACACAACGGGGCAAAATAAAAAACGATAAAATTTTGAGGTGGAGGATCGAACTCTCCACCCACTCGTACGATATCAAGTGTCGTCCAGGGGAGCTCAACGAGCCCCCAGATGCCCTGTCCCGCGGCACATGCGCCAACGCGCAGGAGGACCACGTGCAAGCCATCCACAATGAACTCTGCCACCCGGGGGTTACCCGGCTCGTCCATTTTATCAAGTCCCGCAACCTACCTTACTCAACCAAGGAGGTCAAGGCCATGGTCAGGGCCTGCCAGGTCTGTGCGGAGTGCAAACCGCACTTCTATCGGCCAGACAAGGTTCGGCTTGTGAAGGCCTCGGGCCCCTTTGAGCGACTGAGCGTGGACTTCAAGGGGCCGCTCACGTCCACCAACCGTTATGCCTATTTCCTCACCGTGATCGATGAGTTCTCCCGTTTCCCATTCGCCATTCCCTGCACCGACATGACCTCAGCCACGGTGATTAAGTCACTGAACAGCATCTTCACCCTGTTCGGTTTCCCCGCTTATATCCACAGCGACCGGGGTACATCGTTCATGAGCGATGAACTGCGTCAGTATCTGCTCAGCAAAGGCATCGCCTCGAGCAGAACGACCAGTTATAACCCACAGGGAAACGGGCAGGTGGAGAGGGAGAACGCGACCGTGTGGAAGGCTGTCCTTCTGGCCCTGCGGTCGAGAAATCTCCCAACCACCCGCTGGCAGGAGGTCCTACCCGATGCCCTAAACTCCATTAGGTCACTCCTCTGCACGGCCACAAATGAGACCCCTCATGACCAATTGTTTCTCTTCCCCAGGAAGTTGACCTCCGGGGTCTCGCTTCCACCTTGGCTGATGGCTCCGGGACCTGTTCTTCTCCGGAGGCAAGCGAGGAGCCATAAAACGGACCCCCGAGTTGAAAAGGTCCGACTGCTCCACGCCAACCCCAGTTACGCCTACGTGGAGTACTCCGACGGCAGGCAAGATACGGTTTCCCTCCGGGATCTGGCGCCCGCTGGATCCTCCACCACAGACGCCCCTTCCCGCGCCGCTCCCCTGCAGGACCCATCGCCCCCTACAACACACCCCCTTCCGGCCCTACCACCCGTTGGTGAGCTCCTACCGTGCTCACCCCGCCGGCGCCGGCTCCACTACCCCTGGCCCTGCCTAGTTCCTCTTCCCCGACCCGGACCGAAGCTCCGACTGCTGTGCTCCCGGATGTGCCCTCAACCGGGACGTCCATGCCCGCCGCACCACTGCCCGAATTGAGGAGGTCGAGGAGGACAATCCGGCCACCGAGACGGATGGACCTATGATGGCACTTCACCTCCGACGGACTCCTTTTTAAACAGGGGGTGAATGTGATGAACGGTTACTGCCTTATCATCATGTAAGGTGATGTCCCCTTTAAGACCGGGCTTGGAACCCTGGGGATTCCGCCTCTGGCTCCGCCCATCTGGGAGCCATACATAAAGGCCTGCCTCATGGTCTGTATAGCAGTCAGCTCTCGTCCATAGCAGTAGCATAGTTATTAGTCTAATAAAGCCTTCTTTACAGTTTAATCTCTAAGCGTCATTATTGAGGGTACCTCAATGGGGACAGTGTAGAGGGAGCTTTACTCTGTATCTAACCCTGTGCTGCACTGGTCTTGGGAGTGTTTGATGGGAAACAGTGTAGAGGGAGCTTTACTCTGTATCTAACCCTGTGCTGTACCTGTCCTGGGAGTGTTTGATGGAGACAGTGTAGAGGGAGCTTTACTCTGTATCTAACCCCGTGTTGTCCCTGTCCTGGGAGTGTTTGATGGGGACAGTGTAGAGGGAGCTTTACTCTGTATCTAACCCCGTGCTGTACCTGTCCTGGGAGTGTTTGATGGGGACAGTGTAGAGGGAGCTTTACTCTGTATCTAGCCTCGTGCTGTACCTGTCCTGGGAGTGTTTGATGGGGACAGTGTAGAGAGAGCTTTACTCTGTATCTAACCCCGTGCTGTACCTGTCCTGGGAGTGTTTGATGGGGACAGTGTAGAGGGAGCTTTACTCTGTATCTAACCCCATGCTGTACCTGTCCTGGGAGTGTTTGATGGGGACAATGTAGAGGGAGCTTTACTCTGTATCTAACCCCGTGCTGTACTTGTCCTGGGAGTGTTTGATGGGGACAGTGTAGAGGAAGCTTTACTCTGTATCTAACGCCGTGCTGTCCCTGTCCTGGGAGTGTTTGATGGGGACAGTGTAGAGGGAGCTTAACTCTGTATCTAACCAGGTGCTGTACCTTCCTGGGAGTGTTTGATGGGGACAGTGTAGAGGGAGCTTTACTCTGTATCTAACCCCGTGCTGTACCTGTCCTGGGAGTGTGTGATGGGGACGGTGTAGAGGGAGCTTTACTCTGTATCTAACCCCGTGCTGTGCCTGTCCTGGGAGTGTTTGATGGGGACAGTGTAGAGGGAGCTTTACTCTGTATCTAACCCCGTGCTGTACCTGTCCTGGGAGTGTGTGATGGGGACGGTGTAGAGGGAGCTTTACTCTGTATCTAACCCCGTGCTGTGCCTGTCCTGGGAGTGTTTGATGGGGACAGTGTAGAGGGAGCTTTACTCTGTTTCTAACCCCGTGCTGTACCTGTCCTGGGAGTGTTTGATGGGGACAGTGTAGAGGGAGCTTTACTCTGTATCTAACCCCGTGCTGTACCTGTCCTGGGAGTGTTTGATGGGGACAGTGTAGAGGGAGCTTTACTCTGTATCTCACCCCGTGCTGTACCTGTCCTGGGAGTGTTTGATGGGGACAGTGTAGAGGGAGCTTTACTCTATCTCACCCCGTGCTGTACCTGTCCTGGGAGTGTTTGATGGGGACAGTGTAGAGGGAGCTTTACTCTGTATCTAACCCCGTGCTGTACCTGTCCTGGGAGTGTTTGATGGGGACAGTGTAGAGTGGACTTTACTCTGCATCTTGGCAGTGTACGAAACTGAAAGTCCGTCCGGGTTTAATTGATCTTTAAATGTAGCCTGGGTATTATCTACAATTGACACATTATTACAACAGACGGATAATTTAACGTCTCGACAAGACATTGATCCGGGTGGGGCAGGATCTAAGTGCTTGGGCGAGTGAACTCCTATATTACCGCAGACATTCACAGTTGCTTGTGACTTAACGTACACCGTCATTAGCACAAGCTACCTTACAATGTCAACACTCTTGCCCAGGATGAAGCGGCCCACTGTTGCGTTGGAAAACCACGCCCCAGTGGTTCCCGTTTGGTGGATTCTTGTGACTATGATTATGGAATAGAGCCAGCCATTCAGCCCCTCGAGCCAGTTCCGCCATTTAATAAGATCCAAGCTGCTCTAACACTCAGTAATCCACTTTCCTGCCTTCTCTCCGTAACCCTAATTCCCCTCCTGATTAAAAACCTATCGATCTCGGCCTTGGACATGTTCGAGGACTCGGCCTGCACAGCTTCCTGAGGTAAAGAATTCCAAAGACTCCCCACTCTTCGCGAGAAGAAATTCTCCATCAAATCCGTCTTAAATGAGCTCCCCCTTATTCTGCGACTCCGCCCTCTGGTCCTACACTCCCCCATGAGTGGAAACATCCTCCCAACATTCACCCTGACTGACCCCCTCAGAATCTTATATGTTTCGATCCTATCACCTCCCATTCTTCTGAACTCCAAGGAATACAGACCCAACCTGATTAATCTTTCCTCAAACGGCAGTCCCTCCATCTCCGGGATCATCCCAGTAATCCTCCTCTGTCCTGCCTCCAGTGATAATATATCTTTCCTTAAATAAATGGACCAGAACTGTACAGAGCATTCTAAATGTGGCCTCACTAGTACCTCAGCTGCAGAAACACCTCTTTACTTTTAGACTTCAGCCAACTTGATATAAAAGGCAGCATTCCATTTGCCTCCCTATTCCCTTCTGTACCTGTCCGCTAGCTTTCTGGGATCCATGAACAGTGACCCCCCCCCCCCCCCCCGCCCACCATGTCTCTTTGTGCTACAACTTTCTGCAATCTCTCTCCATTTAGGTAAAAATCCGCCTTCTCCTTGCTTCCTTCCAAAATGTTCCCACAGTGAATTCCATTTGTCAACTTTCTGCCCAATCACTTAACCTGCCACTATCTCCGTGTAAACTATTCATATCCTCCTCACAACCTGCCCCCGCCCCCCCAGCTTTGTATCTCCGCAGATCTGTACACTCTGATCCTTCCTCCGAATCATTCATATGTATTGTGGAGAGCGCTGATCCCTGCGGTACCCATTATCGAATTTGTCCAATGGAGAAGGAGGCCATTTGGCCCATCGAGTCTGCACCGACTCTCCACTGGTTACTGCCCTCCAACCTGAGAAAGACCCCCTTCGGGCCACGATTGAATGTCAAATCCTACCATTACCGCGGCTGATAGTGCTGCACTCCTTCAGCACCGGACTGGAGTCCCAGCCTTGATCTTTGCACTAAAGTCCCTGGGCAAGACTCGAACCAGTGACCTTGTGGTTCAAGGGCGGCAAGCGCGGAGCAAAAACTGACACTGCCAGGAGGGACTGCGACGGTGAGATTACCCTCCGTTTCGTCCCCGTGGGGGCTCCCCCGAAGCCTTGGTGCGTCCCTCAGCAGGTAGGCCCAGGCTTCGGAATGTGCCCATCTACGACACTCAGTCATGGGCATCTCTGTGAGCAGGGAGGCCAGCAGGGTTCGGGTTTGAGCAGCTTCCTGCGGGTCGAAGGGCCTCCAGATGCGATTGGTGCTCAGCTCAGCGTGAGTCGCTGGAGACATCCCATTGAGCGCTGAGGCTGGAGGCCCAGAACTGCCGAACAAGAAAGGAATCACTGCATCTCTTTCTGGACCAGCTCCGTGGCGATTTAATCTTCGATGGGACATTTGGCATCACGGTAGCACAGTGGTTAGCACCGTTGCCTCACAGCTCCAGGGACCCGGGTTCGATTCCCCGCTTGGCTCACTGTCAGTGGGGAGTCTGCACGTTCTCGCTGTGTCCGCGTGGGTTTCCTCCAGGTGCTCCGGTTTCCTCCCACAAGTCCCGAAAGGCGTGCTTGTTAGGTGAATTGGACATTCTGAATTCTCCCTCTGTGTGCCCGAACAGGCGCCGGAGTGTGGCGACGAGGGGATTTTCACAGTAACTTCATTGCAGTGTCAATGTAAGCCTACTTGTGACACTAATGAAGATTGTTAAAATACGCTCAGGGGCCGCCTGGGGAGGAATTGGCCAATTTCAAAGCCCCAGTAGGCCTCAGGGCTGGTCAGCCGCCCAAGGCTTCCGCATCCCCCCCCTCCCTCCCCCACGTCATCAGCGAGAAGCGCTTAAACAGAGATGTGAGAATGGGGCAAGGAGGGGAAGGCACTCAAGGTGCAACCAGGACGGTAGGTGGTGGACCCTGCCACTCATTGGCTCGATTGTGTGTCATATCATCACTCACCCCAAGCTAATTCGCTCAAAGGTAATTGTCTCCTCGGAAAGCGTGGTGTTGGAAGCTCGGAATCGTTACGTTGGGAGGCCATTCGGCCCATCAAGTCCAGGCCAGCTTTTGAAATATTTCAGACACTGGGAAGCCCATCCTGTTAGCCGGGGGAACACTGCGGGGAGGGGGGTGTGGGTAAGTGCGGGTCATAGAATGCATCTCCCCTGACCTTACAGCGATTCAGCTCTGTCGCGGGCCAGGTGAAGCCCATCGATGCTGTCTACGCCCTGCTGTTGGCCAGAGCACGCAGCCAATCCCATCGCGACGACTGTCTTTATTTATACTTTGTGGCTAACTGTCTGTCTTTCCCCTCTCCAGCCATCTACAATTATCACGCTTCCCAAGATTCGGAACTATCTCTGCAAGTGGGAGACACTGTGCACATCCTGGAAATGCATGAAGGTTCACTTTATATTTTTTTCTTTTTCAATGCGTAGACTGAGAAGGAGACATTAGAATAGGTGACCAAACGTTTGGGCAAGAGTGATCATAACATAGCACGAGTTAAGATACAAGTGGCAGGCCAGAGAGTCCTGGACTCATTTGTGTGTGTGGGGTGGGGTGGGGGGGGGGGAGGGGCGGGGGGTTGCTCTTAATTTGTAATCTCTTTGAGCTTTTCATTCCATATCACCTACATTCCGACATCCTGGAATGTATACAATATAGTTTTCTAGATCAGTGCATCACTGAACCAACCAGGCTATTTTAGATGATGTTTCGTGCAATGAGAAAGGGCTAATCAATAACCTTGCAGTAGATCTGGAAAGAGTGACCATAACAGGATGGAATCCTATGCTGAGTTTGAGAGTGCTTTAATTGACCATTAATCTGAATAAAGCAAACTATCTTGGCTTGGGGGAAAGGATGGCCAATTGAGCGATAAGAAAAACCCAAAAAGGGAATGAAAGTAAAATTAGAAAGAGACGTATAAATCAATTGTTGAAGCTTCCACAAGTTTGTAAAGGGAAGGGATTAGCGAGAACAAACGTGGAACTCTGAGAGGGTGATACGGGAGAAATCACGACAGGGAATAAGGAAATAGCAGAGACATTAAACAAGTACTGTGTATCTGTTTTTAACAATAGAAACCAAACAAATTCAGCCTAGCAAATGGGGATTTATAAAAGGGAAATCGAATTTGAGAAGCCTGTTCGGGGTTTTTTGTGGCTGTCGCAATAGGGTGAATAACGGGGAGCCAGTAGAAGTAGTATATTTAGATTTTTGAAAAGCGGTTGATGAGGTGACACACAAGAGGGTTCATGGGATTGATATAAAAAGCAGAATTGTTTTTCGAATAACGAGTGCCTGGGCATTGTTGGTTTTCAGTGGAACCTAGGTCCCTGTACACATATGGCTGACATGTAATGTGCAGGTACAGCGAGTGATTAGAAAGGCAGCACGGTGGTGCAGTGGTTAGCACTGCTGCCTCACGGCGCCGAGGTCCCAGGTTCGATCCCGGCTCTGGGTCACTGTCCCCGTGGAGTTTGCACATTCTCCCCGTGTTTGCGTGGGTTTCGCCCCCCCACAACCCAAAGATGTGCGGGGTAGGTGGATTGGCCACGCTAAATTGCCCGTTAATTGGAAAAAATGAATTGAGTACTCTAAATTTATTAAAGAAAAAGAAAGGGGAATGGTGTGGTTAGCTTTTCGGAGGCAGGGATTGGAGGGTAAGTGTGACAGCAATTTATAGGACCTTATTCGGACCACAAGTTTTAGGAAGAGCCTAAGGAAGGATATTAGCCAAAAGGGAGTGCAACAAAGCAGGTGAGCCTCCAGGAAACAGTGATCATAACAGTGATCCATTGGGTGGAAGCATTTCCCTACGAGGAGGGATGTACTAGATTAGGCCTACATTCCCGGAGTATTGAGAGGTGACCTTACTTAAACATATAAAATACTTAAGGGGCTTGAGACAATAGTTGCTGGGGTCGGCCATTTTGGACTAGTATTCTGGGTGGAGTGTTGTCCCAAGTTTTGGAGTTCTTGCCCCCGGAGGGCTCCATCAATGGATATATGAGAGACAGAGAGTGATATTTTTACTTTGGACTTTAAGGGAATTATGGGGATGTAATGCGGGAAGGTAGAGTTGAGAGGGATTGGCCATGTTTGTACTGAATCACAGAGCAAACTCAAGGGGTCTCCTCCAGCTCCAGTTTCTTACGTTGGACGCCATTTATATTGGGCATTGACACTCCATAACAATCTGTTAACGATCGCATCGGGAATGATAACAAATGAACTCTTGAGGCAGGAATAGGCGTAAGCATGTCAAATCGAACTCAGAGTGTTAAACAATTCTCAAAGTCCACAGCACCACAAATCGAATGCAGGTGGCTAACTACCCGCCAGGCGCCTCTATGAGTCGAACGGGTTTCCTGTTCCTGGTTCAAAGTTCACAAGGCAACAGGGGAACCCTAACACAGCCCTCGAATGGTTAAGGAGCGGGAGGGCGGAGACAGACACGCACAAGGGGTGGGTTCTCCGTCCCGGCCAATGGGGTGTCCCATTGTGGGCACCCCCACACCGTCGTAAAATCCGCGGGCGTGAGTGCGATCCCGCCGACGGAGCATCCCACTGGCGATCTTCAAAATGAAGAATCCTTTCCCTTCAGAAGAAGAATGATCGCAACAGCTTAAAGTCGTCCCATCCTGACTTGGCACAGGACGAGGGAACATTCTGCCGTTTCCCCTCAAAGTAGGCTACCTCCCCTCCCCTCGCTGTCGAGGGGCGCCACAGGCATGAGGTAACGCTCGACCGAGAGCCAGAGCTGAAGCCTGAGGTTTAACCCTTTGAGTGCTGGAAGCCACCGCTACAAAGTTGCGTTCATTTTTTTGAAAATGCTCCTGAAAATGTTCCCCTCCCATGGAAGGCGATTCCACCAGTGCCAGCACAGCCCTGGACGAGACCATTTGGCCCAGCCAACCACTGCCAGCCCTCTATCGATTGCAAAGCAGAATTTTCTTCTGCGCCATAGCTCTAATGTAATTATCGATGATAGTTACGGATCTAACCATTTGATGGAGGGAAAAAAAGGAGTCAAATTGACAGGAATCAGCGAGTGGCGGTCAGGGCGTCCTTCCCAGGTTGGAGGGCAGTAACCAGTGGAGGGTCGGTGCAGCTTCGATGGGCCCAATGGCCTCCTTCTCCATTTTACAAATTAATTGATGAGTGCCACAGGGATCAGCGCTGTGATCGCAGCTCTCCACAATATATATGCATGATTTGGAGGCAGGAACAGAGGGCGGGATTCGCCGCTGCGCCACTTTTATGTCTCGACCCGCCGGCGGGATTCTCCGTTACGCCGGCCGGTCAGTGGGGTTTCCCGTTGTGGGGGCAGCCCCACGCCGTCGGGAAACACCCGGTCGCCCGGCAAAACGGAGAATCCCGCCGGCGAGAGTGTAGTGTGGCCAAATGTGTCCTCGATACAAAGCTGGGCGGGAAGGCCGTTTCTAAGGATGACACCAAGGGTTTATAGGGAGATATTGACAGATTAAGTAAGTGGGCAGATAATTGGCAAATGGAATTCAATGTGGGATTGTTCATTTTGGAAGAAAGCAATGAGAAGGTGGATTTTTATCGAAATGGAGAGAGACAGCAGAAAGTTGGAGCACAATGGGACTTGGGGGGGTCCTTGTTCATGAAACGAGAAAGCTAGCAGAGAGGTACAGAAGGGAACAGGGAAGGGAAATGGAATGCTGCCTTTTATTTCAGGGAGCTGGAAAAGAAAAGTAAAAAGGTGTTTCTGCAGCTGAGGTACTAGTGAGGCCACATTTAGCATACTCTGTACAGTTCTGGTCCTCTTATTTCATAGAATTTACAGTGCAGAAGGAGGCCATTCAGCCCATCGAGTCTGCACCGACCTCGAGAGCACCTTACTGAAGACCACACCTCCACCCTAACCCAGTAACCCCACCTAGCCTTTTTTTTTGGACACAAAGGACAATTTATCATGGCCAATTCACCTAACCTGCACATCTTTGGACTGTGGGAGGAAACCGGAGCACCCGGAGGAGACCCACGCAGACACGGGGAGAACGTGCAGACTCCGCACAGACAGTGATCCAGCGGGGAATCGAACTTGGGACCCTGCCGCTGTGAAGCAACTGTGCTAACCACTGTGCTACCATGCCGCCCTTATTTAAGGAAAGATATATTATCACTGGAGGCAGGACAGAGGAGGATTACTGGGATGATCCCGGGGATGGAGGGACTGACATTTGAGGAAAGATTAAACTGGTTGGGAGTTCCTTGGAGTTCAGAATGGGAGGCGATAGGATTGGAACATATAAGATTCTGAGGGGGTTAGTCAGGGTGAATGTTGGGAGGATGTTTCCACTCATGGGGGAGTGTAGAACCAGAGGGCGGAGTCGCAGAATAGGGGGGAGCTCATTTAAGACGGATTTGAGGGAGAATTTCTTCTCTCCCAGAATGGGGAACCTTTGGAATTCTTTACCTCAGGAAGCTGTACAGGCCGAGTCCTCGAACATGTTCAAGGCCGAGATCGATAGGTTTTTAATCAGGAGGGGAGTTAGGGTTATGGAGAGGAGGCAGGAAAGTGGATTAGTGAGTGTTAGAGCAGCCAGGATCTTATTAAATGGTGGAGCAGGCTCGAGGGGCTGAATGGCCTCCTCCTGTTCCTAAATCTTAAGGAGCTATATTACTGCCCGGGGGAGATTACTGTACTCAAAATGGCGCCTTTTTCTAGTGCACACTTCCAAAGCACCTAATTGGCCGTAAAATACTTTGGGACATCCCAGGGTGCTATAGGAAGGTATTCCTTTCCTGGATAGCAGCCAGGAGTTGCATTAACCCTCGGCAGCTCCAAGTGCGGGGTGGCCGATTGAATCGCGGGCCTAGTTATCCTCTGTTGCCCAACGTCGCACTGAATTGAGAAAATAACGAGGCTATGCCATGCATCAACGAAGATAAGTTGGGGCGGCACTGTGGCGCAGTGGTTAGCACTGCTGCCTCACGCCGCCGAGGACCCGGGTTCAAACCCGGCCCCGGGTCACTGTCCGTGTGGAATTTGCACATTCTCCCCCGTGTCTTGCGTGGGATTCGCCCCCACCCAACCCAAAAAGATGTGCAGGATAGGCGGTTTGGCCACGTTAAATTGTCACTTAATTGGAAAAAAAAAACAATTGGGTACTCTAAATTTATTTTTAAAAATGAAACTAAGATAAGTTACGTCGGGTTAGGAGTCCATCCAGCCCCTCGAATCTGTTCTGCCATCCCGTATGATCGGGGTTGACCTGTGTCGTGGCCCCTTTGGCTCAGCTACAGAGGCCTACCCAATATCCCCTCCACAAGGCCTGAAATAAGAGTTAGACCCCAGGGCGTGATTGAATTTGGAGTTTTTAAGCATTTACAAATGCCAGATTACTGTCTGCATCCACTTAGAGATCGCAGCCTGAGTTTGGGAACCCTGCCAACAATCTCTTGAGCAACAGGCCAGAAACGTTTACCCGGCCCCACCCACGGATTTCAAGTTTGTTTTTCAGTGTAGTTAATGAGTGTGGCGGCGTGGGCAGGGAGCGCTACCAGTCAAATTCAGTCAGCTCCCTGGAGACATTCGGAGATGTCTGTGGCAAACTCGGTCAAGGACTAACAATCCGATTTGAGTTTGGAGTCTCACCACAGCAACTCGGGGAAATTCAATCTAACAAATTAATGTAGAGTAGCACAGTGGTTAGCATGGCTGCTTCACAGTGCCAGGGTCCCAGGTTCGATTCCCGGCTTGGGTCACTGTCTGTGCGGAGTCTGCACGTTCTCCCCGTGTCTGCGTGGGATTCCTCCGGGTGCTCTGGTTTCCTCCCACAAATCCCGAAAGACGTGCTCGTCAGGTGAATTGGACATTCTGAATTCTCCCTCTGTGTACTCGAACAGGCGCCGGAGTGTGGCGACTAGGGGCTTTTCACAGTAACTTCATTGCAGTGTTAATGTGAGCCTACTTGTAACACTAATAAAGATTATCTTACGTTTTACAAACACTGAGAAACAACACTCAAGACAAATAAATTCAAGGCACGTCACGTTGAGCGAACTTGACTGGGTTTAACGATGAAGAGGGTCGATCTGGGTGCTGCAGTTGACATTATATACCTGGACTTCCATGAGGTGTAACACATGAGAAATTAAGTAACACATGAGAAACTAAAGCCCCCAGAATTAAAGGCAGCGTCAATCGCAAGCTGTCCAAGGGACAGAAAACAGAGAGTATCGGGGAACATTTGTTATTCAAGTTTGAATAATCTTTTTTGATATATTATTGACCTGGACCTAGGCGTACAGTTTCCCCTTTCAGAGAGACGGACCGCCTTCAAGACCAGAAGGCAGGATGCCCTCCTCGCCATCAGCGAGCACTGCTGGGTGCCTCTGCTGAGCACAGAGGCAGCCAAACATTCAGGGGAGGTGCAGCCCGATGCTACACATAACTCCCACATCCAGGCCAATGTCTAACCCTCCATGTGTACATATTGACATTAGTTGTCTTTCTCCACAGGTTGGTACCGTGGATACTGTCTTCGGAACAAATCGAAGAAGGTACTGTGACTATTCTTTTCACTCCAAACTCCAGGTTATAAGGCCACTCCGCTCTTGCCTCCGTTATCGTAGCATTGTAACATTCACTGATTGCATTTTGAATGTCCACTAGGTTTCAAGTCCCGCAATTTGATTGGCAGCTTACTCACGGGCTCCAGATTCTTGGAGGGTGAAAATCAGCCCCGCCTTAGCCTCTCCCAACGGGACGAGGCTTCAAGGGTCCTCTGGGCCCACCCACCGAACCATACAATTGCCGCAAGAGTGTTCGGCTACACGTCCTGCCCATATCCGCTTAATTCGTCACCACGCCCCTTTACGACGGACAGACTGCCTTTAAGAGCAGAATTCCCGAACATTTGCTCTGAATGAAGAACTTCAATTGTGCTTCAAATCGCATATGTGTACCTCAGGGGCTAGTTTTAGGGCAGGCGCCAAGCTGATGGGCCAAGTGGCCTCCTTCATCATTCTGGGGTCCCACTTACCCTCCATATGTTAGAGCCAGGCGCTTAACTCACCTTCCTGACACCGTACAATGTTTGGCTATCCCTCTTAGCGTCTTACAGAACCATAAGGAGCCTCTTTGCGATCCATTCCTCCCCTGAGAATTTCATAGAGCATGATATTCCTCACGGGACGGAGAGGGAGCAAGGTCACGAATGCTCGGAGATAGACATGGCTGCCTGCTGAGCAGGAATTGTCCGTAACGATATTGAGGAGACGAGAGATGAGATAAATGAGGGCATTTATTCCCTCCCTTGTATCTGTATTCTGAGCCCACCGAACCAAGTTCAACATGTTACAACAACCAGAGTGACTGAGCGTGGCATCAAGGGGCCCTGGCAAAACTGGAGTCAGTGGGAATCAGAGGGAAAACTTCCGCTGGTTGGAGTCATACCCGGCACAAAGGAAGATGGTTGTGGTGGTTGGAGGGCAATCATCTCAGCTCCAGGACATCACTGCAGGAGTTCCTCAGGATAGTGTCCTCGGCCCAACCATCTTCAGCTGCTTCATCAATGACCTTCCCTCCATCAGAAGGTCAGAGGTGAGGATGTTCGCTGATGCACAATGTTCAGCACCATTCGCGACTCCTCAGATACTGAAGCAGTCCATGTCCCAATGCAGCAAGACCTGGACAATATCCAGGCTCGAGCTGACAAGTGGCAAGTTACATTCACGCCATACAAGTGCCAGGCAATAACCATCTCCTACAAGAGAGGATCTAACCATCAACTCTTGACATTACCATCGCTGAAACCCCCACAATCAACATCCTGGGGGTTCCCGTTGACCTGAAACTGAACTGGACCCAGCCATATAAATACTGTGGCTACCAGAGCAGGTCAGAGGCTGGGAATCCTGCGGAGACTAACTCACCTCTGACTCCCCAAAGCCTGTCCACCATCGACAAGGCACAAGTCAGGAGTGTGATGGAATACCCTCCACTTGCCTGGATGAGTGCGGCTCCCAACGACACTCAAGAAGCTCGACACCATCCAGGACAAAGCAGCCCCGCTTGATCGGCACCACTTCTGCCACCTTAAACATTCGCTCCCTGCAATTACAGCTGGGTATGGCCCATGCGAGTGCAGTCCTGGGGGGGGTAGGGGAGGGTGTCGGGAGAGGTGGTGGGGATGGAAGGGAACAGAAATGTCTTTGATCTCAGAGATAAGGAGGGGGTTCATGTATCCTGTGTGGATTAAAAGTCAATGAATTGGTGTTTCTCTTGCCACCTCACAGGGTATCTTTCCTGCGACGTATATACATTTAAAAGAGGCTAAATTGGAAAGCGGAGGGTGAGTATAAGTATCCTCTGGGATTAACGGGTCACCATTGAGGGCAACGCGATGTCTCTATCCTTACATTCCCTGAGTGGTTTTGCTGGGCTGTTTCAGAGGGTCAGTTAGGAGCAACCACATTTGCTGCGTGGTCTGGAGTCACGTATTTTATAAAAGAATTATAGAGTCCCTACAGTGTAGAAGGAAACCATTCGGCCCATCGCGTCTGCACTGATCCTCCGAAAGAGCTCCCTAACTAGGCCCCATCCCTGCAACCCAACTAGCCTTTGGACACTAAGGGGCGATTTAGCACGGCCAATCCACCTAACCTTCACATCTTTGGACTGTGGGAGGAAACCAGAGCACCCGGAGGAAACCCACACAGATAGGGAGAACGTGCAAACTCCACACACAGACAGTCACCCAAGGCCGGAATTGAACCAGGGTCCCTGGCACTGTGAGGCCCCTGTAGGCCTGACCAGGCAAGGACGGCAGCTTTCTTTCCCTCAAAGGGGCACTAGTGAACCAGTTGGGTTTTTACGACAATCGATTATAGTTGTCACGGTCATCATTACTGGGATTAGCGACAATTCCCGATTTAAGAATTGAATTTCAATTCCAGTGGTTGCCATGGTGAGATTTGAACCTATGTCTGTACCCCCCTCCCCCCACCCTCCCCACTGCCCCAGAGCACTTGTCTGGGCGCTCTGGATTACGTGCCCAGTGATATTACCACCATGTCACCATCGCCCCTTGAATCCCAGTTGCCGCTTTTCCCTCCCATCCCCTGGCAGTCCGCACCTTCCACCCTCAACTCTGAACCCTGTGGTTCCCGCCTTCACACCACCCGCAAATATTTTCGCCACGCTCCCCCAATGTTGAAATCTAAGTCGTTGATGTACACCACGAGCGGCCAGGGACCCAGTCTCGAGCCCCGCGGAAACCCACAGGCCCCAGAAAAGAGAGAAAATACCCCCTCGGTCAAAGAACCCCATCCTTGTTGTGTCTGGAGAATGACATGTGACTGGTCACTCAGTAATAATGGGGGCTTTGACGGGATCACGTGCGTGTTTCAAAGAGTCGGTGAGTGCAATAATATCGTCTCCTTGTCGCTGTGGGCGATGAATCTCAGATGTGTCGTATTATAGGAAGTTGGTGCAATAAGGATTAAAAACCTGGGTTCGAGTGTGTTTAACTGCTGCAGGCATGTTTTACGGAAATCCCAGTTTGAAATATTCTGGGAGCCAGGGGTGCAATTAAAGCATCGTAAAAATGCTTGGGCCAATGGAATAAAGGGGGGACTCCCTGTGGAGTTAATTAGACTTCAGCTTGAAAAGATGATCCCATTGCTGGGTGGAGCTAAGGTATTGGGCATTGCGGAGGAAATGCAGGTTCAGCTGTGTGGTTGGAAAGGTGGAAAATACATCTGAAACAACTGCTGAAGAAATGCAGCCAGAGTTCCTGCATGGGTCTGAGAGGAGTCAGATCTTATCTTTAAAGCAGAGTCAAAAGATCGCTCTTTCTCAAAGAACAGCTCTGTAAAGCAGGTATGTAGTTACAGTGGAATGAGAGCTGAGATGGTTTGTTTAAGTGGGAGCAAAGATAGCAGTTAAGGGTAGTGTATTCACTGTATTAATTAGCATTGTTTCGGAGTAATTGCAAGTTATTTTCTGATGTGATGTTAAAGATTTTTTAATACCGTTAATCATAAAGTTTGTATTAATAAACCATGTTCCTATTGCTTCATGAGATCACTCCTGGGGCGAGGAATCCTTTCTTCACAGTCAAAACATTGGCATTTTTGTCCAGGATCTTAGCCAGTTGGGGGCTGGTCTGGGATTGTAATAAGGCTGTGTCAAGAGCAGATGGGCCCCGCAGAACGCCTTCGCTCCGTATGGGCGGCACGGCAGCACAGTGGTTAGCACTGTTGTTTCACAGCGCCAGGGTCCCAGGTTCGATTCCCGGCTTGGGTCACTGTCTGTGCGGAGTCGGCACGTTCTCCCCGTGTCTGCGTGGGTTTCCTCCGGGCGCTCCGGGTTCCTCCCACAAGCCCTGAAAGACGTGCTTGTTAGATGAATTGGACATTCTGAATTCTCCCTCTGTGACCCGAACAGGCGCCGGAGTGTGGCGACGAGGGGATTTTCACAGTAACTTCATTGCAGTGTTAATGTAAGCCTACTTGTGACAATAAAGATTATTATTATTATATAAGTCATCCAGGCTACCTGGGCACGCTACCATTGGCCGGTGCTGCCAAGGTGACAATGAAAGATTATTTTTGCTCACGAAATATGTACATTTTTTGTGTGTGTTTCCAAGTGAGTGGCTGTTGAATTAGAACAGCCTTATTTTGTTATTTTGCGAACTGTCTAAAAATAAGGGGTGGCCCATAGAACATAGAACATACAGTGCAGAAGGAGGCCATTCGGCCCATCGAGTCTGCACCGACCCACATTAAGCCCTCACTTCCACCCTATCCCCGTAACCCAACAATCCCTCCTAACCTATTTGGTCACTAAGGGCAATTTAGCGTGGCCAATCCACCTAACCTGCACGTCTTTGGACTGTGGGAGGAAACCGGAGCACCCGGAGGAAACCCACGCAGACACGGGGGAGAGCGTGCAGACTCCGCACAGACAGTGACGCAGCGGGGAATCGAACCTGGGACCTTGGAGCTGTCAAGCAACGGTGCTATCCACTTGTGCTGCCCATTAAAGGCGGAAGTGAGGAGATTTTGAGGAGACTCTCCACGCAATCTTCGGAGCTCTCGTCCTCGAATGGCGGATAGGCGCCAAATGCCCGGTTCGAGGGACGGACTCGCAACGGGGGAATCCCCGGTCCGGATTCTTGATAAGCAAAGGGGTGAAAGGTTATCGGGGCCTCCTTGGGTTCCCAATTCGGTTTGCTCAATGTGTCATTTCTGTTTCGTCTGGATCAAATTTCTTTTGAGCGTATCGTAATTCTGGGGGGGGGAGGGGGTTGGGTCACTTATTCGGTTAAAGCAAGCCAAATCTTGTTACTATTCCTCTGGTGAGCGTGTCACCAAATCTGGTTACTATTCCTCTTTGCTGCGCACCGTACCCCCCAGAGGGGCTTCACCCTCCTATGCTGTGTGGTCAGCTCGAGGGACACTGTAGCCATCGACGCAGCACATCCTGCGTGCTCCTCCCATCCTGTTCTCCGAATAGGCAGGACGTCCTCCGCCACAACATCGGCAGCCGCTAACCCGACCTTTCTCTTCCAGCAGGCAGGATGAGACTGTAATTCCCGGTGAAGTGTCACTGGTCCAGGAGCTCAGCACGACCTTGAGAGAGTGGGCCATTATCTGGCACAGGCTGTACCTGGTGAGCATTGAACGCTTAGCAAAGGATCGGGGGGGGGGGGGGGGGGGGAGAGGGGGGGCTTGGGGGAGGGGGGGCTGGGAAGGGGATGAGCAATGTTTTTTTTGTTTTTTACATGGCCTCCAATCATGCTCTTTCCCATAAGGAGAAACATTCTCTCTGTGTATATTCCATCAAACACCTTTCAGGATTGTCAAGTGCTCGATTAGGTCACCCAATTATTTGCCTTTTTTTCACTGACTGGCTGATTAAATCTTTCCTGATAATGTAAGCCCACAGTTCTGGGAGGTCTAATCACTGACCTTCCCTCCCGTAAAAGCTCCTGACTATTTTTCCGCAGAAGAGGGAACTGCTCCCCGCTTGCTTCCCCTCCCAAGCCCCCATCCCCCTCCCCCCCACCCAAGGGTCCTGGCCAATATTTATCCCTCTTCCCCCAATGTCAAAAGAAAATTGAAAAGAAAAAACAGATCATTACCGAGTCGCTGCTTGCGGGATCTTGCTGTGCCCACGCTCGCCTTCCCTGCATTCCAACACTTCGACAGCACTTCACAATTGGCCGCAAAGCGCTTTGGGGTAGCTGGTATACGTGGGGTGGGGTCTAAATAATTTTGGCTGCTGTTGTGGCCAATGCGGCTGACACACAGCAGATCAAAATGGCCGCCGCTCCGCTTCCAGATAGAGCAGGCTGCTTGAGGGCCTTTTTAGTTGAAATTCTACATTGCCCTCACGTGTCCTGCGTGAGGAAGCCCGGTGCTTTAAAAATGTAGACGGCATAGCAGTTGGCACCCGATATCATAATTGTTAGTTAGGAGGTGCCCGACAATGGATTGGGCTCCTTTGGCCTTTGGAGACAGGCTTCTAGTTTCTCCGAGCTTTGCGTGCTCACACGCCTCTCCTCAACATGTTCAAACAGGCCCTGGGCTTTCAGGAAATGTCAGATTCCAATTCTGTAAACCTGAGAACAGGCTGGAGTATTGTTGTCTTATAAGTCACAAAGCTTTTGTCAAATCCTTCATTTCGGGCCTACAAAACAAAACAATCCACGCCCCCGTCGTGTATTTGAACAGGAAGGATTCAGGATTTGATCGCTCCTGATCACCTCCCCCCTCCCCCAAGATGGCGGCAAGTACCTCAGACCTCATCATAGGGAGCAGAAATAGGTGTCTTGAGCCTGCCCCGCTGGTCAATAAGATCATGGTTGATCTGGCCGTGCCCTGAACTCCACCTTCTTCTGTTCCCCTCGATCGCTTGTCGATCAATGATCCGTCTAACTTGGCCTTCAATATATTCAGTGACTTACAGCCCCCAACGCTCTCTGGGGGGAGTGGGGGAGAGAACTCACAGACTAACCACCCTCCACCTCTCCGACTTAAATGGGAGACCCCTCATTTTTAAACTGTGCCCCCACAGGGGGGAACATCCTCTCCACATCCTCCCCTCATCCCCCCTCAGAATCTGATATGTTTGATTGGGGCTCCTGAATTCGAATCCCGGCTTGGGTCACTGTCTGTGCGGAGTCTGCACATTCTCCCCGTGTCTGCGTGGGTTTCCTCCGGGTGCTCCGGTTTCCTCCCACAAGTCCCGAAAGACGTGCTTGTTGGGTGAATTGGACATTCTGAATTCTCCCTCTGTGACCCGAACAGGCGCCGGAATGTGGCGACGAGGGGATTTTCACAGTAACTTCATTGCAGTGTTAATGTAAGCCTACTTGTGACAATAAAGATTATGATTAAGATCCCGTCTCATTCTTGCAAACTCCCAAAGAGTTTTTTTTTTAAATTTAGAGTACCCACTTTTTTTTCCAATTAATGGGCGATTTAGCGTGGCCAATCCACCTACCCTGCACATCTTTGGGTTGTGGGGGTGAGACCCACGCAGACACGGGGAGAATGTGCAAACTCCACACGGACAGTGACCCGGGGCCAGGATCGAACCTGCGATCTCGGCACCGTGAGGCAGCAGTGCTAACCACTGTGCCACGGTGTCGCCCTTCTCCCAAAGAATTATAGGCCCAACCTGCTCAATCTATTCCCGTAAGACGATCTTCGTCCTCGGAATCCCAGGAACTCCATTGCAATTACATCCTTAAGTAAGAAGACCAAATCTGTCCACAATACCCCAGGTATAGACGATCAAAGGCCCTGTACAATTAGGGCAAAGCATCCATACTTTATACCCTGTCCCCTTTGCAATAGGCTCCGACATTCAATTTGCCTTCTGAATCACTTGCTGAATCTGCGTACTAACTTTTCCCGAGGATCAGAAACCCAGGCCTTCGCTTCATCACAGCGGGTAGCCCGCTTGCTCCGGAGTCAGGAGAATTGCGGGTTTGAGTTCAACCCCGGGGTGAAAAGCCAGGCTGACAGGCCCCGGGGGTGCGGGACTGAGGGAAGGCTGCCCTGTCAGGACCTGTTCGGTGGAGGAGATGGAATTCCGCGTCATTTCCGTGGGCTAGGAAAATACCCGGGGAAACTGTTCGGAAATGACGCCAATTTGCGCAGTTGACAAAGCTTGTCTCATGTCCCCTACAGAACAGCAACAAGGCGATGTTCCACCACGTCCAACAGATGACTTACAACCTGATCGAGTGGCGTTCCCAGATCCTATCGGGTACCCTTCCCAAGGATGAGCTGCTGGAGCTGAAGAGGAGAGTCATTGCCAAGATCGACTACGGGAACAGGTGACAACCGACCGATCGCCACCGCAAACACGGAAAACCGGTCCCCAGGTTCCACAGGGCGCCTTCAGCGAAGGAATGGAGAACATTCTCCCGGGGAGTCAGCGCGCGCGTGCATGAGTTCGAAAAGTTCCGATCCGTGGGACGTCTTTAACCCTGCGCTAGCTTTCAAAATTTTCTTCCTCCGGACAAACACAAGAATACCAAATTTCAGAGGGAGCAACTATTTATACTGCAAGGGAGCAGAGTTCCGATTGGTTGGTGAGTGGACTCTTGATTGGTTGAGGTGTTGTTGTGGAGAGTGCAACAGGGGGAACTACCGTTTTCCCCAAGGCTCTTTTTAAGTCAAAAATGGCGCGAAGCCTGGACATGTCCCTTATGCTTGCAGAAGGAGTATGAACATGCCCATAGTTTGTGCATTCTCCAATCGACCAATCAGAATTGACTTGCCAATTGATCTTCTGGCAAAACAAAAAGAAAAAATGCTGGAAAATCTCAACGGAACCGACAGCATCTGTGGAAAGAGAACAGAGCTAACATTTCAAATCTGAATGCCTCCTCACCAGAGCCAACCTCTTGCCAACCTTTTCCCGGGAGTATAGGCCGTTGTTCGCTTTGAAATTTGGGATTCTTAAACCTGGCCGGACAAGTGCAAAGGCGGAAGGCCTCGACCGCATATCCACCGAATGAAAATTGACGTGCGTGATTCTCGTTGCCCTTCCTAATCTGGCCCATCCTTGATTTTTCAGGATCCTCGGACTCGACCTGGTAGTCAGGGACGAGCAGGGCAACATCCTGGATCCTGACCTCACCAGCACCATCACCCTCTTCAAAGCTCACGCAGCTGTGTCCCGAGGAATAGATGAAAGGATACAGGAGGAGAAGGTAGATTTACGCCCCCCCCCCACGGCGGCCATCTTAACACCTCAGAATCGGTTCCTTTATTAGCCCCCCCTTTCGGTCTTTCTAATTGCTTCAAGGATAGGCCGGCATCGAGGGAGTGATTGACGTAGTGAGTTAAAAGGGTTCTCTTGAATTTACAAAGCGCCTTTAGACCCTCAGGAAGTCCCAGCGCAATGAAATACTTTTTGAAGTGTGCTTATGTGGGAAGAGTCATTTCCTGTTCAGCAAGGCCCCATCAAGGAGCCAACGCTCCAGATAATCTGTGTGATCGAGATTGAGAGACGATTATTAGTCAGGCCCACCTACCAATTGCTCCCTCAGTACTGACCCTCTGACAGTGCGGCACTCCCTCAGTACTGACCCTCTGACAGTGCGGCACTCCCTCAGTACTGACCCTCTGACAGTGCGGCACTCCCTCAGTACTAATCCTCTGACAGTGCAGCACTCCCTCAGTACTGACCCTCTGACAGTGCAGCACTCGCTCAGCACTGACCCTCTGACAGTGCAGCGCTCCCTCAGTACTGACCCTCTGACAGTGCGGCACTCCCTCAGTACTGACCCTCTGACAGTGCGGCACTCCCTCAGTACTGACCCTCTGACAGTGCGGCACTCCCTCAGTACTGACCCTCTGACAGTGCGGCACTCCCTCAGTACTGACCCTCTGACAGTGCGGCACTCCCTCAGTACTGACCCTCTGACAGTGCAGCGCTCCCTCAGTACTGACCCTCTGACAGTGCAGCACTCGCTCAGCACTGACCCTCTGACAGTGCAGCGCTCCCTCAGTACTGACCCTCTGACAGTGCGGCACTCCCTCAGTACTGACCCTCTGACAGTGCGGCACTCCCTCAGTACTGACCCTCTGACAGTGCGGCACTCCCTCAGTACTGACCCTCTGACAGTGCAGCACTCCCTCAGTACTGACCCTCTGACAGTGCAGCACTCCGTCAGTACTGACCCTCTGACAGTGCAGCCCTCCCTCTGTACTGACCCTCTGACAGTGCAGCACTCCCTCAGTACTGACCCTCTGACAGTGCAGCACTCCCTCAGCACTGACCCTCTAACAATGCAGCACTCCCTCAGTACTGACCCTCTGACAGTACGGCACTCCCTCAATACTGACCCTCTGACAGTGCAGCACTCCCTCAGTACTGACCCACTGACAGTGCAGCACTCCCTCAATACTGACCCTCTGACAGTGCAGCACTCCCTCAGTACTGACCCTCTGACAGTGCAGCACTCCCTCAGTACTGACCCTCTGACAGTGCAGCACTCCCTCAGTACTGACCCTCTGACAGTTCAGCACTCCCTCAGGACTGGCCCTCTGACAGTGCAGCACTCCCTCAGTACTGACCCTCTGACAGTGCGGCACTCCCTCAGTACTGACCCTCTGACAGTGCAGCGCTCCCTCAGTACTGGCCCTCTGACAGTGCGGCACTCCCTCAGTACCGACCCTCTGACAGTGCAGAACTCCCTCAGTACTGACCCTCTGGCAGTGCAGCACTCCCTCAGTACTGATCCTCTGACAGTGCAGCACTCCCTCAGTACTGACCCTCTGAAGGTGCAGCGCTCCCTCAGTACTGACCCCCTGACAGTGCAGCACTCCCTCAGTACTGACCCTCTGACCGTGTAGCACTCCCTCAGTCCTGACCCTCTGACAGTGCAGCACTCCCTCAGTACTGACCATCTGACAGTGTAGCACTCCCTCAGTCCTGACCCTCTGACAGTGCAGCACTCCCTCAGTACTGACCCTCTGACAGTTCAGCACTCCCTCAGTACTGGCCCTCTGACAGTGCAGCACTCCCTCAGTACTGACCCTCTGACAGTGCAGCACTCCCTCAGTACTGACCCTCTGACAGTGCAGCGCTCCCTCAGTACTGACCCTCTGACAGTGCGGCAGTCCCTCAGTATGGACCCTCTGACAGTACAGAACTCCCTCAGTACTGACCCTCTGACAGTGCAGCACTCCCTCAGTCCTGACCCTCTGACAGTGCAGCACTCCCTCAGTACTGACCCTCTGACAGTGTAGCACTCCCTCAGTCCTGACCCTCTGACAGTGCAGCACTCCCTCAGTACTGACCCTCTGACAGTTCAGCACTCCCTCAGTACTGGCCGTCTGACAGTGCAGCACTCCCTCAGTACTGACCCTCTGACAGTGCAGCACTCCCTCAGTACTGACCCTCTGACAGTGCAGCGCTCCCTCAGTACTGACCCTCTGACAGTGCGGCACTCCCTCAGTACGGACCCTCTGACAGTACAGAACTCCCTCAGTACTGACCCTCTGACAGTGCAGCACTCCCTCAGCACTGACCCTCTGACAGTGCAGCATTCCCTCAGTACTGACCCTCTGACAGTGCAGCACTCCCTCAGTAGTGACCCTCTGACAGTACAGCAATCTCTCAGTACTGACCCTCTGACAGTGCAGTACTCCCTCAGTACTCACCCTCTGACAGTGCAGCCCTCCCTCTGTACTGACCCTCTGACAGTGCAGCACTCCCTCAGTACTGACCCTCTGACAGTGCAGCCCTCCCTCTGTACTGACCCTCTGACAGTGCAGCACTCCCTCAGTACTGACCCTCTGACAGTGCAGCACTCCCTCAGTACTGACCCTCTTAAGGTGCAGCGCTCCCTCAGTACTGACCCTCTGACAGTGCAGCACTCCCTCAGTACTGACGCTCTGACAGTGCAGCACTCCCTCAGTACTGACCCTCTGACAGTGCAGCGCTCCCTCAGTACTGAACCTCTGACAGTGCAGCACTCCCTCAGTACTGACCCTCTGACAGTTCAGCACTCCCTCAGTACTGACCCTCTGACAGTTCAGCACTCCCTCAGTACTGGCCCTCTGACAGTGCAGCACTCCCTCAGTACTGACCCTCTGACAGTGCAGCACTCCCTCAGTACTGACCCTCTGGCAGTGCAGCACTCCCTCAGTACTGACCCTCTGACAGTGCAGCACTCCCTCAGTACTGGCCCTCTGACAGTGCAGCACTCCCTCAGTACTGAACCTCTGACAGTGCAGCACTCCCTCAGTACTGACCCTCTGACAATGCAGCACTCCCTCAGTACTGACCCTCTGACAGTTCAGCACTCCCTCAGGACTGGCCCTCTGACAGTGCAGCACTCCCTCAGTACTGACCCTCTGACAGTGCGGCACTCCCTCAGTACTGACCCTCTGACAGTGCAGCGCTCCCTCAGGACTGGCCCTCTGACAGTGCGGCACTCCCTCAGTACGGACCCTCTGACAGTGCAGCACTCCCTCAGCACTAACCCTCTGACAGTGCAGCACTCCCTCAGTACTGACCCACTGACAGTGCAGCACTCCCTCAGTACTGACCCTCTGACAGTGCAGTACTCCCTCAGTACTGACCCTCTGACACTGCAGCCCTCCCTCAGTACTGGCCCTCTGACAGTGCGGCACACCCTCAGTACTGACCCTGTGAAGGTGCAGCGCTCCCTCAGTACTGACCCCCTGACAGTGCAGCACTCCCTCAGTACTGACCCTCTGACAGTGTAGCACTCCCTCAGTCCTGACCCTCTGACATTGCAGCACTCTCTCAGTACTGACCCTCTGACAGTTCAGCACTCCCTCAGTACTGGCCCACTGACAGTGCAGCACTCCCTCAGTACTGACCCTCTGACAGTGCAGCACTCCCTCAGTTCTGACCCTCTGACAGTGCAGTGCTCCCTCAGTAATGACCCTCTGACAGTGCAGCACTCCCTTAGTACTGACCCTCTGACAGTGCAGTGCTCCCTCAGTAATGACCCTCTGACAGTGCAGCGCTCCCTCAGTACTGACCCTCTGACAGTGCAGAACTCCCTCAGTACTGACCCTCTGACAGTGCAGCACTCCCTCAGCACTGACCCTCTGACAGTGCAGCACTCCCTCAGTACTGACCCTCTGACAGTGCAGTATTCCCTCAGTACTGACCCTCTGAAAGTGCAGCGCTCCCTCAGTACTGACCCTCTGACAGTGCAGAACTCCCTCAGTACTGACCCTCTGACAGTGCAGCACTCCCTCAGCACTGACCCTCTGACAGTGCAGCACTCCCTCAGTACTGACCCTCTGACAGTGCAGTATTCCCTCAGTACTGACCCTCTGAAAGTGCAGCGCTCCCTCTGTACTGACCCTCTGACAGTGCAGCACTCCCTCAGTATTGACCCACTCACAGTGTGGCACTCCCTCAGTACTGACCCTCTGACAGTGCAGCACTCCCTCAGTACTGACCCTCTGACAGTGCAGCGCTCCCTCAGTACTGACCCTCTGACAATGCGGCACTCCCCCAGTACTGACCCTCTGACAGTGCAGCACTCCCTCAGTACTGACCCCCTGACAGTGCAGCACTCCCTCAGTACTGACCCTCTGACAGTGCAGCACTCCCTCAGTACTGGCCCTCTGACAGTGCAGCACTCCCTCAGTACTGGCCCTCTGACAGTGCAGCACTCCCTCAGTACTGACCCTCTGACAGTGCGGCACTCCCTCAGTACTGACCCTCTGACAGTGCAGCGCTCCCTGAGTACTGACCCTCTGACAGTGCGGTACTCCCTCAGTACGGACCTTGTGACAGTGCAGCTCTCCCTCAGTACTGACCCTCTGACAGTGCAGCACTCCCTCACTACAGACCCTCTGACAGTGCAGCACTCCCTCAGTACTGACCCTCTGACAGTGCAGCACTCCCTCAGTACTGGCCCTCTGACAGTGCAGCACTCCCTCAGTACTGGCCCTCTGACAGTGCAGCACTCCCTCAGTACTGACCCTCTGACAGTGCGGCACTCCCTCAGTACTGACCCTCTGACAGTGCAGCGCTCCCTGAGTACTGACCCTCTGACAGTGCGGTACTCCCTCAGTACGGACCCTGTGACAGTGCAGCTCTCCCTCAGTACTGACCCTCTGACAGTGCAGCACTCCCTCACTACAGACCCTCTGACAGTGCAGCACTCCCTCAGCACTAACCCTCTGACAGTGCAGCACTCCCTCAGTACTGACCCTCTGACAGTGCAGCACTCCCTCAGTACTGACCCTCTGACAGTGCAGTACTCCCTCAGTACTGACCCTCTGACAGTGCAGCCCTCACTCTGTACTGACCCTCTGATAGTGCAGCACTCCCTCAGTACTGACCCTCTGACAGTGCAGCACTCCTTCAGTACTGACCCTCTGAAGGTGCAGCGCTCCCTCAGTACTGACCCTCTGACAGTGCAGCACTCCCTCAGTACTGACCCTCTGACAGTGCAGCACTCCCTCAGTACTGACCCTCTGACAGTTCAGCACTCCCTCAGGACTGGCCCTCTGACAGTGCAGCACTCCCTCAGTACTGGCCCTCTGACAGTGCGGCACTCCCTCAGTACTGACCCTCTGACAGTGCAGCACTCCCTCAGTACTGACCCTCTGACAGTTCAGCACTCCCTCAGTACTGGCCCTCTGACAGTGCAGCACTCCCTCAGAACTGACCCTCTGACAGTGCAGCACTCCCTCAGTACTGACCATCTGACAGTGCAGCGCTCCCTCAGTACTGACCCTCTGACAGTGCGGCACTCCCTCAGTACGGACCCTCTGACAGTGCAGAATTCCCTCAGTACTGACCCTCTGACAGTGCAGCACTCCCTCAGCACTGACCCTCTGACAGTGCAGCACTCCCTCAGTACTGACCCTCTGACAGTGCAGCATTCCCTCAGTACTGACCCTCTGACAATGCAGCAGTCCCTCAGTACTGACCCTCTGACAGTGCAGCACTCCCTCAGTACTGACCCTCTGACAGTGCAGCACTCCCTCAGTACTGACCCTCTGACATTACAGCACTCACTCAGTACTGACCCTCTGAAGGTGCAGCGCTCCCTCAGTACTGACCCTCTGACAGTGCAGCACTCCCTCAGTACTGACCCACTGACAGTGCAGCACTCCCTCAGTACTGACCCTCTGACAGTTCAGCACTCCCTCAGGACTGGCCCTCTGACAGTGCAGCACTCCCTCAGTACTGACCCTTTGACAGTGCGGCACTCCCTCAGTACTGACCCTCTGACAGTGCAGCGCTCCCTCAGTACTGGCCCTCTGACAGTGCGGCACTCCCTCAGTACGAATCCTCTGACAGTGCAGCACTCCCTCAGTACTGATCCTCTGACAGTGCAGCACTCCCTCAGTACTGACCCTCTCAAGGTGCAGCGCTCCCTCAGTACTGACCCTCTGACTGTGCAGCACTCCCTCAGTACTGACCCTCTAACAGTGTAGCACTCCCTCAGTCCTGACCCTCTGACAGTGCAGCACTCCCTCAGTACTGGCCCTCTGACAGTGTAGCACTCCCTCAGTCCTAACCCTCTGACAGTGCAGCACTCCCTCAGTACTGACCCTCTGACAGTTCAGCACTCCCTCAGTACTGACCCTCTGACAGTGCAGCTCTCCCTCAGTACTGGCCCTCTGACAGTGCAGCACTCCCTCAGTACTGACCCTCTGACAGTGCAGCACTCCCTCAGTACTGACCCTCTGACAGTGCAGTGCTCCCTCAGTACTGACCCTCTGACAGTGCGGCACTCCCTCAGTACAGACCCTCTGACAGTGCAGAACTCCCTCAGTACTGACCCTCTGACAGTGCAGCACTCCCTCAGTACTGACCCTCTGACAGTGCAGCACTCCCTCAGTACTGACCCTCTGACAGTGCAGCACTCTCTCAGTACTGACCCTCTGACAGTGCAGCACTCCCTCAGTACTGACCCTCTGACAGTGCAGAATTCCCTCAGTACTGACCCTCTGAAAGTGCAGCGCTCCCTCTGTACTGACCCTCTGACAGTGCAGCACTCCCTCAGTATTGACCCTCTCACAGTGTGCCACTCCCTCAGTACTGACCCTCTGACAGTGCAGCACTCCCTCAGTACTGACCCTCTGACAGTGCAGCACTCCCTTAGTACTGACCCTCTGACAGTGCAGCACTCCCTCAGTACTGACCCTCTGACAGTGCAGCACTCCCTCAGCACTGACCCTCTGACAGTGCAGCACTCCCTCAGTACTGACCCTCTGACAGTGCAGTATTCCCTCAGTACTGACCCTCTGAAAGTGCAGCGCTCCCTCTGTACTGACCCTCTGACAGTGCAGCACTCCCTCAGTATTGACCCTCTCACAGTGTGGCACTCCCTCAGTACTGACCCTGTGACAGTGCAGCACTCCCTCAGTACTGACCCTCTGACAGTGCAGCGCCCCCTCAGTACTGACCCTCTGACAGTGCGGCACTCCCTCATTACTGACCCTCTGACAGTGTAGCACTCCCTCAGTACTGACCCCCTGACAGTGCAGCACTCCCTCAGTACTGACCCACTGACAGTGCAGCACTCCCTCAGTACTGGCCCTCTGACAGTGCAGCACTCCCTCAGTACTGGCCCTCTGACAGTGCAGCACTCCCTCAGTACTGACCCTCTGACAGTGCGGCACTCCCTCAGTACTGACCCTCTGACAGTGCAGCGCTCCCTGAGTACTGACCCTCTGACAGTGCGGCACTGCCTCAGTACAGACCCTGTGACAGTGCAGCTGTCCCTCAGTACTGACCCTCTTTCAGTTCAGCACTCCATCACTACAGACCCTCTGACAGTGCAGCACTCCCTCAGTACTGACCCTCTGACAGTGCAGCACTCCCTCAGTACTGACCCTCTGACAGTGCAGCGCTCCCTCAGTACTGGCCCTCTGACAGTGCGGCACTCCCTCAGTACCGACCCTCTGACAGTGCAGAACTCCCTCAGTACTGACCCTCTGGCAGTGCAGCACTCCCTCAGTACTGATCCTCTGACAGTGCAGCACTCCCTCAGTACTGACCCTCTGAAGGTGCAGCGCTCCCTCAGTACTGACCCCCTGACAGTGCAGCACTCCCTCAGTACTGACCCTCTGACCGTGTAGCACTCCCTCAGTCCTGACCCTCTGACAGTGCAGCACTCCCTCAGTACTGACCATCTGACAGTGTAGCACTCCCTCAGTCCTGACCCTCTGACAGTGCAGCACTCCCTCAGTACTGACCCTCTGACAGTTCAGCACTCCCTCAGTACTGGCCCTCTGACAGTGCAGCACTCCCTCAGTACTGACCCTCTGACAGTGCAGCACTCCCTCAGTACTGACCCTCTGACAGTGCAGCGCTCCCTCAGTACTGACCCTCTGACAGTGCGGAAGTCCCTCAGTATGGACCCTCTGACAGTACAGAACTCCCTCAGTACTGACCCTCTGACAGTGCAGCACTCCCTCAGTCCTGACCCTCTGACAGTGCAGCACTCCCTCAGTACTGACCCTCTGACAGTGTAGCACTCCCTCAGTCCTGACCCTCTGACAGTGCAGCACTCCCTCAGTACTGACCCTCTGACAGTTCAGCACTCCCTCAGTACTGGCCGTCTGACAGTGCAGCACTCCCTCAGTACTGACCCTCTGACAGTGCAGCACTCCCTCAGTACTGACCCTCTGACAGTGCAGCGCTCCCTCAGTACTGACCCTCTGACAGTGCGGCACTCCCTCAGTACGGACCCTCTGACAGTACAGAACTCCCTCAGTACTGACCCTCTGACAGTGCAGCACTCCCTCAGCACTGACCCTCTGACAGTGCAGCACTCCCTCAGTACTTACCCTCTGACAGTGCAGCATTCCCTCAGTACTGACCCTCTGACAGTGCAGCACTCCCTCAGTAGTGACCCTCTGACAGTACAGCAATCTCTCAGTACTGACCCTCTGACAGTGCAGTACTCCCTCAGTACTCACCCTCTGACAGTGCAGCCCTCCCTCTGTACTGACCCTCTGACAGTGCAGCACTCCCTCAGTACTGACCCTCTGACAGTGCAGCCCTCCCTCTGTACTGACCCTCTGACAGTGCAGCACTCCCTCAGTACTGACCCTCTGACAGTGCAGCACTCCCTCAGTACTGACCCTCTTAAGGTGCAGCGCTCCCTCAGTACTGACCCTCTGACAGTGCAGCACTCCCTCAGTACTGACGCTCTGACAGTGCAGCACTCCCTCAGTACTGACCCTCTGACAGTGCAGCGCTCCCTCAGTACTGAACCTCTGACAGTGCAGCACTCCCTCAGTACTGACCCTCTGACAGTTCAGCACTCCCTCAGTACTGACCCTCTGACAGTTCAGCACTCCCTCAGTACTGGCCCTCTGACAGTGCAGCACTCCCTCAGTACTGACCCTCTGACAGTGCGGCACTCCCTCAGTACTGACCCTCTGACAGTGCAGCGCTCCCTCAGGACTGGCCCTCTGACAGTGCGGCACTCCCTCAGTACGGACCCTCTGACAGTGCAGCACTCCCTCAGCACTAACCCTCTGACAGTGCAGCACTCCCTCAGTACTGACCCACTGACAGTGCAGCACTCCCTCAGTACTGACCCTCTGACAGTGCAGTACTCCCTCAGTACTGACCCTCTGACACTGCAGCCCTCCCTCAGTACTGGCCCTCTGACAGTGCGGCACACCCTCAGTACTGACCCTGTGAAGGTGCAGCGCTCCCTCAGTACTGACCCCCTGACAGTGCAGCACTCCCTCAGTACTGACCCTCTGACAGTGTAGCACTCCCTCAGTACTGACCCTCTGACAGTGCAGCACTCCCTCAGTTCTGACCCTCTGACAGTGCAGTGCTCCCTCAGTAATGACCCTCTGACAGTGCAGCACTCCCTTAGTACTGACCCTCTGACAGTGCAGTGCTCCCTCAGTAATGACCCTCTGACAGTGCAGCGCTCCCTCAGTACTGACCCTCTGACAGTGCAGAACTCCCTCAGTACTGACCCTCTGACAGTGCAGCACTCCCTCAGCACTGACCCTCTGACAGTGCAGCGCTCCCTCAGTACTGACCCTCTGACAGTGCAGAACTCCCTCAGTACTGACCCTCTGACAGTGCAGCACTCCCTCAGCACTGACCCTCTGACAGTGCAGCACTCCCTCAGTATTGACCCACTCACAGTGTGGCACTCCCTCAGTACTGACCCTCTGACAGTGCAGCACTCCCTCAGTACTGACCCTCTGACAGTGCAGCGCTCCCTCAGTACTGACCCTCTGACAATGCGGCACTCCCTCAGTACTGATCCTCTGACAGTGCAGCACTCCCTCAGTACTGACCCCCTGACAGTGCAGCACTCCCTCAGTACTGACCCTCTGACAGTGCAGCACTCCCTCAGTACTGGCCCTCTGACAGTGCAGCACTCCCTCAGTACTGGCCCTCTGACAGTGCAGCACTCCCTCAGTACTGACCCTCTGACAGTGCGGCACTCCCTCAGTACTGACCCTCTGACAGTGCAGCGCTCCCTGAGTACTGACCCTCTGACAGTGCGGTACTCCCTCAGTACGGACCCTGTGACAGTGCAGCTCTCCCTCAGTACTGACCCTCTGACAGTGCAGCACTCCCTCACTACAGACCCTCTGACAGTGCAGCACTCCCTCAGTACTGACCCTCTGACAGTGCAGCACTCCCTCAGTACTGGCCCTCTGACAGTGCAGCACTCCCTCATTACTGGCCCTCTGACAGTGCAGCACTCCCTCAGTACTGACCCTCTGACAGTGCGGCACTCCCTCAGTACTGACCCTCTGACAGTGCAGCGCTCCCTGAGTACTGACCCTCTGACAGTGCGGTACTCCCTCAGTACGGACCCTGTGACAGTGCAGCTCTCCCTCAGTACTGACCCTCTGACAGTGCAGCACTCCCTCACTACAGACCCTCTGACAGTGCAGCACTCCCTCAGCACTAACCCTCTGACAGTGCAGCACTCCCTCAGTACTGACCCTCTGACAGTGCAGCACTCCCTCAGTACTGACCCTCTGACAGTGCAGTACTCCCTCAGTACTGACCCTCTGACAATGCAGCCCTCCCTCTGTACTGACCCTCTGATAGTGCAGCACTCCCTCAGTACTGACCCTCTGACAGTGCAGCACTCCTTCAGTACTGACCCTCTGAAGGTGCAGCGCTCCCTCAGTACTGACCCTCTGACAGTGCAGCACTCCCTCAGTACTGACCCTCTGACAGTGCAGCACTCCCTCAGTACTGACCCTCTGACAGTTCAGCACTCCCTCAGGACTGGCCCTCTGACAGTGCAGCACTCCCTCAGTACTGGCCCTCTGACAGTGCGGCACTCCCTCAGTACTGACCCTCTGACAGTGCAGCACTCCCTCAGTACTGACCCTCTGACAGTTCAGCACTCCCTCAGTACTGGCCCTCTGACAGTGCAGCACTCCCTCAGAACTGACCCACTGACAGTGCAGCACTCCCTCAGTACTGACCATCTGACAGTGCAGCGCTCCCTCAGTACTGACCCTCTGACAGTGCGGCACTCCCTCAGTACGGACCCTCTGACAGTGCAGAATTCCCTCAGTACTGACCCTCTGACAGTGCAGCACTCCCTCAGCACTGACCCTCTGACAGTGCAGCACTCCCTCCGTACTGACCCTCTGACAGTGCAGCACTCCCTCAGTACTGACCCTCTGACAGTGCAGCTCTCCCTCAGTACTGACCCTCTGACAGTGCAGCATTCCCTCAGTACTGACCCTCTGACAATGCAGCAGTCCCTCAGTACTGACCCTCTGACAGTGCAGCACTCCCTCAGTACTGACCCTCTGACAGTGCAGTACTCCCTCAGTACTGACCCTCTGACAGTGCAGCACTCCCTCAGTACTGACCCTCTGACATTACAGCACTCACTCAGTACTGACCCTCTGAAGGTGCTGCGCTCCCTCAGTACTGACCCTCTGATAGTGCAGCACTCCCTCAGTACTGACCCACTGACAGTGCAGCACTCCCTCAGTACTGACCCTCTGACAGTTCAGCACTCCCTCAGGACTGGCCCTCTGACAGTGCAGCACTCCCTCAGTACTGACCCTCTGACAGTGCGGCACTCCCTCAGTACTGACCCTCTGACAGTGCAGCGCTCCCTCAGTACTGGCCCTCTGACAGTGCGGCACTCCCTCAGTACGAATCCTCTGACAGTGCAGCACTCCCTCAGTACTGATCCTCTGACAGTGCAGCACTCCCTCAGTACTGACCCTCTCAAGGTGCAGCGCTCCCTCAGTACTGACCCTCTGACTGTGCAGCACTCCCTCAGTACTGACCCTCTGACAGTGTAGCACTCCCTCAGTCCTGACCCTCTGACAGTGCAGCACTCCCTCAGTACTGGCCCTCTGACAGTGTAGCACTCCCTCAGTCCTAACCCTCTGACAGTGCAGCACTCCCTCAGTACTGACCCTCTGACAGTTCAGCACTCCCTCAGTACTGACCCTCTGACAGTGCAGCTCTCCCTCAGTACTGGCCCTCTGACAGTGCAGCACTCCCTCAGTACTGATCCTCTGACAGTGCAGCACTCCCTCAGTACTGACCCTCTGACAGTGCAGTGCTCCCTCAGTACTGACCCTCTGACAGTGCGGCACTCCCTCAGTACAGACCCTCTGACAGTGCAGAACTCCCTCAGTACTGACCCTCTGACAGTGCAGCACTCCCTCAGTACTGACCCTCTGACAGTGCAGCACTCCCTCAGTACTGACCCTCTGACAGTGCAGCACTCTCTCAGTACTGACCCTCTGACAGTGCAGCACTCCCTCAGTACTGACCCTCTGACAGTGCAGAATTCCCTCAGTACTGACCCTCTGAAAGTGCAGCGCTCCCTCTGTACTGACCCTCTGACAGTGCAGCACTCCCTCAGTATTGACCCTCTCACAGTGTGCCACTCCCTCAGTACTGACCCTCTGACAGTGCAGCACTCCCTCAGTACTGACCCTCTGACAGTGCAGCACTCCCTTAGTACTGACCCTCTGACAGTGCAGCACTCCCTCAGTACTGACCCTGTGACAGTGCAGCACTCCCTCAGTATTGACCCTCTCACAGTGTGGCACTCCCTCAGTACTGACCCTCTGACAGTGCAGCACTCCCTCAGTACTGACCCTCTGACAGTGCAGCGCCCCCTCAGTACTGACCCTCTGACAGTGCGGCACTCCCTCATTACTGACCCTCTGACAGTGTAGCACTCCCTCAGTACTGACCCCCTGACAGTGCAGCACTCCCTCAGTACTGACCCTCTGACAGTGCAGCACTCCCTCAGTACTGGCCCTCTGACAGTGCAGCACTCCCTCAGTACTGGCCCTCTGACAGTGCAGCACTCCCTCAGTACTGACCCTCTGACAGTGCGGCACTCCCTCAGTACTGACCCTCTGACAGTGCAGCGCTCCCTGAGTACTGACCCTCTGACAGTGCGGCACTCCCTCAGTACAGACCCTGTGACAGTGCAGCTGTCCCTCAGTACTGACCCTCTTTCAGTTCAGCACTCCCTCACTACAGACCCTCTGACAGTGCAGCACTCCCTCAGTACTGACCCTCTGACAGTGCCTCACTCCCTCAGCACTAACCCTCTGACAGTGCAGCCCTCCCTCTGTACTGACCCTCTGACAGTGCAGCACTCCCTCAGTACTGACCCTCTGACAGTGCAGCACTCCCTCAGTACTTACCCTCTGAAGGTGCAGCGCTCCCTCAGTACTGACCCCCTGACAGTGCAGCACTCCCTCAGTACAGACCCTCTGACAGTGCAGCACTCCCTCAGTACAGACCCTGTGACAGTGCAGCTGTCCCTCAGTACTGACCCTCTGACAGTTCAGCACTCCCTCAGTACTGGCCCTCTGACAGTGCAGCACTCCCTCAGTACTGACCCTCTGACAGTGCGGCACTCCCTCAGTACTGACCATCTGACAGTGCAGTGCTCCCTCAGTACTGAGCCTCTGACAGTGCGGCACTCCCTCAGTACGGACCCTCTGACAGTGCAGAACTCCCTCAGTACTGACCCTCTGACAGTGCAGCGCTCCCTCAGCACTGACCCTCTGACAGTGCAGCACTCCCTCAGTACTGACCCTCTGACAGTGCAGCACTCCCTCAGTACTGACCCTCTGACAGTGCGGAACTCCCTCAGTGCTGACCCGCTGACAGTGCAGCACTCCCTCAGTACTGACCCTCTGACAGTGCAGCACTCCCTCAGTACTGACCCACTGACAGTGCAGCACTCCCTCAGTACTGACCCTCTGACAGTGCAGCACGCCCTCAGTACTGACCCTCTGTCAGTGCAGCGCTCCCTCAATACTTACCCTCTACCCACCACCTGATACAGAATGTTGAGATCATTCGACATACAGCCGCTAGGGCTGGGTATAATCCCCACTGAAGTACTCCTGTCTCTCTCACTCTTTCTCCCTCATGTCCAGTCTAGAACTCACAATATGGAGGTGCGGCGCCAGTCGATTTTCAGCGCCACCCACACGTACAGCCTCTACGTCAACCTGAAGAACTTTGTTTGCAACCTTGGGGAGGCTGCGGAACTGCTCATGTCTCTCTACGACCCCGTTCAGTCCGAGTTCATTAGGTACGTTCGCCCTCTCTCTGACTCGGAGGAGAGCTGTGATTACGTCCTCTCTCTCCTTCTCTCCCTCTCTTTCTCTCTCTGTCTCATCCATCTCTGATTTCTGCCCTGATGACAAGAACAAAAGTAACAGGATCTGGGGTGGGTCTCAGTCCTTCCTGCCATTCGCCGCCATTAGACGAAGGTCAAGGGTCAATCGTCTACTTCGCCTCCAGCTTCTCCAAAAGTCTTTCCATCTCTGTGTTGAATATCCTCAATGACCGATCGTCCATAGCTGCCTGCCAGTGCGGTGGAGCGGGGTCAGGAATCCCAAAGATCTCCCCACCCCAAAGTGAAGAAGTCTCTTTCATCCTGTCCAAAATGGCTGCCCCGAACCTCAGTTTCTCCACGACCCCTCACCCCAGGAAGTAGTGGAGTGCAGCCTGGTTGGCTTTCCCTCTGCGGCAGATGCAGCCACCATTTAACTCATCATAATTCCCCCCTCTCACCACCCCCTGGGCCTTCCAGCCCCTCCCTTTGAATCCTGAGGAGAGTAACTCACCTCCTGAGCCCCCCCCCCCCCAAAGCCTGTCCACCATCTACAAGGCACAAGTCAGGAGTGTGATGGAATACTTGCCTGGATGAGCGAAGCTCCACACCATTCCGGGAACGGTTAAAAGCGATGGCGCGCCGACGGCCATTCCATCCAGTTGTCATAACGCCCTCTGCCCGGCACTCTCGCCAGAGCGCCGTTTGTCTCCCAGGTGCCAGGGCTGGTGGTGAACGATTATTGAACCCTTCCCGATCCAGAATGTGGCGCTAAGCATCACCCTATCGGCCTTATCTGACCCGGGCATTTTTGTTTTCCAGTGAGAATTACTTGGTCCGTTGGAGCAAGATTGAAAAACCCAAAGAGCTTGACCGACAAAACAAACTGGAAGCACTTTTCACAGTGAGTGGGCCTAATCTTAACTGGAATAGAACCAGGCTCCATACACCCTCAGTCAATGGGGAGATCTTGGCCTAGCGACGGTTTCCGAGGCCAGGCTTATATACTGGGGTACCCGGGTTAAAATCCCAACAGGGCAACTGACAGGATTGAAATTCAGTGAATAAAATCTGGAATTGTAAAGTTAATCGTATCCATGGTGATCGCCAAGCTGTCATCGATTGACGTAAAAAAACATCTGGTGCACTAATCCCCTTTGGGGTTGGAAATCTGCCTCCCTTATCTGGTCTGGGCCTACTCGTGACACCAGATCCCACAGTGCAATGCGGTTGGCATTTTTTGGCCCCTCTGAGAGTGGCCCTCGCGAGACACTCGGTGCCCCCTGAAGGCAGGATTAACCTGTTCCCGTAGGCCTCATTCTCTTTCCCCTCTCTCTCTCTCTCCTCGAAGGACCTCAGCAGCAGCGATTTGATCCGTCTGAGAATTAGCCTGGTCTGCCAAATTGTCCGGGTGGGCCACATGGAGTTGAAGGAAGGGAAGAAGCATACGTGTGGCTTGCGCCGCCCTTTCGGAGTTGCAGGTAAAGACGCTTGCTGTATGTGTGTGTGTGTGTGTTTAGGAGGGCCTGACACGCAGTCACTCCACCTACACCTCAGAGAGCAGCCAGAGAATGGTACGGTATCCAGGCCGTCCCCAGCCCAGGGGAAGCGCTATCTCTGTCCGCGTCTCTCACTCCCTTTGTGACTCAGTTTCTCTCCCTCACGCTCTCTCAGCTTCTCCATCCCTCCCTCCGTTTCGCTTTGTGTTTCATTCTCTCTCTCTCTCCCCCTTTCTCTGTTTCCCTCCCTCTCTCTTTCTCGCTCTCTCTCTCTCCCTTTCTCCTCCCTCTATTTTTCTCTTTCCGTTTCAAGAACAAAGATAAGTGCAGCACAGGAACAGGCCCTTCGGCCCTCCAAGCCTGCGTTGACCATGCTGCCCCTCTAAACTAAAATCTGCTACACTTCCGGGATCCGTATCCCTCTATTCCCATCTCTACTCTCTCACTCTTTCTCTCTCCCTGTTTCTCTCTCCCTAATTCTTTCTCTCTCTATTTCTCTCCCTCTCTGTTTTCTCTCTCTATTTTTCTATCTCTTTCCCTCTCTCACAATCTCTGGTTTTCTCTCCCCCTCAATTTTTCTCTCTCCCCCTTTCTCCTCTCTCTATTTTTCTCTTTCTGTTTCACTCTCTCTCTCCTTGTTTCTCTCTCTCCCTGTGTCTCTCTCCCTGTTTCTCTCTCTCTTTATTTCTCTCTCTCTTTCTCTCCCTCTATGTTTGTCTATCTCTTTCCCTCTGTCTCTCAATCTGTTTTTTCTCTCTTTTTCTCTCCCTCTCAATTTTTCTCTCTATTTTTCTCTCTCTGTTTCTCTCTCTTCGTCTCTCCCCCTCAGTTTTTCTTTCTATTTTTCTCTTTCTTTCTCTCACCCTCTCTCTCTCCCTCTTACTCTTTCTCTCCCTTTTTCCTCTCTCTATTTTTCTGTTTCATGCTCTCTCTTTCTCTCTCCCTGTTTCTCGTTCCTATTTCTCCCTCTTTCTCTCCCTCTGTTTTCTCTCTATATTTTTTCTATCTCTTTCCCTCTCTCTCAGCCTGTTTTTTCTCTCATTTTCTCTCCCTCACAATTTTTCTCTCTATTTTTTTCTCTCTCCCTCCCTTTTTCTCTCCCTTTCTCCTCTCTCTTTTTTTATCTTTCCGTTTCTCTCTCTCACTCTTTCTCTCTCCCTGTCTCTCTCTCTCTCTTTCTCTCTCTCTTTTTCTCCCTCTCTGTTTTCTCTCTGTTTTCCTATCTCCTTCCCTCTCTTTCAGTCTCTGTTTTTTCTCTCTGTTTCTCTCCCTCTCAATTTTCTCTCTATTTTACTCTTTATTTCTCTCATTTTCCCTCTCTTTTTTATCTCTCTGCCTTTCTCCTCTCTCTACTTTTCCCTTCCTGTTTCACTCTCTCTCACTCTTTCTCTCTCACTCTTTCTCTCTCACTGTTTCTCTCTCTCTCTTTGTCGCTCTCTCTTTCTTTCCCTCTCTTTCTCCCACTCTGTCTCCTCTCTGTTTTTCTATCTCTTTCCCTCTGTCTCTCAATCTCTGATTTTTCTCTCTTTTTCTCTCCCTCTCAATTTTTCTCTCTATTTTTCTCTCTCCGTTTTGCTCTCTCTCTCTTCCTCTACCCCTCTCAGTTTTTCTCTTATTTTTCTCTCTTTCTTTCTCTCACCTTCTGTTTCTCTCTCTTCCTCTGTTTTCTCTCTCTCTCTCTTCCCCGCTCTCCCTCAGTTTTTCTCTCTATTTTTCTTTCTTTTTCTCTCTCTCCCTCTCTGTTTCTCTCTCTCTCTCTTCCCCTCAGTTTTTCTCTCTTTATTTCTCTCTCTGTTTCTCTCTCTTTCTCTTCCTCTCTCTCCCGCTCTCAGTTTTTCTCTCTATTGCTCTCTCTTTCAGTTTGTCTTTGTTTCTTTCTCCATATTTCTCTCTCTGTTTTTCTCTCTATCTCTCTGTTTCTCTCTCCCTGCGTCTCTGTCTCTCTATCTCTCCCTCTCTCTCTTTCACTGTCTCTCTCTCTCTGTATCTCCTCTACAACTCGGGTCGAATAATATGTGGAAATGCGTTGTTTTCTTCGAATCCAGCTCTGATTGGGAATCTGCTCCGAGCATTCCTGGAAGTTCACTTCTATCCATGTGGGCTTTGCAATGATTGACTGTGTGAATAGCACCCACCCAACACCCCTCCCCCGCAAGCCTGGACTCAGTCTGCAGACATGGCCTCCCGGGTGGGGCGGTGTCCAATTGGAAGGCAGTCCAAGATGGTGGAACCATTCCATGACTGAATCAACCACCCTGGGAAAAGGGAACATTCCGGAAAGCAATGTCAGTGTGCCAAAACTGTCACAAACCAAACAGGGATTATTTTTCAACGAGCTGTGTGGAAATTTGCCTGTCATTGGAATCCCGACAGTGCAGAAGGAGGCCATTTGGCCCATCAAGTTTGCCCTGGCCCTTGGAAAGAGCACCGCACCTAGGCCCAATCCCCCACCCTATCCCTCCAACTCACCCAATCTGGATACTAAGGGGCAGTTTATCACGGCCAATCCACCTAACCTGCACATCTTTGGACTGCGGGAGGAAACAGGAGCACCCGGAGGAAACCCGGAGGGAAACACACGCAGACACGAGGGAGAATATGCAAAGTCCGCACAGTCACCCGAGGTCGGGATCGAACCCGGTGCTAACCACTGTGCCAACTCATATTGCACCTATCATTAGATGAGAACTACTGCCCTCTATGGCCAATGAAATACTTGTCAAGTGTCTTGACAAGCACTGTAAGAAACACAGCAGGCCAGCTGTGCAGAGCAAGATTCCGCAAACAGTGACGATCGAATTACTTGCGAAAGCAATGTTGGACGTAGGGTAAATTTTGTCCAGAACACACCTGGAGTGGGAGGCCAACACCCCGCTATTCTTGAGGTGGCACTGTGGGATTTTGTACACCCATCGGGAAGGGGAGATGCTACTCCTTATTGTGCTGCACTCCCTCGGCGTTGCATCGGGAATGCTCAACATTTTTGGCCTCAATCTCCACCCTCCCCCCCCCCCCAACCCATCCTTCTGACTCGTAGGCGAGCATGCTACTGACTGAGCCACGGGCGTTATCCTCTCGGAATGTGCCGCGCGAAACCAGAGACCAGCCTTTGCTCCCATCTCCTCTAATTGCGTCTTGATAACGCCCTCCGGATGCGACAGGGGGCCGGTGCCCTAGTGTGCACTGAAGCTATACCGACTGAGCAGGTGGTCCCGCACACAAATACGTGCACACATACGCGTTTCCAGCAGATGCGCCCGATCGTGTTCAGAGCAGGAGTCGTATCTCACCCCACCTCCACCCAATGCCTAAAAAACTTTCCGCTGACTATTGGCTTGACTAATCTTTTCCTCTCTCTCCACAGTGATGGACATCACCGACATGATCGGAGGCAGGAACGGTGATGACGAGAAACAGCACTTTATTCCTTTCCAACAGTGAGTAACGGCGTCTCGTCACCTCTCCAAGAAAGAGCTCAGCTTCCTGCTGACAATAGGGACATGTTGTCAAAGCTTTTCATCTGGTACTCATCAGGACAAACACAAGAATGGCAAATTTCAAACAGCCGCAACAAATTATGCGACAGCAGAAAAGGGGCTGATCTGTTGTCAAGTCGACTCTCATTGGCCAAGCTGTTACCATAGAGAAAGCCACGGGGGAGGGGGGGGTCTATACGCCCACTAAGCTCCCGGGTAATTCAGAAAAGGCACAAGGCTTGGACATATACCTTTTGGTTGCAGAGAGCAGGTCCAGAGAATGAGAAACACGGTAGCACAAGTGATTAGCACTGTGGCTTCACAGCGCCAGGGTCCCAGGTTCGATTCCCCGCTGGGTCACTGTCTATGCGGAGTCTGCACGTTCGCCCCGTGTCTGCGTGGGTTTCCTCCGGGTGCTCCGGTTTCCTCCCACAGTCCAAAGACGTGCAG
Organism: Scyliorhinus torazame; assembly: GCF_047496885.1. Classification (NCBI taxonomy): domain Eukaryota; kingdom Metazoa; phylum Chordata; class Chondrichthyes; order Carcharhiniformes; family Scyliorhinidae; genus Scyliorhinus; species Scyliorhinus torazame. The sequence goes on from NC_092726.1 coordinate 26,000,259, forward strand.
GTTAGGAGGATTGGCCATGATCAATTGCCCTTAGTGTCCAAAAAAGGTTAGGAAGGGTTATTGGGTTACGGGGATAGGGTGGAAGTGAGGGCTTAAGTGGGTCGGTGCAGACTCGATGGGCCGAATGGCCTCCTTCTGCACTGTATGTTCTATAAAGCTTTGGCAATAATAGCAATATTCAAGCTCAGGATCTCTTCAATCATTGGCTCCTTTCTCAACCTCCCTGAGGATCTCTTCAATCATTGGCCAATTTCTCAAACCACTGGGTATCTCTTCAATCATTGGTGCATTTCTCAAACCGCTCGGTGGCTCTTCAATCATTGGTCCTGTTCTCAAACCGCTCGGTATCTCTCCAATCATTGGTCCATTTTCACGGGACCAGGGAAATAAGGAACCGGCGGAGTTCTTGGAAGTTGGGAACTCAAGAGGGAATCAAAAGAGAATTGGAGAGGGAAGGAATTGAGCAGCACATTGCAAGGTAGCTTAATTCGAAAGGGGATGGGATAATTGAGTATATTGGCCTCACCCAGTTCCTAATATTTTGAAATCTTGAATCAAGTTGGACATGACCAAAATGTACTTTTGTCATTAATAATCACCAACTCCATTGCGACCCGTCCTGGGCATCACGGTTTAAGAAGGATGTGAAGGCTTTAGGGAGGGCGTAGAAAAGATTCATAAGAACAGTTTCACGGATGAAAAACTTCAGTTACGGGGATAGATTGGCGAGGTTGGGTCTATTCCCCTGAGGAGAGGAAGCTGAGGGGAGATTTGATCGAAATAATGAGGGGGTCTGGACTGAGCGGAGAGTGTGGCATTCTCAAAACCGGGTAACCTGGCAAGGAAAGGGCCCCTGAACCACTTTCCTTGTGCTCCCTCCCTCCCAGGATTGCGATGGAGACCTACATCCGCCAGAGGCAACTGATCATGTCGCCCCTGTTGACGTCGCGGGTGATCGGCGAGAATGAGCCTCTCACATCCGTCTTCAATAAGGTCATCGCAGCCAAGGAGGTCAACCACAAGGGGCAAGGTAACCGCCCAGAGTCTCTGGAGGGGAGGGGCAATGTGCAGGGCACTTCATTGCCCACGTCAACCAGCTTCAGAGGGCGATGGGTAAAGGACTGGGCAGAGGGCGAAGTTCACGCTCGGCGGAATTCCTATCAGACTGATTCGATTCTGGGGGTCAGGTTAGGGTCACACCCATTTAAGGGTCTGGGCGAGAGATATGGGGGGAGGGGGCTGGATATGAGGCAGAACGTTATTTATTCAGCAAGCGGTAATGAGGGGGTATGGGGAGGGGGCAATGGGGCCTGACTGGATTGACCTACAGACCGCTAGTATTGGCTCGAAGGGCTGAATGGCCTCCTTTTGCGCCAGAATGACTCCAGATTGCAAGAGCGAGGCCTCATTCCCTCAATAGTTGGATCCAATCAAGCGGATTCCAGGAATTCTGTTGGGGTTCAATGCTTGACAGAGTGAATGTTGGGGGGACGAAATCGAGACACCACCGATTAAACTGAGTAGTGGGTCAGGCTCAAAGGGGCTGAATGGTCTCGGATCGGGTCGCATAATGTTGGTCACGTTTCCCTCTCGTGCTCACCAGGGCTGTGGGTCTCGATGAAGCTACTACCTGGAGACATGAAGCAAGTCCATAAGGATTTTCCGCACCTCGTCGACAGGTCGACCGCAGTGGCCCGTAAAATGGGATTCCCGGAAATTGTCCTTCCCGGTAAGTCACGGGCCGAGGAATGCCGGTGGATGAGCTGCCGCGTGAGGCGGGGTAAGGGTCACCCGGGCGGACGCTGTGCGGCGATGTGTAATGCTCCCGTCTCTCTCCCGGCAGGGGACATCCGGAATGATATCTACGTCACCCTGATCCAGGGCGAGTTTGACAAGGGCAAGAAAAAGACGCCGAAAAATGTGGAGGTGACCATGGGGGTGTACGATCAGGAAGGCACCCGAATTGAGGTACGACATGGGGGGGGTCAACCTCCCTCCAGTTGGCGCTACCACTGTCCCGGCCATTGCCCCTGCCTCCGACTCTTCCCAGTCAGGTTCCCATCCCTAATCCCGGGGACACAAAGCTCCAGGAATCGGCGCTAGACAGACATTTCCCCCTCGGAGGGATGTAACTCATTCGACAAGCGTTGAATGGTTACCCTGATAAATCCATTACCACCCCGAATTGCTGGCGAGCGGTTCAGGAGGGGCGCTCGCTGTGGAACTAACCGCCGTCTCTTGAGGTGTGTGTTCGAATGCTTTGCCTTGGCCTGATCTGTTCCTGAATCCCTTCAATACCCGGTGGAACCGGGAGCCAGCAATCCACTTCCCGCTATTCCCCCAGCTAATCCCCATTTACAGTTACGGTGTCTCTCCAACACGCACAACACTTCTCGGCACTGAACTGCATCTGCCGCTTGTCTGCCCATGTCCGTTTGAAGTTCAATGCATTTCACCCTCCCAGATCAAGGAGTTATTCCAAACTCGAATCTACATCAGGTGAGCTTTATTCCCAGGCACGATCCCAGTCTAACCCTCTCACTTCCGTTGCTCCAACAGAAGGCAATATTCCCGGGATCGGGCTACCAGGGGATTTCAGAATATAAGTCCGTGGTCTATTATCAAGTAAAGCAGCCGTTTTGGTACGAGACAGTGAAGGTAGGTGGTTATCCTCTCGTCTCTGTTCATAGCATCGCGGATCTCCAATTCTTAGCAGGTTCCAGAACCCGTCTCGGAGATAGCTCATTGTGTACTCGCTCCGTGAGCAGAGTCCAGACGGAATCTCCCTGTGCCCCTCTGAGGGAGTGCTGCACTGTCAGAGGGTCGGTACTGAGGGAGAGCTGCACTGTCAGAGGGTCAGTACTGAGGGAGTGCTGCACTGTCAGAGGGTCAGTACTGAGGGAGTGCCGCACTGTCAGAGGGTCAGTACTGAGGGAGTGCCGCACTGTCAGAGGGTCAGTACTGAGGGAGTGCTGCACTGTCAGAGGGTCAGTACTGAGGGAGTGCTGCACTATCAGAGGGTCAGCACTGAGGGAGTGCTGCACTGTCAGAGGATCAGTACTGAGGGAGCGCTGCACTGTCAGAGGGTCGGTACTGAGGGAGTGCTGCACTGACAGAGGGTCAGTACTGAGGGAGTGCTGCACTGTCAGAGGGTCAGTACTGAGGGAGTGCTGCACTGTCAGAGGGTCAGTACTGAGGGAGTGCCGCACTGTCAGAGGGTCAGTACTGAGGGAGCGCTGCACTGTCAGAGGGTCAGTACTGAGGGAGCGCTGCACTGTCAGAGGGTCAGTACTGAGGGAGTGCTGCACTGTCAGAGGGTCAATACTGAGGGAGTGCGGCACTGTCAGAGGGTCAGTACTGAGGGAGTGCTGCACTGTCAGAGGGTCAGTACTGAGGGAGTGCTGCACTGTCAGAGGGTCAGTACTGCGGGAGTGCTACACTGTCAGAGGGCCAGTACTGAGGGAGCGCTGCACTGTCAGAGGGTCGGTACTGAGGGAGCGCTGCACTGTCAGAGGGTCAGTATTGAGGGAGTGCCGCACTGTCAGAGGGTCAGTACTGAGGGAGCGCTGCACTGTCAGAGGGTCAGTACTGAGGGAGTGCCGCACTGTTATAGAGTCAGAACTGAGGGAGTGCTAGGCCGGGTGAGTGCTTGTGGGCAAGGAGGGATTGCGGTTCATGGTTGACCTGGGTCGGATTGTGAACCTGCTGCCAAGAGCGCCTGTGATGCCCCACACAGTCGATCATCCCTCACCAGATGGGATAGGGATTCTGAGGAGGCAGTGCTGTGTGGATTGGAGGGGGGGTGGGTGTAGTCTCCCAATAGTGTCTTCAGCAGTGTGGGGAGGGGAGTGGGGAGTGACGGAGACCTGGAGGTGGGAGGATTTGCTGCAGTGGAAGGAACTAGACTCGGAACTTCCAACATTGTTTCTGTTTCTGCTTGAAGGTGGCCATCGCAATCGAGGAGGTCCACCGTTGTCACCTCCGCTTTACCTTCCGCCACAGGTCCTCACAGGAGTGTAAGTGATCGAAGCTCTCTGCCCTTAACGCAAATTATTCCGGTTTCAAAGAACAAAGAAAAATTACAGCACAGGAAAAGGCCCTTCGGCCCTCCAGGCCTGCGCCGATCCAGATCCTCTATCTAAAACTGTCGCCTATTTTTGAAAGTTTCCTTAAAGTCAGAATATTCCTCACGATAGACGCTGTCCCTACACCCAAGAGGCAATTGGAGAATTACTCTGAGCGCACCAGAAAGCGAAGGGGCCCATCCAGGCCCTCACGACTGCCTCTGAACCTGATGTATCCAGTCTGCGTTCCTTGACCCTTTCCTTGACGACATTAATGGACCAGATGGGTTTTTTACGACAATGGGCATCATTTGATTTCTAATTCAAATTTCGCCACTTTCACTTGTGGGATTCCTGTCGCCTTGGACGGACGAAGAATCCCGACCTTGGTTCCTATGCCCAGTGTCCCATCCGTCCCCTATTTTTACCCTTTCAAAAACACCATCAATGTCCCCCATTTATACGTGCTCCATATACTTTAATAGACAATTCCCTCTGTGTATCGTAACAATATAAAGAGCATAACAATAACACACGCCCTCAACAGCTTTCTGAGGAAGGTCGTAACCTGAGGTGGCGAGGGGGTGGGGGGAAGGGGGGGGGGGGGGGGGGGCTTACGGGAGAACGTAATTCTCGAAAGGGAAGCCAAATTGAAAAGCTGAACTCGTCAAGGTTTTTTTTTATCGCGCCAAGATTCGGAGGGAAGGGTTTGTTCTGTCGACCTCCTGTGGTGCCTGGACCTATTTTCTGATACGTTACCCTGTTGCCATATGTGCAGCTAAAGATAAGTCGGAGAAGCTCTTCGGGATGGCGTTCGTGAAGCTAATGAAGCAGGACGGCACCACATTACGTGATGGGAAGCACGACTTAATCGTCTTTAAGGTAGGGGAGGTGGGGGAAGGCAGAGTGGGGGGGTGTGGCATATGAGGGACGACTAGAGGCTTCTGGGAATGATGACTAGAGGCTTCTGGGAATGAGACTCACCGTCTGTAGCGGTGAGTACTCGGCCTTGGCCTCTCTCTGGGGGAGGAGAATTCGACAGACTAATCACCCTCAGAGAAGACGCCCCTCCTCACCTCTGTCTTAAATGGCCGACCCCTCCTTTCGATACTGTGCCTCCCTCGTTCTAGATTCCCTGACGAGGAGGCGAAACATCCCCTCAGCCTCCACCCTGTCAAACCCCCTCCCCCTCAGAATCTGATATCTTTCAATACGATCGCCCCTCGTTCTGCTAAACACCCAAATGAGTCCTGGCCCAATCTTCCCAACCCTCTTCCTCATAAGACGAACCCGCCCATCCCAGGAATCGGCCTAACGAGCCTTCCCGGAACTGTCTCCAATGTGTAGATGTCACTCCCTGAGTAAGGGGTCCAAAACAGTAAGCAGTACTCCAGATGTGGTCACACCGAGGCCCTAGCTGTCGTAAGACGTTCCTTCTTTTACGCACCGTCTTCTTTGCAATAAAGGCCAACATTCCATTTCCCTTCCGAATTACTCCCCTTCCTGCATGCTAACCTTTTGAGTTTCATGTACAAGAACCCTCTGCCCCATCTCGTCTGCTGTCTGCCTCCGTTGAAATACTAATCTGCTTTTCTTTCCCATTTATCCCTCCTCTGTTTGCTGTTAGTTAGCCAATCCTTGGTACTAGGCGGCACGGGGTGGCACAGTGGTTAGCACTGCTGCCTCACAGCGCCAGGGGCCTGTGTTGAATTCTGGCCTCGGGTGACCGTCTAAGTGGAATTGGCACGATCTCCCCCGTGTCTGCGTGGGTTTCCTCCCACTGTCCAAAGATGTGCTGGTTAGGTGGATTGGCCAAGATAAATTGCCCTTTACTGTCCAAAGATGTGCAGGTTAGGTTAAGGGGTCATTGGGATAATGCTTGTGCGGAGTGCTCTTTCAGAGGGTCGGTGCAGGCTCGATGGGCCAAATGGCCCCCTTCTGCACTGTGGGGATTCTATGATTTTATCAATATGTTACTCCCCAGTACGGTGAACTCTTCTGCAATATCCCTTTACGTGACAACTTATCGAATTTCTTTTGTAAATCCAAATACACTACATCTACAGGTTTGCCCCTATCCACCCTGCCTATTACACCCTCAAAGAACTCTGAACAAAATTTAAATCTAAATACATGACATCTACAGGTTTGCCTCTATCCACCCTGCTTATTACATCCTCAAAGAACTCTGAACAAAATTTACATCTAAATACATGGCACCTACAGGTTCACCTCTATCCACCCTGCTTATTACACCCTCAAAGAACTCTGAACAAAATTTACATCTAAATACATGGCATCTACAGGTTTGCCTCTATCCACCCTGCTTATTACACCCTCAAAGAACTCTGAACAAAATTTACATCGAAATACATGGCATCTACAGGTTCGCCTCTATCCGCCCTGCTTATTACACCCTCAAAGAACTCTGAACAAAATTTAAATCTAAATACATGGCATCTACAGGTTTGCCTCTATCTACCCTGCTTATTACACTCTCAAAGAACTCTGAACAAAATTTACATCTAAATACATGGCATCTACAGGTTCGCCTCTATCCACCCTGCTTATTACACTCTCAAAGAACTCTGAACAAAATTTACATCGAAATACATGGCATCTACAGGTTTGCCTCTATCCACCCTGCTTATTACACCCTCAAAGAACTCTGAACAAAATTTACATCTAAATACATGGCATCTACAGGTTCGCCTCTATCTACCCTGCTTATTACACTCTCAAAGAACTCTGAACAAAATTTACATCGAAATACATGGCATCTACAGGTTCGCCTCTATCCACCCTACTTATTACACCCTCAGAGAACTCTGAACAAAATTTACATCTAAATACATGGCATCTACAGGTTTGCCTCTATCCACCCTGCTTATTACACCCTCAAAGAACTCTGAACAAAATTTACATCGAAATACATGGCATCTACAGGTTCGCCTCTATCCACCCTGCTTATTACACCCTCAAAGAACTCTGAACAAAATTTAAATCTAAATACATGGCATCTACAGGTTCGCCTCTACCTACCCTGCTCATTACACTCTCAAAGAACTCTGAACAAAATTTACATCTAAATACATGGCATCTACAGGTTCACCTCTATCTACCCTGCTTATTACACCCTCAAAGAACTCTGAACAAAATCTAAATCTAAATACATGGCATCTACAGGTTCGCCTCTATCTACCCTGCTTATTACACCCTCAAAGAACTCTGAACAAAATTTAAATCTAAATACATGGCATCTACAGGTTCGCCTCTATCTACCCTGCTCATTACACTCTCAAAGAACTCTGAACAAAATTTACATCTAAATACATGGCATCTACAGGTTCACCTCTATCTACCCTGCTTATTACACCCTCAAAGAACTCTGAACAAAATTTACATCTAAATACATGGCATCTACAGGTTCGCCTCTATCTACCCTGCTTATTACACCCTCAAAGAACTCTGAACAAAATTTACATCTAAATACATGGCATCTGCAGGTTCACCTCTGTCCACCCTGCTTATTACACCCTCAAAGAACTCTGAACAAAATTTGTTGATCGCGATTTCCCTTTGACCAAACCAGGCTGACTCCTCCTGATTGTGTGATGGTTCTCGAAATGCCCAGCCGCCACCTCTTTTTAATTGTGGATTTACGTATTTTCCCAATGGCGGATATTTGGGGGGCTCTCTCCCTGACATCGGCCGCCCTCCTCTCGATTCGGGCTGTTCCATTGGCCTGGCACTGAAGGGAGCAAGAGTTGCTCCAGCCAACGGGGCCGGTACTGACATGACGGGCTGACTGGCCTCCGTCTGGGCCGGATCCGTCCCACGCTACTAACTTCTGACTTGTTGCCAGGGGGACACCAAGAAAACGGAAGACGCCAAGTGTTACCTCGCGCAGCCTGGTACCAAGGAAGAGCAGGAGCGGAGAGAGAGTCAGAATGGAAAAGGCGTTCAGCACTCTGCCACCTTATCGATCATCAAGGACAGTTTTCAGATCGCAACGCTGGTCTGTTCGACTAAACTGACTCAAAATGGTACGTCCCAAACATAATCAGGCCAAACGCGATTGTGTAGTTGAGTTAAGTTGATAAAAGATGTCCGTTGACCCACTTGAATTTCCACTTTAAAGAGATCCCTCCACTGCTCGAGTGTAATGTAACCCTCGACTGAATATTCTCATATGTGGGCCATGCTCTCCAATGATTGGCTAATCAATTTAGACAGCTTCTTTCTCTAGGCAGAGTCCAGAACATGCTCGATCAGCCCCCCCCCCCCCTCCCTCCACCCTCTGCAAAACTCAAATCAAAACGTCTACCACTCGATACGATATGATTTTGTGGGTTTTTTTGGGCAGCACACGTTGAACAACCCTGAGTGCGCTATTAACTGCAGACGCACAATAGAATACTCTTCACTTGCCTGGATGAGTGCAGCTCCCAACAACGCTCAAGAAGCTCGACACCATCCAGGACAAAGCAGCCCCGCTTGATTGGCACCCCATCCCCAAACACTCACTCCCTCCACCGCCGACGCACAGTGGCAGCCGTGTGTACCATCTACAAGATGCACTGCAGCAACTCACCAAGGCTCCTTAGGCAGCCTTCCAAACCTGCAATCTCTTGCGCTCCGAGGACAAGGGCTGCACCAACATGAGGAATAGCACCGCCCGCACACACCCCTCCGAGGCACTCACCAACCTGATTTGGAAATATATCGGCCGTTCCTTCACTGTCGCTGGGGCAGAATCCTGGAACTGTGGGTGTACCTACACCACACAGACTGCAGCGGCTCAAGAAGGCGGCTCCCCCACCACCTTTTCAAGGGGCCAACAAATGTTGGACCCAGCCCACATCCCAGGAACAAATTGCTTTTTAAAAACTGATTCCAGTTTATGGGATCCTGCTGTGTATACCGCAGTGACTAAACTTCGAAAATACGTCAGCGGATGCGAAGCGCTTTGGGGCAGATAAAGTGGCAGCAGGCGCTATACAAATGCAATTGTGTCTTCCTGATTGTGTGCTTACAGTTGACTTGTTGGGCCTGCTGAACTGGCGATCGAGTCACCAAAGCGTCGAGCAAAACCTCAGGCGGTTAATGGAAGTGGACGGCAGCGAGATTGTAAAGGTGAGCAGCCCACGGACGTTGAGTTCGAATCCCACTGAGGAAAGAAGGGAAATTTAAATTGAATTCATAAATCCGGGACTAAAGTGCCAGTCTTATTAATAATGATCATGAAGTGATGAATTTAGGAATACTGTATTATATGTAGTTGCTGCAGTAAGGGTTAAAAGACTCGGTTTGTGGTGTGTTCGACTGTTGCAGTCACGTTTTTTTTAAATCCTGGTTTGAAAGACAGCTAGGCCTTTTGGGAGCTAGAGGTGCAATTAAAGCATCGTAAAAGTTTGGTCTAGTGGAGTTTTGTTTGAATAAGAGGGTTCCCTGTGGAGTCATTAATTAGAGACAATAAGTGGGATTATCCGATCACCGGCGCTGAAATCATGTTCGGCGATTGCCCGGAGAATCCACTTTTATGCCAGAACCGGGGGGAAGGTGCCGTTTTTCCGATGCTAGGACCCTGCTCAAAATCGGTGTACTCGACCGCATGCCGTCAGGAAGGCCTCAGGACGTGACCTGAGGCCCTTCCCCGATGCTCCGCCCCCGATGGGCTAAGTCCGCGATGGCGTGGGACACGTGTCCTCACAACCTTTAGGGACCTCGCATAGCGCCTGCAGACTGTGCCCAGCACCGCCATAGTCAGGGGGAGGGGGGAGCTGTTCCACTGGCCGGGGGTGGGGGGGGGGGTGGGCTTCGATGGGGGCTGGGGGGATTGGTGGGGGGGGTGCTATGGGGGGGTGGTGCGAGGCTGGTTACAGAGGGCAGTTTTTAAGCAGGCTGGGGTCGCGCGAGTCCGGTGCCATGTTGCACGGGGCACTTAGGGATGGGGAATAAATGCTAGGCCCGGACAGAGACATCCAGAAAAACTCTGATGGCATCAGTCAGACAACAGTTTGGGCAGCGTGAAGGGGTTGAGAATGGCCCCCGCCCTGGTTGCCGTTCATTAACTCCGAGAGTGGCCTTGGGGAACATAGGGGGCATAGCGGCAAGGCCCACCCCCTTGCCCATGGTTGGTCAGCCTGTTGACTCACTGTCAAGGGGCGTACACAAAAGGTACAGGGTGTGGGGGGTGGGGGAAAGGTCAGGGTGCCTGGCAAGGTTAACCCATACGGAATCGAAGACAGAAATCCGTGTAGGAGATTCTCAGGGATGTTAATACCAGTTGTCATGTGCCAGGGCTTAGAAACTCCAAAGTGTGTTATGGAATTCACCTGACCTACAACCTTTGTGTTGAATTTGGCCAGGATGAGCACAAACGTCTGCACTTCAGGCGTGATTCATCGGTCTTCCTCGACACTTCAATCAATACAAGATTTATTCTAAGAATGTAGTTAACATATATATGTATAAACACAGCAAGAATTGTTGTCAATTACAAACATAAATACCCCACACAGCTACAGTACTCTATGTATAACCCATAATGAATTCCCCCTTAACTGTTCCAATTCAATAACACCCAATTAAACCAAAACCCCTATTCAAGGGTGTGGCCCGGCACACTGCATTCTCACTTGAATGGGACTGGTCCTTTTCCTGAAATTCTGACCCAGTTTCAACCAGCAGATCCAAACTTCTTCCGGAAAGCAACTGTGTCTTTAAAGTTACCGAGGTAGGTAGCCACAACCAATGGGCTTTTAAACTGAAACCCTCTCTCACCTTACAGCCCAATGTGCTACAAGTGACATGATCTGAAAGGGACACTCCCATGACACAGTCAAATTGTTTTGTTTCCTATGTGTGTGTGTGTGAAAGAGGCGAAGCATTTCCAAAAGAACTAACGCTTCCCCCAACTCCCTTTCTCTCAGTTCCTACAGGATACTCTCGACGCACTCTTTAACATAATGATGGAAACCTCAGACAGGGACACTTACGACTTTTTGGTATTCGATGCCCTGGTAAGATCTATCAGTTGAGCTCCCGACCTGTACCCCCGCTGGGCACACACTTAAAACGAAAGAACGCTCGCTCGCCGGGAGAGCTTGGGACTGTACTCCTGAGAGAGGGAGAGGTGAGGAGGTTTAGACAGCGGCGCGTGAAAACGGCGAAGGGGGTTATGAGGCACGGAACCAGCTTGCAAGCCCCGAATCAGAGCTGCGAGGGGTGATTCTGCAACGGGGCAGCACTGATTGAGCAATGCTGAGTGCGTCACTAGTTGCAGGAGTGCGATGGAATGCCCTCCACGTCTGTCGGGATATGCGAGTGGGGTGGGGGAGTGGTGTGTTGTATGTGTGGGATCTTCCTGTGCACCAATTGGCTGCTGGATTACTTAAATTCCGAAGGTACACCATTGGCTGAGAGTCTCTTTGGTGCGCAATGTGGAAAGCGCGATAGCGTGCTCATCTTTGGCGACCCTTTCGTAGCGGCCATTTCGACCTTGCCCCCTGGGAGGCCACGGGAAGTCCTGGGTGCGGGTAAATACGAAATAAAACCACACCCGCACCGACGGTGTCGCTCGTCCGCTCCGTTTCCAAGGCGCTATATCAATGCGCTGTTTTTTGTTCTTCCCAGAAAATGCCAAACCTCACCGCTTCCCCACTCCCTCTCTCTCTTTTCCAGGTTTTTGTCATCTCCCTGATCGGAGATATCAAATTTCAGCACTTTAATCCTGTTCTGGAAACTTACATCACCAACCATTTCAGCGCCACGCTTGCCTACGTGTGAGTATAGATGTGGGGGTGCACCGAAACTCATCTCTTTCCGGGGAGCCTTCGCTGATCTAGTTCAGTTGAGGATGCATTGCAAGGTTTGATTCGTTGAACAGACACTGAACTGGACCCAGTCATATAAATACTGAGGCTGCCAGAGCAGGTTAGAGGCTGGGAATCCTGCGGAGAGTAACTCACCTCCTGACTCCCCCAAAGCCTGTCCACCATCGACAAGGCACAAGTCAGGAGTGTGATGGAATACTCTCCACTTGCCTGGATGAGTGCAGCTCCAACAACACTCAAGAAGCTCGACACCACCCAGGACAAAGCAGCCCCGCTTGATCGGCACCCCATCCACAAACACTCACTCCCTCCACCACCGACACACAGTGGCAGCCGTGTGTACCATCTACAAGATGCACTGCAGCAACTCACCAAGGTTCCTTAGGCAGCACCTTCCAAACCCACGACCTCTACCATCTAGAAGGACAAGGGCAGCAGATACCTGGGAACCCCACCACCTGGAGGGTCCCCTCCAAGTCACTCACCATCCCGACTTGGAAATATATCGGCCGTTCCTTCACTGTCGCTGGGTCAAAATCCTGGAACTCCCTCCCTAACAGCACAGTGGGTGTACCTACACCGCACGGGACTGCAGCAGCTCACCACCGCCTTCTCAAGGGGCAATTAGGGATGGACAATAAATGCTGGGCCCGGCCAGCATCGTCCACCTCCTGTGAATGATTTAAAAAGTGGTCAACTGAGGTTAGGTTCAGCTTCCCAAATTGCAGCGTGTGGGTGAAATCCCAACCGGAGCTAGGCCCCAGATCCCGGTCAGATGCAGAGGTGGTGGACTATTGGGAATTAGAGATTCCTGCCTACTGCATTGGGCTCGCCGTTAACAATGACTTGCGCCAACGTCCTGTGACGGGTCAGTCAACACGCCCGGGGCGATCCCCAACTGCGTTTCCTCAGCAACAGGCCTTCGAGAGAGGTAGGCCTCTCGACCTTCTAACATGGGAAACTGAGGTAAGGCGCTTTCGAGGAAGCTGCATGCGTCGGACAGGAATACGGCGGGGTCGCGTGGGTTGAAATGGTCACCTGACCCTCCCCCCCCCCCCCCCCTCCCTTTCCCTCCATCCACTTTACAGGAAGCTGGCCAAAGTACTGCACTATTACATCTCGAATGCTGAGCGTGCGGACAAGACGGACCTCCTATTCTCTGCTCTGAAGGCCCTGAAGTACATCTTCCGTTTCATTGTCCAATCGAGGCAACTGTACCTGAGGTAAGGAACCATTCGGAACTGGGAGGCCCACTCACTCCGGCGGGGTGGCCAAGTGTCAGATTCAAAGAACTGTACAGCACAGGAACAGGCCCTTCGGCCCTCCAAGCCTGTGCCGATCATGATGCCCTAAATAAAAATAAAACCTTCTGCCCTTACTCGGTCCGTATCCCTCTATTTCCTCCCTATTCATGTACCCATCCAGATGCCTCTTAAGTGTTGCTAATGTGCCTGCTACCATCACATCCTCTGGCAGCGAGTTCCAGGCACCCACCACTCTCTGTGTGGAAAACCTATCCCGCACATCTCCCTAAAACCTTCCCCCTCTCATCTTGAACCTGTGCCCCCTTGTAATTAGCGCTTCCGCCCTTGGAAAAACCTCTGACTATCCACCCTGTCTATGCCTCTCATCAACCTGTAGACCTCTATTAGGTCTCCTCTCAGCCTCCATCTTTCCAGTGAAAACAATCCTAGTTTAGTCAACATCTCCTCGTAGCCAACACCCTCGAGACCAGGCAACATCCTGGTGAACCTTCTTTGCAATCTCTCCAAAGCTTCCACGTCCTTCTAATAATGTGGTGACCAGAACTGCACGCAATACTCCAAATGCGGCCTAACCAAGATTTTACACAGCTGCAACATGATTTCACATCACCTGTACTCAATGCCCCGGCTGATGGAGGCAAGTATGCCATATTTACATAGAATTTACAGTGCAGAAGGAGGCCATTCATCCCATCGAGTCTGCACCGGCCCTTCGAAAGGGCACCCTACTTAGGCCCACGCCTCCCCGTAACCCAGTAATCCCACTCACCTTTTTGGACACTAAGGGGTAATTTAGCAGGGCCAATCCACCTCACCTGCACGTCTTTGGGCTGTGGGAGGAAACCGGAGCACCCGGAGGAAACCCACGCAGACACGGGGGAGAACGTGCAGACTCCGCACAGACAGTGACCCTCTGACAATCCTCAGTTTAATCAGTTCAAGGATGTTGATTGGTCTCAGATCTGACGGGCTGTCTCGGAATTATGGTGTGTTGGAGTCAAAAGTCAAAATTTCTACTGCCCCTACCCCATTTCGCAGCAGGCCCCCTTCCACAAGGCGCCCGACAGCCCTCCATTGCCTCGCAATCCAGCAGCATCTCGATCCCAAATCCCCTCCCTCCCAATATAGATTCTAATGATTCAGAGGAAGAAACTGTATACTGTGGCCAAATCTACAGATGATACAAAGGTGGGAGAGAAAGTAATTTGTAAAGAGGATATAAATAGTTTACAGGGAGATAGTGGCAGGTTAAGTAAGTGGGCAGATAAGTGACAAATGGAATTCAATGTGGGAGCATATGTGATTGTTCATTTCGGTCGAAAGAAATGAGAAGGCGGATTTATATTCAAATGGAGAGAGATTGCAGAAAGTTGTAGCACAATGGGACTTGGGGGGTGGGTCGCTGTTCATGGAACCCAGAAAGCTAGCGGACAGGTACAGAAGGGAACAGGGAAGGGAAATGGAATGCTGCTTTTTATATCAAGTGGGCTGGAGTATAAAAGTAAAGAGGTGTTTCTGCAGCTGAGGTACTAGTGAGGCCACATTTAGAATACTCTGGTCCCCTTATTTAAGCAAAGATATATTATCACTGGAGACAGGACAGAGGAGGATTACTGGGATGATCCTGGGGGTGGAGGGACTGACATTTGAGGAACGATTAATCAGGTTGGGTCTGTATTCCTTGGAGTTCAGAAGAATGGGAGGCGATAGGATTGAAACATATAAGATTCTGAGGGGGTTAGTCAGAGTCAATGTTGGGAGGATGTTTCCACTCATGGGAGAGTGTAGGACCAAAGGGCGGAGTCGCAGAATACGGGGGAGCTTATTTAAGACGGATTTGAGGAAGAATTTTTTCTCTTCCAGAGTGGGGAATCTTTGGAATTCTTTACCTCAGGAAGCTGTGCAGGCCGAGTCCTCGAGCATGTTCAAGGCCGAGATCGATAGGTTTTTAATCAGGAGGGGAATTAGGGTGACGGAGGGAAGGCAGGAAAGTGGATTGGCGAGCACTAGGTCAGTCAGGATCTTATTAAATGGCGGAGCAGGCTCGAAGGGCTCCCATTCTATTTCCTATGGTCTCCTTGGCCTCCTCTGGCTCTCCCACCAAGACCTCCCTATCTCCTCCCGCCTCCGAGATCTCTGTGCTCATCCAATTCTGGCCTCTTGAGCAGCGACTGTCCCGAAGTTTAACTGATCCACAATTGGTCTTCAACTGCCTGATGCGCCCAAAACGCTGGAACCCCCCCCCCAACACTTCTCCGCCATCTCTCTTTTCCTCATTAAGGCACGGCTTAAAACCTATTTCATCCAGAACCTTTGCTCACCTCCCCTGATATCCGTGCGGCCAAAGACCCCCACGGGATGTTCTGCCGACAATCAAGGGTGCTAGTTGAATGAAGGTGTGGCTGTAGAGAGGGATCAGGAATGAGTACAGACGTTTGCTACTGTAACCCTGGGTGAAGTAAGCTGGCCAGAGTTTAGACTGCGAAGTTCCTCACTATTCCTCACACTGGGTCAATTCGGACATCGATTAATACCAGTTGCTCGTCCCGTTGTCAGTGGGAAAGATTTGCCTCAGGATTCAGCGGAAGGTTGACACGAACATCCCTGTAGCGTTGAACAGAGCGACTGCTCATCACCACTGAACCTCTTGATGTTCTTGTCTTTCGAACCCAGGATCTATGGGACACAGGAGAGCGACACCGAATTCTCAGAATCCATCCGAAAACTATTCCTCTCGTTTAACTCTCTGATGGACAGGCCCTTGGAAGAATCCGTGAAAATTAAGGTTCGTTCTCAGATGGGACGGCTGAACTGCTGGCGTTTATTGAGGGATATCATCGCTATACCCCGTCAACCTTTTATCATTGTTCGGAGTCTGTGTTAATGTATCGACCTGAGAATGGAGGACAGGAACAACACGGGGTTAGATATAGAGTAAAGCTCCCTCTACACTGTCCCCATCACACACTCCCAGGACAGGGAAAGCACGGGGTTAGATACAGAGTAAAGCTCCCACTACACTGTCTCCATCAAACACTCCCAGAACAGGTACAGCACAGGGTTAGATACAGAGTAAAGCTCCCTCTACACTGTCTCCATCAAACACTCCCAGGACAGGTACAGCACGGGGTTAGATACAGAGTAAAGCTCCCTCTACACTGTCCCCATCAAACACTCCCAGGACAGGTACAGCACGGGGTTAGATACAGAGTAAAGTTCCCTCTACACTGTCTTCATCAAACACTCCCAGGACAGGTACAGCACGGGGTTAGATACAGAGTAAAGCTCCCTCTACACTGTCCCCATCAAACACTCCCAGGACAGGGACTGCACGGGATTAGATACAGAGTAAAGCTCCCTCTACACTGTCCCCATCAAACTCTCCCAGGACAGGTACAGCACGGGGTTAGATACACAGTAAAGCTCCCTCTACACTGTCCCCATCAAACACTCCCAGGACAGGTACAGCACAGGGTTAGATACAGAGTAAAGCTCCCTCTACACTGTCCCCATCAAACACTCCCAGGACAGGTACAGCACGGGGTTAGATACAGAGTAAAGCTCCCTCTACACTGTCCCCATCAAACACCCCCAGGACAGGTACAGCACGGGGTTAGATACAGAGTAAAGCTCCCTCTGCACTGTCCCCATCAAACACTCCCAGTACAGGTACAGCACGGGGTTAGATACAGAGTAAAGCTCCCTCTACACTGTCCCCATCAAACACTCCCAGGACAGGTACAGCACGGGGTTAGATACAGAGTAAAGCTCCCTCTACACTGTCCCCATCAAACACCCCCAGGACAGGTACAGCACGGGGTTAGATACAGAGTAAAGCTCCCTCTACACTGTCCCCATCAAACACTCCCAGGACAGGTACAGCACAGGGTTTGATACAGAGTAAATCTCCCTCTGCACTGTCCCTATCAAACACTCCCAGTACAGGTACAGCACGGGGTTAGATACAGAGTAAAGCTCCCTCTACACTGTCTCCAATAAACACTCCCAGGACAGCACGGGGTTAGATACAGAGTAAAGCTCCCTCGACACTGTCCCCATCAAACACTCCCAGGACAGATACAGCACGGGGTTAGATACAGAGTAAAGCTCCCTCTACACTGTCCCCATCAAACACTCCCAGGACAGCACGGGGTTAGATAGAGAGTAAAGCTCCCTCCACACAGTCCCCATCAAACAGGTACAGCACGGGATTAGATACAGAGTAACGCTCCCTCTACACTGACCCCAACAAACACGCCCAGGACAGGTACAGCACGGGGTTAGATACAGAGTAAAGCTCCCTCTACACTGTCCCCATCAAACACTCCCAGGACAGGTACAGCACGGGGTTAGATACAGAGTAAAGCTCCCTCTACACTGTCACCAACAAACACTCCCAGGACAGGTACAGCACGGGGTTAGGTACAGAGTAAAGCTCCCTCTACACTGTCCCCATCAAACACTCCCAGGACAGGTACAGCACGGGGTTAGATACAGAGTAAAGCTCCCTCTACACTGTCCCCATCAAACACTCCCAGGACAGGTACAGCACGGGGTTAGATACTGAGTAAAGCTCCCTCTACACTGTCCCCATCAAACACTCCCAGGACAGGTACAGCACGGGGTTAGATACAGAGTAAAGCTCCCTCTACACTGTCCCCATCAAACACTACCAGGACAGATACAGCTCGGGAGCGAGCGGGAGACTCCCAGAGTGGTGAGGGGATGATGGGAGTTGGAACGACTCCCAAACCCAATCCATTTGCACCAGGGCCGAGTGATGTAATTGCAGCTTCCTGCCACAAGGGGTGTTGTAGCTAAGCGCTCCACCCTTGTGATTTTTAAAAAGTTTATATTTCTTCTCCTCAGGGAGCCGCTCTGAAATACCTGCCGTCGATTGTCAACCACGTGATGTTGGTGTTCGACCCCATCGAACTCAGGTAGCCTTTCTCGCCGTCACTTCCCCTGCGACCTGCGATAACCTTTCACCCTTGTACCGGTCAATCAATTTTGGTTTGGAGCCATTCTGGCCTGGAAACAGGCCATTCAGCCCATCAACTCCATGCTAACACTCCCAACAGTCATCCCCTCTGGTCCTTGAAACATTAGCGAATGGGAACAGTTTATTGACATTTTGACTTCCATTGTTTGCGGTCGGTTGATGTTCTCCTCATTGCTTCCTCCTGCAGTGTCCTATTTACCAAGTTCATCCAGAGTATCCCGGACTATCAATTGGTGCGTCAAAAGCTCAACTGCATGTGTAAGATAGTGGAGAGCGAGCTCTTCAAGCAGCCCGGTGAGTGAAGCCCTGCAGCCCCTGGCGTGACACAGGCACTGCCAAGTGACGCACAGCACAGCCCCGGAGAGAGGCTGAGATCAGCGAGTACAGGAGAGAGGGAGGAGAGGGAGAGAGGGAGGGGAGACAGGGAGTTACAGGGAGAGGGGGGGGTTACAGAGAGAGAGAGAGGAAGGGAGTTACCGAGAGAGGGAGAGGGAGACAGGGCGCGGGATTCTCCCATGCCGGGCCGTATGGGAGAATCGGCGTTCGCGCCATTTTTTCCCGCCGCGCCGGTCCGACGCCGGTATCGATTCTCCGCTCCTCGGAGAATCGGCGCCATTTGCGCCGGCGCGTGCGGCGCCGGGCGCGTGCCGCTGTCCACGGCCGGGCCACCGATTCTCCGGTCTTGATGGGCCGAGCGGCCACGCGGAAACGGCAGAGTCCCGTCGGCGCCATTCACACCTGGTCGTTGCCGGCGGGAACTCTGCACGTAGGGTCAGGGGGCGGCCTGTGTGGGGGGGGGGGGAAAATGCTCCTTCACCGGGGCGGGGGGCTCCGATGGGGTCTGGCCCGCGATCGGGGCCCACCGATCGGCGGGCCGGCCTCGGCCCTATCTTATTACGCGGCCGGCCTCTGGACCCCCGCGCCATGTTGCGTCGGGGCCGGCGCGTTGAAGAAGGCCCCCGCGCATGCGCGGGTCGGCGCCGCCCCCAGTGTGCGCCAGGAAGTGAGGCTGGAGCGGCGTGAACTGCTCCAGTGTCGTGTTGGCCCCTGTGGGGGCCAGAATCGCTGGTGCCTGCGCCCGTTTCACGCCATCGTGAAGCGCGACGGCGTTCACGATGGCGCGGACACTCTGATCCACGACCGGAGAATCGCGCCCAGGGAGTTACAGAGAGAGAGAGGGGGGAGACAGGAAGTTACAGAGAAAGAGGGGGGAGACAGGAAGTTACAGAGGGAGAGGGGGGAGACAGGAAGTTACAGAGAGAGGGGGGAGACAGGAAGTTACAGAGAGGGGGAGACAGGAAGTTACAGAGAGAGGGGGGAGACAGGAAGTTACAGAGAAAGAGGGGGGAGACAGGAAGTTACAGAGAGAGGGGGGAGACAGGAAGTTACAGAGGGGGGGAGACAGGAAGTTACAGAGAGAGGGGGGAGACAGGAAGTTACAGAGAGGGGGGGGGAGACAGGAAGTTACAGAGAGAGGGGGGAGACAGAAAGTTACAGAGAGGAGGGGGAGACGGGAAGTTACAGACAGAGGGAGACAGGGAGTTACAGAGAGAGGGAGACAGGGAGTTACAGAGAGAGGGGGGGAGACAGGGAGTTACAGAGAGGGGGGGGAGACAGGAAGTTACAGAGAGGAGGGGGAGACGGGAAGTTACAGACAGAGGGAGACAGGGAGTTACAGAGAGAGGGAGACAGGGAGTTACAGAGAGAGGGAGACAGGAAGTTACAGACAGAGGGAGACAGGGAGTTACAGAGAGAGGGGGGGAGACAGGGAGTTACAGAGAGGGGGGGAGACAGGAAGTTACAGAGGGGGGGGGGAGACGGGAAGTTACAGACAGAGGGAGACAGGGAGTTACAGAGAGAGCGAGACAGGGAGTTACAGAGAGAGGGAGACAGGGAGTTACAGAGAGGGGGGGAGACAGGAAGTTAGAGGGGGGGGTGGAGAGACAGGGCGTTACAGAGAGGGGGTGAAGACAGGGAGTTACAGACAGAGGGAGTTATAGAGAGAGGGGGGGAGACAGGGAGTTACAGACAGAGAGAGGGTGAGAGAGGGAATTATAGGATGGTGTGTGAGAGAGAGAGAGAGAGAGAGTTGGAGAAAGATAGTTGAGAGAGAGAGAGGGATTACAGGATGGTGTGAGAGAGAGTTGGAGAGAGATAGTTGGAGAGAGGGATTACAGGATGGTGTGTGAGAGAGAGAGATAGTTGGAGAGAGGAGGAGTTACAGGATGGTGTGAGAGAGAGAGTTACAGGATGGTGTGAGAGAGAGAGAGTTGTAGAGAGATAGTTGGAGAGAGGGGGAGTTACAGGATGGTGTGAGAGAGGGAGTGACAGGATAGTGTGAGAGAGAGAGAGTTGTAGAGAGATAGTTGGAGAGAGGGGGAGTTACAGGATGGTGTGAGAGAGGGAGTGACAGGATGGTGTGAGAGAGAGAGTGACAGGATAGTGCGAGAGAGAGAGAGTTGTAGAGAGATAGTTGGAGAGAGGGGGAGTTACAGGATGGTGTGAGAGAGGGAGTGACAGGATGGTGTGAGAGAGGGAGTGACAGGATGGTGTGAGAGAGAGAGTGACAGGATAGTGTGAGAGAGAGTTGTAGAGAGATAGTTGGAGAGAGGGGGAGTTACAGGATGGTGTGAGAGAGGGAGTGACAGGATGGTGTGAGAGAGAGAGTGACAGGATAGTGTGAGAGAGAGGAGAGGGAGTGTGGTACAGGACAGTGAGGAGAGGGAATGGGAATGTGGTTCACAGCTGCTCGGTGATATCTGGCTCCCCCTGGGGAGTCGGATGTTGAACTGCAGCTGCTTCCTGTTGGAGCAGATTTTGAGAATGTTTGTGTCTGGGCCTTTCTCCCACAGAGTGCAGGGACATCCTCCTGCCCCTGATCATCGACCAACTGAGTGGGCAGCTCGACGATAACTCCAACAAACCTGACCATGAAGCTTGTGGCCAATTACTCAGCAGCGTTCTCCAGGTCCTGGACAGGAAAGCCATCGTGAGTAGCACTCTCACCCATCCTATCGGCCCACTGAAGGAGGCCGTTCGGCCCATCACCCGCCCTGACATATCCTTAATTCCAAGGGAGCACGCAATCATTTGGAGCACATTTGGCACAAATTATCGCGGGGAGGAATACGTCTGGTTGGGGTATATGTAGCAGCGAGATTGGCGGGGTGGTGGGGGGGGGGGGGGGGGCTTCTTGTCAACGTGCTGGGTGTAAGGGGACAGCCTGTCAGCACCTTTCTGCCCGATGACTCGTGCCGTTACAGGGACCACGTCAAACTCACGTCCAGCTGATCATGGAGAGGCTGCTGAGGAGGATTAACCGCACGGTGATCGGAATGGACCGGCAGGCCAGTCAGATTGTGAGTACCCCCGCCCCCCCCCCCCTCTCCCCGCCTCACTGTCCCGTCCACACTCCGGTACCAGGCTCTCCCCGAATCTCGTAGCCGCCGGACGGTGGCGCGGTGCGCTCCTCGACGATCAAGAAATCAGAATTCCGTCGCGGGAGAGGCAGTCGGGCCCTGTCGGTCAGTTTGGCGGAAAGTTCAGCGAGCGCCTCCTTCTACAATCCAGCCATCGAATTCTGCGCTCGCTTGCGCCCCCCCCCCCCCCCCCCCCCCCCCCCCCACCCCAACCTCCACCCCTCCACCCACTCTCCAAGAAATGGTGGTCTCTCCACTACAGTCACTTCAGGGGTGTCAGTTGGGTGTATGGCTCTGCGCGACACTTGCTCCCAGATCCCCTTACCAGTCACGCAAGGAGGCCATTCAGCCCATTCGATCCATGGCTGGGAGTTTCCCTTGAGCGTGGAATCTTTGCCAAGCTAGAATGTCCAACTCCCTCCAACCCTCCCCCTCACGGGAATCTTCGGCACTCAGCCTGCGGATCGCTTGGCGGTGGACTCCGTCTCCCGGCAACGGGGTGTCGGAAGGGAAACATGGCTTCTCCACTGGTAGCCCCAGGATACTAACTCCCTCTCTGACTCCCCCTACAGGGTGTTTTCATCGCCTGTATGATAGCCATTCTCAACCAGATGGAGGACAACCATTACACACACTATATCAACACCTTCAAGACGCGGCACGACATTATAGTGAGTAAACCTCTTTTCCGCGTATTCTCCTGTCATGGAGTCTTTTTCAGGATGGCAGTCGGTGACTAGTGGTGTTCTGCAGGGGTCGGTGC
This sequence comes from Scyliorhinus torazame, assembly GCF_047496885.1. Taxonomy (NCBI): domain Eukaryota; kingdom Metazoa; phylum Chordata; class Chondrichthyes; order Carcharhiniformes; family Scyliorhinidae; genus Scyliorhinus; species Scyliorhinus torazame. The sequence continues at coordinate 26,022,610 of NC_092726.1, forward strand.
TGGGACCACAGCTATTCACAATATACATTAACGATCCGGAAGAAGGAATTGGAGGCATTGTTGCTAAGTTCGCAGATGATAAAAAGATATGTAGAGGGACAGGTAGTATTGAGGAAGCAAGGGGGCTGCAGAAGGACTTGGACAGGCTCGGAGAGTGGGCAAAGAATTGGCAGATGGAATACAATGTGGAAAAGTGTGAGCTTGGGCACTTTGGTGGGAAGAATGGAGGCATAGACTATTCTCTAAATGGGAAACTTCAGAAATCAGAAGCACAAAGGGACTTGGGAGTCCTTGATCAGGATTCTCTTCAGGTTAACGTGCAGGTTCAGTCGGCAGTTAGGAAGGCAAATGCAATGTTAGCATTCATGTCGAGAGGGCTAGAATGCGAGACCAGGGATGTACTTCTGAGGCTGTATAAGGCTCTGGTCAGACCCCATTTGGAGTATTGTGAGCAGTTTTGGGCCCCGTATCTAAGGAAGGATGTGCTGGCCTTGGAAAGGGTCCAGAGGAGGTTCCCAAGAATGATCCCTGGAATGAAGAGTTTGCCATATGAGGAAGACTCTGGGTCTGTACTCGTTGGAGTTTAGAAGGATGAGGGGGGGATCTTATTGAAGGTGACAGGATACTGCGAGGCCTGGATAGAGTGGACATGGAGAGGATGTTTCCACTTGTAGGAAAAACTAGAACCAGAGGACACAGCCTCAGACTGAAGGGACGATCCTTTTAAAACAGAGATGAGGAGTTTCTTCAGCCAGAGGATGGTGAATCTGTGGAACTCTTTGCCGCAGAAGGCTGTGGAGGCCAAATCACTGAGTGTCTTTAAGACAGAGATAGATAGGTTCTTGATTAATAAGGGGATCAGGGGTTATGGGGAGAAGGCAGGAGAATGGGGATGAGAAAAATATCAACCACGAGTGAATGGCAGAGCAGACTCGATGGGCCGAGTGGCCTAATTCTGCTCCTAATTCTTATGGTCTTATATATCTTATGGAACAGGCAAAGGCCACCTGGCCCTTTAAATCCACACCTGTTAACTCTGGCCGCCAATAATGCGATGACCATTTTATTCCAGATTAATCCATTAACTAAAATTCAATCCCCTCATCCGTCATGATGGGACCTGAACTCGCGACTCTCAATGGTTAATCCAGTTTTCTTGATTATTGGACCAATAATATTACCGTCAGGCTACCCTATTTGACCCAATGCATAACGTATCTACGATCTTGCCTCACCTCCAGAGCACCTTGACATAAGTGCGGGTTTGATCCCGTACCAGCCTCCCCGAACAGGCGCCGGAATGTGGCGACTAGGGGCTTTTCACAATAACGTCATTGAAGCCTACTTGTGACAATAAGTTATTATTATTATTACTGTCTGCTCGGCCCTGAGCTTATGAGAAGACACTGGCAGGGTCCTCGTGTAGCGTTTTGAAAATTCCAATGTGCATTTTGCTCATTTGAGGCTGCCACACACACACGCACCTGTACCAGCAGAGGGAGTCTATAGGGAAGCACGTTCTAACTTGAAATGCTCTTGGCTGAATATCGAACTGTTTCTGCCCCGCCTTTGAGCCTCACACTATTCATCAAATGTTCTGGCATCACGACAAGTGCCTGAAGGTTTGAAAACTGACATGACCTCCATGTGCTTCCTTCCCAGGACTTTCTGATGGAGACTTTCATTATGTTCAAGGATCTCATTGGGAAGAATGTATATCCGTCGGATTGGATGGTGATGAATATGGTGCAGAACAGGTAGGGACATTCGCAGGAAGGAAAGAGACCAGAGTGTGATTCCACGATATGGATCCAAAACCTTTGAGGCGGTGTAAAGAGTAGGGATTAATGGGTCCTTTTCAAATTGGCAGGCAGTAACTAATGGGGTGCCACAGGGATCGGTGCTGGGACCCCAGCTATTCACAATATATATTAATGATTTGGATGAGGAAACAAAATGTAACATCTCAAAGTTTGCAGATGATACCAAATTAGGTGAGAGGGTGAATTGTGCCGAGGATGCAGGGATCCTACAGCAAGATCTGGACAGGTTGGGCGAGTGGGCAAACCAATGGCAGATGCAGTATAATTTGGATAAGTGTGAGGTTATTCATTTTGGAAGCAAAAACAGGAAGGCAGATTACTACCTGAAAGGTTGTAAATTGGGAGAGGGGAGTGTGCAACGGGACCTGGGTGCCCTTGTACACCAGTCGCTGAAGGTAAGCATGCAGGTGCAGCAGGCGGGAAAGAAGGCTAATGGTACGTTGGCCTTCATTGCGAGAGGTTTCGAGTATAGAAGCAGGGATGTGTTGCTGCAATTGTACAGGGCCTTGGTGAGGCCACACCTGGAGTATTGTGTGCAGTTTTGGTCTCCTTCTCTGAGGAAGGATGTTCTTGCTCTCGAGGGAGTGCAGCGAAGGTTTACCAGACTGATTCCAGGGATGGCGGGACTGACGTACGAGGAGAGATTGACTAGGTTGGGATTGTTCTCGCTGGAGTTCAGAAGAATGAGGGGGGATCTCATAGAGACGTATAAAATTCTAACAGGACTAGACAGGGTAGATGCAGGGAAGATGTTACCAATGATGGGTGTGCCCAGAACCAGGGGTCACAGCCTGAGGATTCAGGGTAAACCATTTCGGACAGAGATAAGGAGACATTTCTTCACCCAAAGAGTGGTGAGCCTGTGGGATTCATTGCCACAGGAAGTAGTTGATGCTACTTTGAATATATTCAAGAGGCGGCTGGATATAGCACTTGGGAAATGGGGTCAAAGGCTATGGGGAGGAAGCAGGATTAGGCTATTGAGTTGGATGATCAGCCATGATGGTGATGAATGGCGGAGCAGACTCGAAGGGCCAAAAGGCCTCCTCCTGCTCCTATCTTCTATGTAACATGGCCTCAACAGACCATTGTTCTGGGCATATAACTTTGGAATGTATCCCCTCCCCCCACTCCTCAGCACGGCGGGCATTAGAACTGAGTGCCTCTCGCTTCCCCTACCATTTATCCTATTCCTATCCTGACCACCGATGCGGGGTTCAATTCCACTCTGGTGCCTGGTATTGATTCAATATCGAGAAGCCAATTCATCCTGTCCCCGATTCCAAACTCTGTTCCCCTTCATCCCTCATAAACCTTGGCGGCGGGGGTGGGGAGGTCACATTTGGTCCCGAGATGAGCATCCGACCTCAAGCGCTCGTAAAACGAAACACGTCCCCCACTGCAGGGTGTGATTCCACGATTGAGCACTTGACGAGCAATCCTGAGTGCGCTCACAGCTCCACCAACAACCAAGTTAAGACTATCAGGGATGTGGCTTATTTACACCTGCTCGAAGCAACATTCATACTCAGGGACCCGTTCCCTGCAAACAAAAGGTATAGGTCCAAGCCTTGCGCCCTTTTTTGAATTACCCGGATGCTTGGGGAGCCTATAATTCCTAGTTGCTCTCTCCTTGGCAACACCTCAGCCAATCAGAGTCGACTTGCCAACCAATCCCCCCAGTGTATTGCTCTGCTCGTTCTTCCTTTTGTCCTGATCGGTGCGAGGTGAGAAACTTTGACGATACGTTTCAGCCAGATTAAAGAATGAATAGTAAGGTGAATCCAAGTAGGAGATCGCCTTCTTTGTGGTCAGATTTGCTGCCTTTCTCTCTCTCTTTCTCTCTCTGATAGGGTCTTCCTCCGTGCCATCAACCAGTTCGCAGTTGTCCTCAACAAGCTTTTTCTCGACCAAGCAAATTTTGAGTTGCAGGTGAGTGGGAGATTTCTCTCGTGAAGTGAAGGAAAACGTTACAGAATACCTCAGAGAACAAAAGTGGGAAGGGATGGAGAGAACGGGGATGAAATCGATGGGGGGAATCGTTGACTGTCAATCTCTACCACCGTGTTTGGAGGCAGCTAGGGTTGTCACAATGGAGGGTTGACGGCCTGCTGCCTGTGCGTCAACAGAGATGCGGGCACCTCGCTCCCTGATGGGTTGACACTCCAGTGCGGTATTGAGGAACCTTCAAACCTCTGTCCCTCACACGAACGAAGATTCCGGGCCTACCTGCTCCGCGGTGCTCCAAGGCCTTGGGGTCCTTTCTTCGCCAGCAGTCCCAGCCATGGTCATTGGCGCCTTCCAGGGGCTGCCGGCTGATCCGATTGGCCGGAGGCTCCAGAGGGCAGGACCTCCCCCTCCCCAATGACGTCCCCCCTCGGCCCCCATTAGTCTGGCGTCCGCACCGCTTATGGCTTCCGCTCAACAACGGGAAACTATTCCCCCTGACACTTCCGGCCTGCGACCTCTGACCTTTGAACCTCGCAACACCCTGGACGGATGGGCCAATCGTAGTGATTCTTCCCGATCTTAAAGCCACCACTTTAAGGAGAAACGGCGGCGTTGTGGTAATGTCATTGGGCGAGCAATCCAGTGGCCCGGCCTAATGCTCTGGGGACAAGGGTTCAAATCCCACCACGGTAGTTGGTGAAATTTGTGCAGATTGTCGTAACAACACATCTGGTTCACTAATGTCCTTTAGGGAAGGAAGTCTGCCGTCCTTACCCGGTCTGGCCTACATGCGACTCCAATGTGGCTGACTCAACTGCCCCTCCGAAATGGTCGAGCGAGAGACTCCGTTCAAGGGCATCTAGGGCTGGGCAACAAACGCTGGGCCTGATCAGCGACGCCCAGTTCCCTGAATGACAAACGCCAACGTTCTTTGTCAAAATGGTGACGGCCTGTGTGGAGTTTGCACGTTCTCCCCGTGTCTGCTTGGATTTCCTCCGGGTGCTCCCGTTTCCTCCTGCAGTCCAAAGATGTGCAGGTTAGGCCATGATAAAATTGGCCCTTAGTGTCCAAAGGGTTACGGTGATGGGACAGGGTTGTGGGCCTAGTTAGGTTGCTCTTTCAAAGGGTTGGTGCAGACTCGATGGGCCGAATGGCCTCCTTCTGATTCAATGATTAAGGAAAATATCAAGTTCGATTTCTTTCAATCTTTCCTCAGAAGCAAATATCTTGGTATGTGGAAACTTTTCCAAATTTCAATTGGCATTACCCTCCAGACTCGACATTTTCCATGATTGATATATATACCCTTATTCTCGACTTCCTTTCATCATCAAGATTGAAGCTGTATGATCTTTCGGCGTTGATCAAACCTAACCTCGCCGTCTTCGCTTCTCGGACCGGGCCTACTCAATTCCAACCGGCCACACCCAGTCGTGTGTCGTGACCATCCGGCCCGTAGCTTTCCTAAGGTTGGGATCCCATTCCTACCTTGCCTCACGTTTCCCAGACTCTCCAGAACCATTCAGAAAATGGGAACCCACCCCCGCCCGACTGTCCGCCTGACGCTCTCAGTGCCGACGAACTGTCGGGGGTCAGGTAAGGCCTCTTGTTTCCCGCCCCCTCCCCTCAGGCGGGCGTGAAGGAGTGCCTGCCGCCATTTTGAAGAGGAGTCCTCCATGTGTTCGCCGAGCTGCTTCAGCAAAGCTGGAGGCCGTTCAGCCCATCGAGGCCATGCGAACCCTCTGCGGAGCAATCCCGTTCCCCTGCCTCGCACCCTCCCACTCTACCCCCTCAAATACCCATCCAGTTTATTTCTGACATCCGTCATCATCCCCTCTGTCACCGCCCTTGTGGGCAGGGAGACTTATTACAACTCGATGAGTAATAGGAGTTGTTGCTCACATCCCCCCACGCCCCCCCCCCCCCTCCACATCTCTCACCTAAAACCTTAAATCTGTGCCCCCCCCCCCCCCCCCCCCCCCCCCCCCCCCCAGTGCTTGTACCATCAACTAACGGGAATAACCTTACTTTCATAGAAGTCCTACAATGCAGAAGGAGGCCATTCGGCCCAGCCAGTCTGCACCAACCCTTCGAAAGAGCGCCCTAACCTAGGCCCAATCAGTGCTCTATTCCAGCAACTCCACCTAACCTGCACATCTTTGGACTGGGGGAGGAAACCGGAGCACCCGGAGGAAACCCACACAGACACGGGGAGAACGTGCAGACTCCCGCACAGATAGTCACCCGAGGCCGGAATTGAACCTGGGGATTAATGAGAAATAATTTTGTGTATTCTTTCAGCTCTGGAGTAACTACTTCCATTTGGCCATCGCATTCCTGACACAGGACTCTCTGCAGCTTGAGGCATTCTCCACCGAGAAACGCAACAAAGTCATCAGCAAGTAATGCCCTTCACATAACCATTCCAAAACTCATTGATACGTCACCCAACAGTCTGCACCCCAGGGAGGGGCACAAAGGGGCTCAGGACAGTGTACAGGGAGCTTTACTCTGTATCTAACCCCATGCTGTACCTCTCCTGGGAGTGTTTGATGGGGACAGTGTAGAGGGAGCTTTACTCTGTATCTAACCCCGTGCTTCACCTGTCCTGGGAGTGTTTGATGGGGACAGTGTAGAGGGAGCTTTACTCTGTATCTAACCCCGTGCTGTACCTGTCCTGGGAGTGTTTGATGGGGACAGTGTAGAGGGAGCTTTACTCTGTATCTAACCCCGTGCTGTACCTGTCCTGGGAGTGTTTGATGGGGACAGTGTAGAGGGAGCTTTACTCTGTATCTAACCCCGTGCTGTACCTGCCCTGGGAGTGTTTGATGGGGACAGCATAGAGGGAACTTTACTCTGTATCTAACCGCGTGCTGTACCTGTCCTGGGAGTATTTGTTGGGGTCAGTGTAGAGGGAGCATTACTCTGTATCTGACCCCCTGCTGTACCTGTTTGATGGGGACTGTGTGGAGGGAGCTTTACTCTCTATCTAACACCGTGCTGTACCTGTCCTGGGAGTGTTTGTTGGGGACAGTGTAGAGGAAGCTTTAATCTGTATCTAACCCCGTGCTCTACCTGTCCTGGGAGTGTTTGATGGGGACAGCATAGAGGGAACTTTACTCTGTATCTAACCGCGTGCTGTACCTGTCCTGGGAGTGTTTGATGGGGACAGTGTAGAGGGAGCTTTACTCTGTATCTAACCCCGTGCTGTACCTGTCCTGGAGTGTTTGTTGGGGTCAGTGTAGAGGGAGCTTTACTCTGTACCTAACCCCGTGCTGTACCTGTCCTGGGATGGTTTGATGGGGACAGTGTAGAGGGAGCTTTACTCTGTATCTAACCCCGTGCTGTACCTGTCCTGGGAGTGTTTGATGGGGACAGTGTAGAGGGAGCTTTACTCTGTATCTAACCCCGTGCTGTACCTGTCCTGGGAGTGTTTGATGGGGACAGTGTAGAGGGAGCTTTACTCTGTATCTAGCCCCAGTGAGCACAGGCAATGCAAATTATTTTAAATAAAAAATATTTGCTGAAGTTTGATTTCACTATATTGGATTCTCTCCTTTGTTTTGTAGGTATGGCGACATGCGGAAAGAAATAGGTTGAAACTCAGAGACATGTGGTACAATCTTGGTGAGTATTAAGATGAAATGTCAGAGTTGTGTTGGAGTATTTTGTACCCCAGGGTGAGGCCTCATAGAGAATAAACCTCAATTGGATGAAATACGCAGAAAAGACACCATTCAGCCTCACATCTCCCTGCTGTCCCTTCATTCGGTCATTCCCCCATGGACGCCATCTTGAGCCGCTGCAGTCCGTGTGGTGTAGGTACACCCACAGTGCTGTTAGGGAGGGAGTTCCAGGATTTTGCCCCAGCGACAGTGAAGGAACGGCCGATATATTTCCAAGTCGGGATGGTGAGTGACTTGGAGGGGAACCTCCAGGTGGTGGGGTTCCCAGGTATCTGCTGCCCTTGTCCTTCCAGATGGTAGAGGTCGTGGGTTTGGTGCTGTCGAAGGGGCCTTGGCGAGTTGCTGCGGTGCATCTTGTAGATGTGTCAGTGGTGACGGGAGTGAATGTTGAAGGTGGCGGAGTTTACATTTGCCAACAATTAGAATTGCGTCGCCCCGCATTCACCAACTGCAATTGGTTAACGGTGGGAAGCGACTCAGTCCATTTGGGATTCAATAAACGGAATGAGAATCCTCGTCATGGGAGGGAGAGGAACATTGAACTGCTCTGCACGGGGGTGAATGTGAGGGGCCTAGACAGAGAGGATGCCTCGAGTCGATTTACTTCAAGGGAGGACAGTGACGAGGGGCATAGTTTTGAAGGGATCAGCCGAAAGATTGGAGGCATTTGCTGAACAGGACTTCTGTGCTTGTGTTGCAGGCCCACACAAAATCAAGTTCATCCCAGGCATGGTAGGCCCGATCCTGGAGATGACACTGGTACCCGAGCCTGAGCTTCGGAGGGCCACCATTCCCATTTTTTTCGACATGATGCAATGCGAATATAGCGTCAACCGGTCCTTCCACATGGTAAGTGCCCTCGGTCAGGTCGAGAGTGAAGAACTCGCCATGAGGACAATGAGGGAGGACTAGGCCTTCAAGCCTGCTCCTCAATTTGGGGAGATCATGGCTGCTCCTGATTGTGGGCCTCAACTCCACTTTCCTCCCTGTCCCCTCGATTCCCTCATCGATCGAAAATCTAATCTCGGCCTTGAATATATCTGGTGACCCATAGCCTCCACCGCTACCTCTGGAGGAGAAACTGTGGCAGACGAACAACCTTCGGTGGGAGGCCATCATTCTGAAACTATATCCCCCTCATTCTAAATACCCTCAGAAGAGTCAACCAAGGCCCCTGCCCCGACGCCAAACCCAGGTTGCCACCAGGGCTCTACGGCAGGCGGCCTAACCTCCAGCCAACCGCCACAGGCCGCTCCCGAGCCCTCGGGCATTACGAGGAGGAAATTAGCCCCAGGGCCCTGACTCCAGCTCACCGTTTAGTGACCCTCGTTTCTATGGGGACAGGGTCAGGTTCGGCTGCGATGCCCTCTGTAGCCAAATAGCCGGCTGACATTCCTTCCCACTGGAGCTGCGGGGTAGGGGAGGGGGTAATAATGACAAACACCGTCGCTGACTCCAGGAAAAAATAAAAAGAAGATTTGACAATCTGGCACCTCGATAAAGAGCATTGGGTCCCTCCAGTAATGGCCGCTCCAGTATATTGACCAGGGGCGAATTTCTCCTTTCAGTTTGAGAACGAGCTCATTACGAAACTGGACCAAGAGGTGGAAGGAGGAGGTGGAGATGAACAGTACAAAGTCCTGCTGGAAAGAACGTAAGTGTTGGACTTGGACCAGGCTCCAAGCAGCCATCTTGGATAATATGTTCGAATGTCAGTCAGGGGGTCAGTACTGAGGGAGTGCTGCAATGTCAGAGGGTCAGTACTGAGGGAGCGCTGCACTGTCAGAGGGTCAGTACTGAGGGCGCGCTGCACTGTCAGAGGGTCTGTACTGAGGGAGTGCTGCACTGTCAGAGTGTCAGTACTGAGGGAGTGCTGTACTGTCAGAGGGTCAGTACTGAGGGCATGCTGCACTGTCAGAGGGTCAGTACTGAGGAACTGCTGCACTGTCATTGAGTCAGTACTGAGGGAGAGCTACACTGTCAGAGGGTCAGTACTGAGTGAGTGCTGCACTGTCAGAGGGTCAGTACTGAGGGAGTGCTGCACTGTCAGAGGGTCAGTACTGAGGGATGGCTGCACTGTCAGAGGGTCAGTACTGAGGGAGTGCTGCACTGTCAGAGAGAGTCAGTACTGAGGGAGTTCCGCACTGTCAATGGCAACATCCTTCATATGAGGAATTAATCTGTGTCTGGCTGTTTGGCGATTCTGGTGGAAGTTCGATAGGAACTCCCGTCTCGCTCACAGCAGAGTGACACCTCAACGGATCACTGCTGGTCACGGGATCTTGCTGTGCGGAGAAGCACAGCTTCGTTTTCCCCCCCTCAAGGTCTGTCCCGGGCATTTCAAAGCACTTTGTTAAGGTGTGACACCCGCTTCGACATGGGAAGGCACAATATAAATTTGGTTCTTTTTAACATCGGGAGTACCAACCTCGAGGGAAAGGTGGGCGAGGAGGGTCGGGTAGCGGAGCGAGTTGCTGAAGTGATGATTTCTGACTGAGCATTCACCCCGTGCTAACCTTTCTTCAGCCTGTTGGAGCACTGTAGGAAGCACAAATACCTCGCTATCTCTGGGGAGACCTTCGTCCTTTTGGTATCCAGCCTTTTGGAAAACCTCCTCGATTACAGGGCTATCATGCACGATGGAAGCAAGGAAAACAAGATGAGCTGTACAGTCAACGTCCTGGTAAGTTTTGGGGAGACAATGCCGTTCCCCCTTCGCCATTTTAGGCCATCACCTACTGTCCCTCTTCTTTCCACGGGGGCCCTGCTAAGCACAACAGAAAAAGGAGGTCATGATAACCCTTTATAGGTCACTGGTGACACCCTGGCTGGACCAACGGGTCCAGGACGGGGCGCCAAATTTTCAGTCGGATGTCAAGGCCTCTGAGAGGGTGTGGGAGGGGATTGACACACATTGTACCGGGGATGACGGGACTGATGTATGAGGAGAGATTGACTAGGTTAGGATTGTTCTCGCTGGAGTTCAGAAGAATGAGGGGGGATCTCACAGAGACTTGTAAAATTCTAACAGGACTGGACAGGGAAGATGTTACCAATGATGGTTGTGTCCAGAACCAGGGGTCACAGCCTGAGGATTCAGGATAGACCATTTCGGACAGAGATAAGGAGACATTTCTTCACCAAAGAGTGGTGAGCCTGTGGAATTCATTCCCACAGGAAGTAGTTGATGCTGAAACATTGAATATATTCAAGAGGCGGCTGGATATAGCACTTGGGGAGAATGGGATCAAAGGCTATGGGGAGGAAGCAGGATTAGGCGATTGAGTTGGATGATCAGCCATGATGGTGGTGAATGGCGGAGCAGGCTCGAAGGGCCAAAAGGCCTCCTCCTGCTCCTATTTTCTATGTTTCTATGATGGAAACATAGAAATTAGGCCACCAGTCTTAACAGCTGTAGTCTTAACCTCCCAACCACTCACATTCCCACCGCGTTTGAACATAGAATCCCTACAGTGCAGAAGGAGGCCATTCAGCCCATCGAGTCTGCACCGACTCTCCGAAAGAGCACTCTGCCTGGGCCTAATCGTCCGTCCTATCCCTGTGACCCCGCGCTCAGATCATGGCCAATCCCACCTAATATCTTTGGACTGTGGGAGGAAATGTGTCTTGGAATCAAAAGGAATATCACAGTTGATGTCGTCACCTCACCCTGTTAGCACTGCTGCCTCACGGTGCCGAGGACCCGGGTTCGATCCCGGCCCCGCGTCACTGTCCGCGTGGAGTTTGCACATTCTTCCCGTGTCTGCGTGGGTCTCACCCCCACAACCCAAAGATGTGCAGGGCAGATGGATTGGCCATGCTAAATTGGCGCTTAATTAGTCTGAGGTGATGCATTGTGGGGGGACTAACAAGACAAGGGAATACACAATGAACTGTGGGACGTACAGAGGAGCAGAGGGCTTGGGGTACATGTCCATAGATCCCTGAAGGCAGCAGGACAGGTAGATAAGGTGGTTAAGAAGGCAGATGGGATACTTGCCTTTATGAGCCGAGGTACTGACTATAAGAGCGGGGAGGTTATGACGGAGCTGTATAAAACACTGGTTAGGTCACAGCTAGAGTACTGTGTGCAGTTCTCGTTGCCACTCTATAGGAAGGATGTGGTTGCACTAGAAAGGGTGCAGAGGGGATTCACCAGGATGTTGCCTGGGCTGGAGCGTTTCAGCTATGGAGAGAGGCTGGTTAGGCTGGGGTTGTTTTCCTTGGAGCAGAGAAGGCTGAGGGGGGACCTGATCGAGGTGGACAACATTATGAGGGGCACAGATAGGGTGGATAGGGAGAAACTTTTCCCCTTAGTAGAGGGTCAATAACCAGGGGGCACAGATTTAAGGTGAGGGGCAGGAGATTGAGGGGATTCGAGGACAAACCTTTTCACCCAGAGGGTGGTGGGAATCTGGGACTCGCTGCCTGAAAGGGCGGTAGAGGCAGGATCTCTCACAACTATTAAAAAGTGTTTAGATGAGCGCTTTAAACACCGCAGTAGACCACTTCCTCCCAGCAAGCAAACAAGCTCGAGACACGGGAGCAAAGTTGGCGGGGGGTGATAAAGGGCAGCACGGTACCACAGTGGCTAGCACTGTGGCTTCACAACGCCAGGGTCCCAGGTTCGATTCCCCGCTGGGTCACTGTCTGTGCGGAGTCTGCGTGGGTTTCCTCCGGGTGCTCTGGTTTCCTCCCACAATCCAAAGACGTGCAGGTTAGGTGGATTGGCCATGAACAACTGCCCCTTAGTGTCCAAAAAGGTTAGGAGGGGTTGTTGCGTTACGGGGATAGGGTGGAAGTGAGGGCTTAAGTGGGTCGGTGCAGACGCGAATGGCCAAATGGCCTCCTTCTGCACTGTGTGTTCTATGTCTATGTCTAATCCATGACAAAGAGGAAATGGAGGGAAATTTTCACACCCCCCATCCCCACCCCTCCACCCCCCCCCCCCTCCCCCCCTCCCCACCCTCTGTTGGGGAGCCAATGGAAAGAACTGAAACTAAAAGAAATCCTTTCCCTTTCTACCACAGACCTTCTATAAGGAAAAGAAACGGGAGGACATTTACATCAGGTAGGTAAACATCATCGCACTGAACACACCCATTGCACAGGCTCACTTCCCCGATATGGCCTGGTAACCCAGAGGCCCCAGGCCCAGTGCTCTGAGGACATGGGTTCGAATCCCACCACACCAGCTGGTGGAACATAAATTCAATTAATAAAATCTCGAGTTGTCACTAATCTCAGTCATGATGACCATAAAACTATGATCAATTATCGCAAAAACCCATCTGGTTCACTAACGTTCTTAAGGGAAGGAAATATGTCACCCTTACCTGATCTGGCCTACACGTGACTCCAAACCCATGTGTTGTGACTTACTAAGGAAGCATAATAACAGGAAACGATAAATTAGTTAACCAGGCATCGATGGCGGAGAAAATATTAGAATCTATTATTATTAATGTGGTACCCAAGCACTTAGAAAATAACAACATAATTGGGCAGAGCAGGGCAGCCCGGTGGCGCAGTGATTAGCACTGCTGCCTCGTGGCGCCGAGATCCCAGGTTCGATCCCGGATCTGGGTCACTATCCATGTGGAGTTTGCACATTCTCCCCATGTTTGCGTGGGTTTCGCCCACACAACCCAAAGATGTGCAGGGTAGGTCGATGGACCACGCTAAATTGCCCCTTACTTGGAAAAAATGAGTTGGGCACTCTAGATTTATTTTTTAAATAAATAAATAGTTGGGCAGAGTGGACACAAAGTTTATGGAAGGGAAATTGTGTTTGGCTTATCTGTTGGAGGATGGATAAGGGGGAACCAGTAGATGCAGTATATTTAGGAACTTGTTCTTGGCCTAACTGTTGGAGGATGGATAAGGGGGAGCCAGTAGATGCAGTATATTGAAGAAATTGTGCTTGGCCTACCTGTTGGAGGATGGATAAGGGGGAGCCAGTGGATGCAGTATATTGAGGAAATTGTGCTTGGTCTATCTGTTGGAGGATGGATAAGGGGGAACCAGTAGATGCAGGAGGATGGATAAGGGAGAGCCAGTAGATGTAATATATCTAGATTTGCGAAAGGCGTTTGTTAAGATGCCGCAAAAGAGGTGCATAGAATCTCAGAATGGTTACAACGCTGAAGGAGGACATTCGGCCCATTATGCTGGTTCTTCGGTTATGCAGTTCGCCGAGTGCCACTCCCCGCCCTTCACTTCGTGACCCTACACGTTCTTTGTTTTCACATAATTACCCAATTCCCTTTTGAATGTAGGCTGTGAGGAGAACACACAGGGATATAGACAGATTAATTGAGCGGGCAAGAAAATGGCAGCTGGAATATCTGGGGGGGTGAAAATAGCCACATTAAGAGAGCAACAGAATATTTTTAACTGGTGCGAGACTGGGGAGTGTCGATACTTAGAGGACCCTGGTTGTTCTTGTGTCTGAATCGCAGAGAGCGTTAGCGTATTACTGAAATTGAGGAGGGCTTTGGTGAAGCCATGCCTGGATTATGTACCTTTGCAGATTTAATCCCGTTAATTAAGGAAGGATATACTTGCCACAGAGGGAGTGTAATGAAGGTCCCATTGGACCGCTCTCCATCTCCCCTGTCAACCCCCCTTAGCATCTTACACACCTCAATTAGATCTCCTCTTATCCTTCCCAACTCCAGCGAGTGTGAGTCTTAAAACTGCTCAATCTCTCTTCGTAAGTCACGTCTTTCATTCCTACAGTCGATCTTCCTGGAAATGAGGACATTGTCCTTTGAGGAGGCTAGGCCTATGTTACGTGGAGTTTAGAAGAACGAGAGGCGATGGGATTGATAGCTATCCAGGGGTAGAGCTGGGAGGTTATTTCCCCTCCCCCCCCACCCCCCGGGCTGGGGCATCTCGAACCTGGCAACACGGTCTCAAGATTAAGAGTCGGCCATTTTGGAAATGGATGAGGAGAAAACTCCTCACTCGGAGGGTGGTGGATCTTAGGAATTCCCAACCCCAGAAGGGAATTGTTGAGTATATTCAAGATAGGAATCGATAGATTTTTCGATTCTAAAGGATATGGGGAGATGTAAATCAACTATGATAGTAAGCAGTAGCAGGATGGACTCAAAGGAACTGAATGGCCTATTCCACCTCCATTTCACGTTCTTAAATATGTGTTTTAATAATATATATATATATTTTTTTAAATTTAGAGTACCCAATTCATTTTTTCCAATTAAGGGGCAATTTAGCATGGCCAATCCACCTACCCTGCACATCTTTGGGGGGCGAAACCATTGCAAACACGGGGAGAATGTGCAAACTCCACGGACAGTGACCCAGAGCCGGGATCGAACCTGGGACCTCGGCGCCGTGAGACTGCAGTGCTAACCACTGCGACACCGTGCTGCCCCCGTTTTAATACTATTTTAATACTTAAATACCAAGAATGCTTTTGTTTTTAACGTCCTTGACACAAGAGACGCAGCAGAAAGTTAGATAAAGCAGGCATGAATGTCTTTGAGATGATAATATGGGGGCGGTGGGGAGGGTTTGTTGATTGACAGGAACAAGCTCAGCCAGGAGGGGGGAATTCCGGGAAGAAATTCCAACGTTTGAAACGCGAGCCCGACAATCGGAAAGCCCGGGATAGAAGTAGCGTAGGACTCTCTAACTCTCTGCCATTATGGCCGCCAGATACCTCTACAAACTGCGGGATTTACACCGTGATTGTGAAAACTACACTGAGGCCGCCTACACACTACTCCTGCACGCAGAGCTGCTCCAGGTAAGAGGCACGTCTGCTGTGCTTTCTGATGACAGAGTACTGGGCTAATGGTAAGATTCTTGGCAGTGTGGATGAGCAGAGAGATCTCGGCGTCCATGTACATAGATCCCTGAAAGTTGCCACCCAGGTTGAGATGGTTGTTAAGAAGGCATACGGTGTGTTCGCTTTTATTGGTAGAGGGATTGAGTTTCGGAGCCATGAGGTCATGTTGCAGCTGTACAAAACTCTGGTACGGCCGCATTTGGAGTATTGCGTACAGTTCTGGTCGCCGCATTATAGGAAGGATGTGGAAGCTTTGGAAAGGGTGCAGAGGAGATTTACCAGGATGTTGGCTGGTATGGAGGGAAGATCTTATGAGGAAAGGCTGAGGGACTTGAGGCTGTTTTCATTAGAGAGAAGAAGGTTAAGAGGTGACTTAATTGAGGCATACAAGATGATCAGAGGATTGGATAGGGTGGACAGTGAGAGCCTTTTTCCTCGGATGGTGATGTCTAGCACGAGGGGACATAGCTTTAAATTGAGGGGAGATAGATATAGGACAGATGTCAGAGGTAGGTTCTTTACTCAGAGAGTAGTAAGGGCGTGGAATGCCCTGCCTGCAACAGTCGTGGACTCGCCAACACTAAGGGCATTCAAATGGTCATTGGATAGACATATGGACGATAAGGGAATAGTGTAGATGGGCTTTAGAGTGGTTTCACAGGTCGGCGCAACATCGAGGGCCGAAGGGCCTGTACTGCGCTGTAATGTTCTATGAAGCTATAAGGGACTGATAGCCTTAACAAGCCACAGCGCAACGGGCAATTGGGACAGTGTTGGTGCCACATCCTCCAAATAAGTACCCGCCAGCTTCGAGGGGCACCTTTTCCCCTCAGTGGCGATAAGGGGAGCCACGTGGGACTACAGAACCCGAGGGCTGCTGGATAAAGAGATATTCGGTCGAAGCTTTTCCATCTCGCGCTCATTATGGCAGGAGTGCCACATTTTCGAGGGAGACACAATTTATACTGCATGAGAAAAGGTTGCTGGTTGGTGAATTGACTGAGGCGTTGGTGTGGAGAAGGAACCAGGGTTCTATTGGCCCCCACGCTTTTGTTTGATTCAAGAAACATGCACAATGCCTGGACATGTCCCTTTTATTTGCAGAGGATGAATATATGTAAGTTCCAGCGAGTATAAGTGTAAGAGAGGCTGGTTTAGCTTGGTGGGCTAGGCAGCTGATGCAGAGAGTGGCCAGCAGCGTGGGTTCAATTCCCGTACTGGCTGAGGTTATTCATGAGGACCCCGCCTTCTCAATCTTACCCCTCGCCTGAGGTGTGGTGACCCTCAGGTTAAATATCCACCTCTCAGCTCACCCCGCCTCCCCCCTCAAAGGGGAAAGTGACCTATGGTCATCTGGGACTATGGCGACTTTACGTTAAGTGAAGCACTGATAAGCTTAAATTGGTTCGTGTAATTTGCAGCACATTTGGGATTGTTCCGTAAGTGCTGCCCAATCATTGGAATATTTCCGGTTCGACGTTGGGTTTGAAGGGCATTGGCTGGTTGAGTAGGGTCGCTAAGGGACATGTTGTTTGTTATGGTCCACCAGTTGTTGGGATGGTCGCCCTGTGTACCTCGTACCGAAATCATTTCAACGCATGACTCATTTTTGTGCTGGGTAACATGGTAACAATAAGACACGTTAAGAGATTTGGCCCAGAAACAAATAATGTAATTGTTCTTGAACACCCTGTGTTTTCTTCTGTTGCTCCATGTAGTGGTCAGACCAGTCCTGTGCCGCCCATCTCATCCACAGAGAGGATTATCAAGTGCTGACGAACCGGGAACTCAAAGAGAAATTATACCAAGAAATTATCCATTACTGTGACAAGGGCAAGGTTGGTACACAGTCACACACCACACATACACGCACAACCACACACACACGCACAATGACACCTCACACACACACGCACAACCACACACACACACACACACATGCACAATGATACTTCACACACATACGCACAACACACACACGCACAATGACACCTCACACACACACGCACAATCACACACCACAAACACTTGCACAACCACACACACAACCACACACCTCAAACACTCGCACAGCCACACACACACACACACACACAAAACCACACACCTCAAACACTTGCACAACCACACACACACACAACCACACACCTCAAACACTCGCACATCCACACACACACACACACACAAACCCCCGTGCTCCCCAACGCAGGTGTGTGTCCCTCGAGCCCCGCCTCCTGCAATTTCTTTTGGAATAGAATGGTTACACCAGAAGATCGTTCAGCCCATCAGGTCTCTGCCAGCGCTGTGCGAGAGTAATCTCCCTCTTCTCCCATCCCCCACCCCCTACCCCACCTTTCCCTGTAACCTGCTTCAGATAATTCTCCAATTCCCTTTTGAAACCTCGATTGAACCTGCCTCCGCCACGCTCTAAGGAAGCGGGTTCCACATCCTAACCACTCTCGATGTTAAAAGGTTATTCCTCAAGTCTCCATAGCTTCTTTTTCCAATCACCTTAAATCTGTCCCCTCTCATTCACTATCCTTCCAACAGTCTCTCCCTACTTGTACAACCCCCTGGGCTAGTTCACGGTCAATTCCTGCCCCACAGGTGCCGGAGTCGCCACATAAGTGTATTGACCAATAATTCTTTGAAAATCACCCGAATTCTTTGGCCCCTTGGCTGTCCAATAATTACAGTCACTAGGTTTGTAAATGCAAACAGAATTACAGTTTATTTATAACAAGACCTATAATGAAATACGTAGCAGATACAGTTGGTTGACTAAGCTAACTCCCACTTTATCTTTCCCCCCATCCTCGATATACACACACGCTCACACACATACATGAGACAGACACACACCGAGGGTTGGAAAGGGGTAAAAATCAAAATGAAAAGGGAGAAAGAATCTTTGTTTCAGGTGGTGGTTCTAAGCACACTTCTCTTCACAGCAAGTTGGCAGATTAAAATCTTTGTTGCAGTGGTCCTCACTGTAGATTCATTAAGTCAGGTTCGCCATGGTTTGAAAAATATAGCACTCACAACCTATCTGTAGGTGCCTCTTACTTCGTGTCAAACCTTGCTTTCAGTCCCTGGTTTGTCTTCAGGCCCCTGTAATTCCCGGACCTCAACGCCCACAGAACAACAAAGAGAATAAAGAAATGTACAGCACGGGAACAGGCCCTCCGGCCCTCCAAGCCCATGCCGATCATGCTGCCCGACTAAACTACAATCTTCTACACTTCCTGGGTCCGTATCCCTCTATTCCCATCCTATTCATGTATTTGTCAAGATGCTCCTTAAATGTCACTATCGTCCCTGCTTCCACCACCTCCTCCGGTAGCGGGTTCCAGGCACCCACTGCCCTCTGTGTAAAAAAACTTGCCTCATACATCTACTCTAAACCTTGCCCCTCTCACCTTAAACCTATGCCCCCTAGTAATTGACCCCTCTACCCTGGGGAAAAGCCTCTGACTATCCACTCTGTCTATGCCCCTCATAATTTTGTAGACCTCTATCAGGTCGCCCCTCAACCTCCGTCGTTCCAGTGAGAACAAACCGAGTTTATTCAACCGCTCCTCATAGCTAATGCCCTCCATACCAGGCAACATTCTGGTAAATCTCTTATGCACCCTCTCTAAAGCCTCCACATCCTTCTGGTAGTGTGGCGACCAGAATTGAACACTGTACTCCAAGTGTGGCCTAACTAAGGTTCTATACAGCTGCAACATGACTTGCCAATTCTTCTACTCAATGCACAGGATACTGGAGAGAGAGAGAGAGGTAGAGAGAGAGAGAGAGAGGTAGAGAGAGCGAGAGAGAGGCCTCACTGCAGGCTTTCTGGAAAGAGTTTGCAGGATCTTGCTGTGGAGAATTAGCTGGGTCTGTTTACCGTGCTGCCAAAAACAAAACTAAAACCTCCCACTGGGATAAGACCCGATCACTACCTGTTACCAGACAGAGTTCAGCCTTTTGGGCCAATTCATTCAGCACCTTCCAAATCAATCAAACTGAGTCGCAGCCCATCTTTCGCACTTGGTGCCGACCAACTCCAGTTTAAATCCTTCTGGATTCTTCTGTTTGAATTAAAGATGGAGGCTTCCTTAAAGACACATGTCCACTAGCCATCCATAGATCAAGAAAGATGACGGCGAAAATAAAAGAAAGGAGACATAAGGAAACAGGAAGGACCCTTACACTATCAACTCTGTCCCTAACTCCCTTGAACAATTTGACCAAATCTCCTCTCAATCTCCTCTCCTCCAACGAGGACAGTCCCAACCCCTCCAATCTATTCAGTACCTGTAGTTCCTCAACCCTGGGACTGTTCCAGTCCATTACACAAGTCCTCAAAAGTTTGGGGCAACCAGGATTCAATCATTTTCAATTCCATCCCTCCAGAGATATAGGCTAGTGCCTGGTTTGCTCTCCAACCCCCCCCTCCCCCACCCACTCCCTCCCGCTTAACCTAAAACTATAGCCTCTCATTCTAAAGCGGCCAACAAGAGGAAACATCTGCTCTCCGTCTACCCCATCGATCCCCTTCAGCATCTTATATACCTCAATTAGATCTCTCCTTCTAAACAGGTCCAGACCATGAGCTACTCAATCCCTCTTCATAAGTGCGCCATCCCTAGAATCAATCTCACGAACCTTCTCTGAACCGCCTCGAATGCATTTACACACTTCCTCGAGTAAGGGGACCAAAACTGTGCGCAGTCCTTCGGATGCAGAAACGCCAAAGCCCTGAGCAAATGCAATAATATCCGTTACAAAGCGATCCCTCAATTCCTCGATCTCAGCGAGGTGCACACACGCCAATGAATAAGTGACGTCCTGTCATGTCTTAAAAAGACTCAGGTTTGCCTCGTCTTGCTCACAGATGTGGGAAAACGCGATCAAGCTGTGCAAAGAGCTTGCAGGGATGTACGAGAAAGAGATATTCGAGTACGAGGAGCTGAGCCATCTGCTGGTAAGAGGCAGGCGGACACACAACGGTTGGTCAATGTTTCTATGTCTCCCTCTCGTCTCCCACTGCTGACCTTTGTGCATTTCCATCGCAGAAACAGCAGGCCAAGTTCTATGAGAAGATTATGAAGGCGATGAGGCCTTTGCCTGAGTATTTTGCTGTCGGTTATTATGGTCAGGGATTTCCCTCCTTCCTGCGGGTAAGTCATGCTCCTCCATCCACACCGTCCCCATCAAACACTCCCAGGACAGGTACAGCACGGGTTAGATACAGAGTAAAGCTCCCTCTACACTGTCCCAATCAAACACCCCCAGGACAGATACAGCACGGGGTTAGATACAGAGTAACGCTCCCTCTACACTGTCCCCATCAAACACTCCCAGGACAGGTACAGCACGGGGTTAGATACAGAGTAAAGCTCCCTCTACACTGTCCCCATCAAACACTCCCAGGACAGTTACAGCACAGGGTTAGATACAGAGTAAAGCTCCCTCTACACTGTCCCCATCAAACACTCCCAGGACAGGTACAGCACGGGGTTAGATACAGAGTAAAGCTCCCTCTACACTGTCCCCATCAAACACTTCCAGGACAGGTACAGCACGGGGTTAGATACAGAGTAAAGCTCCCTCTACACCGTCCCCATCAAACACTCCCAGGACAGGTACAGCACGGGGATAGATACAGAGTAAAGCTCCCTCTACACTGTGCCCATCAAACACTCCCAGGACAGGTACAGCACGGGGTTAGATACAGAGTAAAGCTCCCTCTACACTGTCCCCATCACACACTCCCAGGACAGGTACAGCACGGGGTTAGATACAGAGTAAAGCTCCCTCTACACTGTCCCCATCAAACACTCCCAGGACAGGAACAGCACGGGGTTAGATACAGAGTAAAGCTCCCTCTACACTGTCCCCATCAAACACTCCCAGGACAGGTACAGCACGGGGTTAGGTACAGAGTAAAGATCCGTCCACACTGTCCCCATCAAACACTCCCAGGACAGGTACAGCACGGGGTTAGATACAGAGTAAAGCTCCCTCTACACTGTCCCCATCAAACTCTCCCAGGACAGGTACAGCACGGGGTTAGATACAGAGTAAAGCTCCCTCTACACTGTCTCCATCAAACACTCCCAGGACAGGTACAGCACGGGGTTAGATACAGAGTAAAGCTCCCTCTACACTGTCCCCATCAAACACTCCCAGGACAGTTACAGCACGGGGTTAGATACAGAGTAAAGCTCCCTCTACACTGTCCCCATCAAACACTCCCAGGACAGGTACAGCACGGGGTTAGATACAGAGTAAAGCTCCCTCTACACTGTACCCATCAAACACTCCCAGACAGGTACAGCACGGGGTTAGATACAGAGTAAAGCTCCCTCTACACTGTCCCCATCAAACACTCTCAGGACAGTTACAGCACGGGGTTAGATACAGAGTAAAGCTCCCTCTACACTGTCCCCATCAAACACTCCCAGGACAGGTACAGCACTGGATTAGATACAGAGTAAAGCTCCCTCTACACTGTCCCCATCAAACACTCCCAGGACAGGTACAGCACGGGGTTAGATACAGAGTAAAGCTCCCTCTACACTGTCCCCATCAAACACTCCCAGGACAGGTACAGCACGGGGTTAGATACAGAGTAAAGCTCCCTCTACACTGTCTCCATCAAACACTCCCAGGACAGGTACAGCACGGGGTTAGATACAGAGTAAAGCTCCCTCTACACTGTCCCCATCAAACACTCCCAGGACAGGTACAGCACGGGGGTTAGATACAGAGTAAAGCTCCCTCTACACTGTCTCCATCAAACACTCCCAGGACAGGTACAGCACGGGGTTAGATACAGAGTAAAGCTCCCTCTACACTGTCCCAATCAAACACTCCCAGGACAGGTACAGCACGGGGTTAGATACAGAGTAAAGCTCCCTTTACACTGTCCCCATCAAACACTCCCAGGACAGGCACAGCACGGGGTTAGATACAGAGTAAAGCTCCCTCTGCACTGTCCCCATCAAACACTCCCAGGACAGGTACAGCACGGGGTTAGATACAGAGTAAAGCTCCCTCTACACAGTCCCCATCAAACACTCCCAGGACAGGTACAGCACGGGGTTAGAAGCTGAATATAATTGTCTCCACCACTGGTCCACATAACCAGACTTCAGTGCAGATTGGAGCTCCCGCCGCACTCGTCCATTTGGATGTATGTAAAACACGGGATGGAATATTATCCGAGTGCTGGTCTGGATCTGGATTGAGCTTTGGAAATATATCATGACGAGACAGGGTTACGTGTCAAGGTGGGGTGTTTAGACTGAGGTGATGATAGTGGACCTCATTCGAGTGTGCCTTCCTCCTCCAGAATAGAATGTTTATTCACCGCGGAAAGGAATACGAACGATACGAGGACTTTCGATTGAAGCTAGCGACCCACTTTCCCAATGCGGAGAAGATGACAAGCACCGCTCCACCGAGTGATGAGCTGAAGACGTCCCCAAAGCAATGTATCCTTTTCCCTGAGACTATTAAGACATCTTGTTTCACTTTCACAGCCAGACTTCTGTTGTCCGTGGATGGGTTGAGGATCGTATGTTGTTCACTCGAGTGTTCAGAAATCGCTGGCTTTTTCCACCGCTGCCCCCATGTCGCATTGATTTTTTTTTTCCAATTAAGAGGCAATTTATCGTGGCCAATCCGCCTACCCTGCACATCTTTGGGTTGTGGGGGTGAGAGCCACGCAGACACGGGGGGGGGGGGGGGGGGGGGGGGAGAATGTGCAAACTCCACGCGGACAGTGATCCAGGACCGGGATCGAACCCGGGCCCTCGGCGCCTTGAGGCAGCAGTGCTAACCACGGCGCCGCTCTGCCAACCCACCCATGCCGCATTCCCTGATGGTCACTGGCAATGCTTGCCACCTGTCCCCACCTCCCCCTCCTTGGGAAGGAGGTCTTGTCCCAGGGGTCTGACGATATCCTCCGCCATGTGCTCCTTTGTCTCTGTTGCTCTTGTTCCTCATCAGTGGCCCACGGAAGCAGGAGGAGGCCATTCGGCCATTCTACCCTGTCCAATCCCGTTAGAATTTTATAAGTTTCTCACTCTTCTAAACGCCGATGAATATAATCCTAACCGACTTAGTCTCTCCTCATATGACAGTCCGGCCATCCCAGGAAGCAGCCTGGTAAACCTTTGCTGCACTCCCTCCATAGCAACATCCTTCCTCAGATAAGGACCCCAAAACTGCGCACACTACTCCAGGTGTGGCCTCACCAATGCCTGATACAATTGCAGTGAATCAACCCTATTCCTATACTCAAATTCTCTCACTGTGATGGCCATCATACCATTTGCCTTCGTTGCCTGCTGTACCTGAGCGCTTACTTTCAGCGACTGATGTACACATTTCACACAAGTTGCCGCCATACAATGGTGAAGGCTGGAAGTGGGGCATCACCGCTGGAAGTGATTGGAACGCAAGAAACTGTCACCTGACATCCAAGGGGCTTGCAATCACCCGCGTGAGCAGTGGGAGCACTCTCCGAGGAGAAGTCACTCGAAGCGCCAGCCTTCTACCTGGCCATGGCTGAAGCTCTTCGCTTGCACCGTTCGAAGGCTTCCTTGCCTGACAGTTTCGCTTCCAGCAATACTGTTCCCCATTGTGCCTGGTTGTTCCTGGCAAGTTGCACTTGCCCTTAGCTGCTGCTCCCTCCCCTCCCTCCCACCCACAGTTGAAATTCAGGCCACTATCTCCCCTCTGCCACTGGAGTGACGGATAAGGGAGCGATTCAGAACGTATATCAGCTGACAAGGAGCGGATTCAGTCGCGAGGTAGGTGTCACACGTTGAACATTGTGAATCCAGTGCTGTTTCCATTCCTTAACCCGAGCGGCCAGATGCTCAGTGTTTCACTGTGAAGCCCGTTCTCAACCTCCCGCTGCACTACAAGGACAAGCCCGTTCCAGAACAGATCTTGAAGTAAGTGAGGCCGCCCCTCGAGAGGCGACTAAACGAAGCTTGCTTCATAATTTCACACAGTGGCCGGGCTGGATTGGAAGTTAGGAAATGGAGGAGGCCACTCAGCCCCTCCCAAGGCTGTACCAATGCTATCATGGCTAATCTGCGACCTAACCCCATGTACCCGCCCTAGCCGCTGAATTTCAGACATTTTGGGGGGAAATGGCGAATAGGGAGGGTGACAGGTGCCATCCTCACTTCCTCCCTCTCTGTTCCTCAAACAGCTTCTACAGAGCAAACGAGGTTCAGCAGTTCCAGTATTCGCGGCCGTTCAGGAAAGGAGAGAAAGATCCCGACAACGAGTTTGCGGTAAGGCGCACATTCGCGGCACGAAGATGCTCATCCGACATTAGGACAAGACCAAGAATGTCAAATTTCAAACTCACAATTATTTATACTACAGGAGGAATGGGGGCTGATTGGTCGGCAAGTGGACTCTGATTGGCCATGGCGTTGCCATGGAGAAAGCAAGGGGGAACTACACGCTCCCAGGTATCCAAAATGGCTCCTAACTTGAACACTCCTGAGTGTGATAAGAGCTACACATTTGAGATAATGTGTCGTAACACGGCTCATTCATACATGCTTAAGTGACATTCATTCATATGTCGAGCCCTATTGGGGTGGCATGGTGGCGCAGTGGTTAGCACTGTTGCCTCATGGCGCAGAGGACCCAGGTTCGATCCTGGCCCCGGGTCACTGCCCGTGTGGAGTTTGCACATTCTCCCCGTGGGTCTCACCCCCACAACCCAAAGATATGCAAGGTAGGTGGATTGGCCACGCTAAATTTCCCCTTAATTGGGAACAAAATGAATTGGGTACTTTAAATTTTAAAAAACTTATGTAGGTCCTCTTGCACCATTTTCGAATTACCCAGGAGCCTATAGTTCCCTGTTGCTTTTTCCATGGTAATGCCTCAACCAACCGGAGCTGTTGTACAGATCGTTGCGACTGCTTGAAATTTTGCTATTCTTCTGTTTGCCCTGATGAGTCCGTGATGAAAAGCTTTGACAACACATTTCAATTTTAGTGAACTTCAGGTCCCGTGCTGCTACCAAGGGTTATTTTGTCCCCAAGGGGTGTCTGTAAAGTTGGAAATGGGGCAAACCCCCCACATTGACCCCCCCCTCACCCCTTGCTGACCATTCTTAACCTTTGACCCTTGACATGAAGTCAGTTCCAATAAACCAAATAATCTCTTAATCTGCTTCAAGTCGACCAATCAGAAAGGTTGACTCTGATTCTCTCTCTCATCTATGACAGGCTGACATTGGGATGATGGGGGGAGGGGGTGTGGGGATGGAGCGTGAACCCCGGGGCGGAGGAGGGGCGGAACCGTCGCCATCTTGTTAGGGTCAGGGGAAGGTGATGAGTAACCCTAAAGATGCCTCTTACCTTCCAGACGATGTGGATTGAAAGAGTGACCTACACAACAGCATACAATTTCCCCGGCATCCTACAATGGTTCGAGGTCAAGGCCACTATGTCCGTAAGCATTGTTTTCATTCCTTTTTTTGGTGAGCTTTTCGTACCAAGAACAAGCCAGGAGCAGAAGACCATCGAACCAAGTCTAAACTCTCAAATCACCCTTGGGTAAATCATTCCTCAACATTCCAAGCCCAGTTTCTGTTGCCCAGCCCTAATTGCCCCTTGAGAAGGCGGTGGTGAGCCACCTTCTTGAGCCGCTGTAGCCCGTGTGGTGTAGGTACACCCACAGTGCTGTTAGGGAGGGAGCTCCAGGATGTTGACCCAGCGACAGTGAAGGAACGGCCGATATATTTCCAAGTCGGGATGGTGAGTGACTTGGAGGGGAACCTCCAGGTGGTGGGGTTCCCAGGTATCTGCTGCCCTTGTCCTTCTAGATGGTAGAGGTCGTGGGTTTGGAATGTTGCCTAAGGAGCCTTGGGGAGTTGCTGCAGTGCATCTTGTAGATGGTACACACGGCTGCCACTGTGCATCGGTGGTGGAGGGAGTGAATGTTTGAGGATGAGGTGCCGATCAAGCGGGGCTGCTTTGTCCTGGATGGTGTCGGGCTTCTTGAGTGTTGTTGGAGCTGCACTCATCCAGGCAAGTGGAGAGTATTCCATCGCACTCCTGACTTGTGCCTTGTAGATGGTGGACAGGCTTTGGGGGAGTCAGGAGGTGAGTTACTCTCCGCAGGATTCCCAGCCTCTGACCTGCTCTGGTAGCCACAGTATTTATATGGCTGGGTCCAGTTTGGCCCAATAGTAACTACCCCCGTCATCAAATTCACCAGGGATTTTCTATGTAAATTCGAGGAGACTTCGCTCGAAGAAATCTGAGTGAGTCACAGGGCTGGCGTAATAAGGCAGCGCTGTTCATGAGAGGCCAATTTTTTGGGAGGGAGGCAGATGGACAATGGCGCGCAGAGTCACGCCCCTGCCCAAAATGTTTACCCCTTTCCGATTTCCTAACACATAGGAGGAGATCAGTCCCCTAGAAAACGCCATCGAAACCATGGAAAGGACGAATGAGAAGATCAGCAACATGGTGCAGCAGTATGCTTGGGACAGGACACTCCCCGCTCACCCTCTTTCCATGCTCCTCTCTGGCATAGTCGACGCAAGCGTGATGGGCGGACTCGCGAATTACGAAAAGGTATGCGGAGCCCACGGGAAATCTGAACAAGGTCAGGGGGTGGGGGGGGGGGGGGGCTGCTGAGCGACAGCCATCAGGTTCACCGGCCAACGTCCCGCTCGCGAAACCCCAATTTAGAATTGACTGGGCAGCAATGTATGAACAATACCGAGTGCGCCAATATCTACAGCAGCAATCAATTTAAGATTGAGCTCGTCACATGACTCATTTACACACGCTCGAAGCCCCGTACGTTCATCCGCAGGGACACATTCTCTGCAAACAAAAGGAATATGTTCAAGCCTATTGATTTCACGCTGCCCCCATGCTGCGCTGAGCTGACCAAATTTGGAAGAAAAACGTTTCTCTCCTCTCTTTTTGCTCTTCCCTTTTTTCAGGCGTTCTTCAATTCGAGGTACTTGCAAGACCATCCCGAAGATCAGGAAAAAATCGAGACCTTAAAACAGCTCATCGCCTTGCAGGTAAGCCTATGATCACCCTGTTTCCCCCCCCCCCCCCGCCAACATGTATCCAGGACTACCAGCCTACCCCTCCAGCCATCTCCTCTTGACCAAGAGCAGTTACTGCCCATCCCTAATTGCCCATGATCCGAGTGGAACGCTGGGTCACCTCTGAGGGCAGTTAAGACTCAACGCCATTGCTGAGGGGTCTGGAGTCACATGTAGGCGAGACCGGTAAGCACAGCAGATTTCCTTCCCCATAGGTACATCAGGGAGCCAGATGAGTTTTTATGGCAATTTGGTAGTATCCTGGCCACGATGAATGGGACGAGTACTTTTATCCTGGATTAATTCATTAAGTTCGGCCCCGGTGAACTTTGAACTCATGACTCGGCACATTAGTCTTTG
The DNA here is from genome assembly GCF_047496885.1 of Scyliorhinus torazame. NCBI lineage: Eukaryota > Metazoa > Chordata > Chondrichthyes > Carcharhiniformes > Scyliorhinidae > Scyliorhinus > Scyliorhinus torazame. The sequence goes on from NC_092726.1 coordinate 26,050,351, forward strand.
GATTACACCCGGAATACTGTCGACAGTTTTGGCCCCCTTATCTGAGGAAAGATATACTGGCATTGGAGGCAGTCTAGAGGAGGCCCACTAGGTTTATTCCGGGGAGGAGAAAAAGGCCAATTGAGCGAACCTTGGAAGTACCACCTACAACGCAAATATATCCTTTCTTCGATATGGAGGCCAAAACTGTGCACAGTTCCATTTTATACTGGGAGAGTTTCCGAGGGGGCATTTTAAGAGTCAACCACATTTGATGGGCAATCCCTTCGGGTCTACGTAACTGGTTTGGGGCCTACCCTGCGTGAGTTCGCTAACTAATGGGGAAAACGCACTGGGCCCTGGGAACAGGCAGATTTCCTTCCCAAAATTGCCGTCCGGGAACGCGATGGTTTTTTTAAATTTTACGCCAATCGCTTTTAATCGGATTCGAATTTCACCATCTGCCACGGCGGGATTTGAACCTGCCTCCCCCGGGTCTCTAGATTGCTAAGTCAAGAGACAACGCCGCTACTCCCGCCCCACAGCGTTCCAGATGTGGTCTCACTCAAGCCCCGTAGAAATGTAGCCAAGATACCTTTTATACCTGAGGCTCCCACCGAAGAGGCCGGAATTGTTTCCTCGGCACTGTTTCAAATGAAGAGCGGTGATGGCTGGGGCGATTTCGAAAGAGAATTGGACGGGAGTTCGAGGGGAATAGAGTTGCTCTGGGGCTAGGGAGTGTGCAGACTCAATGGGCCGAATGGCCTCCTTCTGCACTGTAAATTCTATGACTATGACTACAGGGTTGGGGGGGGGGAAGAGGAGAGTAGAATGGGATAAAAGGAACCAGCTGGACTCGATGGGCTGAATGGCCTACATCTTTGGAGGGGCTAATGCCTGCATGGGGGTGGGGAAGGGCCGGCCACACTTGAGATCATAATCTGTGCCCTTTCTTAAATCCCTTTGGAGAATAACGAGCGGAAAGTCAATTGGCGCCCGCTGGTATCATTGCCCTCCCCCACCGCCATGACTTGGTCATCCGTGACCCCTGACCCCAAGGCCCCCTCCTCTTCCTTGCTTCGTTGCTTTGTTCTTGCGCAGCCACGCGCTGAGTGTGGATCTCCTCGTCTTTCCCCACCCTGAACCTTTTCCCAGATTCCGCTGTTGACGGAAGGAATACGGATCCACGGGGAAAAGTCCACGGAGGAGCTGAAACCACTTCACGCCCGGATCGCGTCCTGCTTCAAGGAACTGAAGGAAAAGGTGGAAAAGCTCTACGGCGTGATCACACTGGTGCGTCATTACCGCTTACGCCCTGCCGGGGGGGGGGGGGGTGCGCACGCGCACGCTCTGCGGGGGTGGAGGGGTGCCACCCGAGCTGGGGCAACGAGCTGGGACTGGGATAACGCCTTTTAATGCCTTTCAAGGGGAGTTGGGAAAGGGTAATGCCAACCTGTGCCTGTTCAGAGCTCGCGGAGGCTTGCTCCCCAGAACAGGCCTGCCCGCGGCTGGGCGCCCTCAGTGCCAACCCCCAATCGGCTAACACAACCGTCGAAAGAAACGTTTGCTGTCACGACACCGGATGGCCCTGCTAATTCCCATCTTTGGACCCCGCTGTTTGAAAACTCAATTTATGAGGGTTTATCTACAGCAACCTGAACCCTGAAGACCGGGTTTGATTCCGCCAGCCCAGAATAGTGAAAATCAATTGGTGACAGCCTCCCCAAGCACTCGGTTGACTCGCAAAAGGCCCGAGGCCTGAACATATTCCTTTTGTTTGCAGAGAACGTGTCACTGTGTATTAACGCATGCCCCTTCGAGCTCGTATAAATGAGCCACAGTATGAACGCGATGATTATCTTCAGTTGGAAGTTAGAGGGCAGCACAGCGGCACAGTGGTTAGCACTGCTGCCTCACGGCACCAGGGTCCCAGGTTCAATCCCGGCTCTGGGTCACTGTCCGTGTGGAGTTTGCACATTCTCCCCGTGTTTGCGTGGGTTTCGCCCCCACAACCCAAAGATGTGCAGGCTAGGTGGATTGGCCACGCTAAATTGCCCCTTAATTGGAAAAAATGAAGTTGGAAGTTGGTGAAGCTATTAGCGCCTTCAGGGTTGTTCAATAAGTGCCGCCCAAATGCAAAAACAGGCCGAACAGTTGGCGTTATGTTTTGGGTTTTGCAAGCACTGGTTGGCTGAGTAAATTGGCAATTGTCTGACCATCTCCCCCTCCCCCACCCCTCCCCTCTTCCGCCCAGGCGCCCTCTCTCACTGACAGGAAGCGAAGCAGGTCCGGCTCAATGGTCCTGCCCTACATCATGTCGTCCACCCTCTGGCGGCTCTCCACCATATCCGTGGCCTCGTCGGCAGCATCCAGCTCCTCCACATCATCAGACAGTGCCTCCTCTAGGCCGGCGTCCAATGGGTGAGTAAATTATTCATGAAGTGGTTGGGTGGCGTAGCGGGGAGGCGGGGTGTTGGGACGGGGGCAGTGTGGGAGGCCCTCCTGCAGGCCTGAGTGTTGTACAGGCCTCTGAGTAGGTGGTGGCACCTCTTCAGGCTTGGGGAGGGGGGCATTAAAGCAGGATTTCCACTCAACAGGGCCCATAACTCAGATGGCTGTCTAAAAAAGTGCCTGATTTGATGGAAGTTGTGTCAGGCGGCGCAGGGCTCCTAAGGGTCCTCCAACTGCTATTTCATAAGAGGAGTGAAGGAAGCTGGAAGAGCCAAAATGGCCACCTCCGTCTCCTTTGCCGTCAGTTTACGTTGTTCCTCCGCCTTTGTCCCCCGGAATTTTCAATGAACGGAATTTTTGATCGCCCCGAGGTCACGGGGTTTCTGGTTCAACTCAGTTGGGGAGGTGGGGGGCGGGGCCTGCGCACAAAAATCAAGAAAGATATTCCAGTGCGGCACACTTATGGAGACGCCATCTTTCCCTCAAGTAGACACCGCACCCAGTTCACGAAGGCAATGATCTGTTCTGTATCCATTGCAGTTCCATTTTGGACCCCTTGCTGGAACGCAGGCCTTTGCCCCCCGCTAGGCCCGACGACACTCCAGACAAGGACGAGTTTGATGGCAAAGCGAGCAAGTCAAAGAGGAGGGAGAGGAACCTCAGCAAATCCCAGGTCATCTTTGAGAGGGGGCAGAAGAACAACCTCTCGACCGAAAAGATCTACTTTTCCAAAATCGTACGTACTTTGCGTCCACGTTTGGGTTGCGTTTCTATCCCTCCGGTGCACCCTGATTTTCTTTTTAACCTGATCACGGAGCGCTGGCTAGGTGCCCAGCATCCCGAATTCCCCCTCGAGCAGGCGGCCGTCAGCTGCCTCCTTGAACCGCCGCAGTCAAATACCGTGTCGGCACGTCCACGGGGCCGTCACAGCGTTCCTGCCCCTTTGGTCAATACTCTACCAGCCTTGCAGCTCTGCTGTGAGCGGGTTTCGATACAACAGAGTAGGCTCGATCGGCCATTTTCAGACGGGCGGTTAAGAGTCAGCCACGTCTCTGTGAGGCCTGGAGACGCAAGGAAGGCCAGACCAGGTCAGGGAGGCAGAGTTCCTTCCTTAAAGAGGACATTAGTGAACCAGATGGGTTTCTGCAGTAGTTTCAAGATCATTATTAATCAGATCAATCGTTTTAATTCATTTATTAATCAATTGAATTTAAATTTCAACAGTTGCCTCTGGGATTTATCTCCAAGGACATTCATCCTTCGAGTAACGTAACCACGACACTACCATTCCCCTCATTAAATGGGTGTGTCATAGTCGCTGTCATCTGGAGGACCTGTTAAGTGCTCTCGAGCCACTTTTTGCTGAGAGGTTTACAAGACTGGTAGCACAGTGGTTAGCACCGTTGCTTCACAACGCCAGGGGCCCAGCTTGGGTCACTTTATGTGCCGAATCTGCATGTTCTCCCCCGTGTCTGCGCGGGTTTCCTCTGGGTGCTCCGGTTTCCTCCCACAAGTCCCGAAAGACGTGCTTGCTAGGTGAATTGGACATTCTGAATTCTCCCTCTGTGTACCCGAACAGGCGGCGGAATGTGGCGACGAGGGGATTTTCACAGTAACTTCATTGCACTGTTAATGTAAGCCGACTTGTGAAAATAAAGATTATTATTAGGCTGAAAGCAGGAGTGGACCGGTTTTCTCATGAGGAACGGTTTGGTGAGGGTAGGTTAGTATCGAGTGGAGTTTATAATCTTTATTATTATCATAAGTAAGCTTACATTAACACTGCAATGAAGTTACTGTGAAAATCCCCTCGTCGCCACACTCCGGCGCCTGTTCGGGTACACGGAGGGAGAATTCAGAATGTCCAATTCACCCAACAAGCTCGTCTTTCGGGACTTGTGGGAGAAAACCGGAGCGCCTGGAGGAAACCCACGCAGAGAGGGGGAGAACGTGCAAACTCCACACAGTCCCCCAAGTCTTTTAATCAAATTCATGATGAACAAAGGGGAGGTGGAAGGTAATCGGGAATCGGCAGGAATGTGGGGGTTACAGTTGCAATTAAATCAACACTGATCGAGGGCTGCATGGTGATGCAGTGGTTAGCACTGCTACCTTACGCCGCCGAGGTCCCAGGTTCGATCCCTGCTCTGGTCACTGTCAATGTGGAGTTTGCACATTCTCCCCGTGTCTGCGTGGGTCTCACCCCCACAACCCAAAGATGTGCAGGTTAGGCGGATTGGCCACGCTAAATTGCCCCTTAATTGGAAAAAATTAACTGGGTACTCTAAATTTTTTTTTCAAAATCAACGGCGATCTTATTGAGTGGCGGGGACGGCTCAAGAGGCCGGGAGGCCTATTCCTGCTCCTAATCCGATGTCCGTAGGTGTGTGCGTTCGAGAAAAACAAACAACAGGGCCCCAGGTAGTGACCGGAAGTGTGACTTTGGCCTCCTGCTGAGGATAAGGCTTCAAAGCGAGAGATTTCCGCGCGTTGGGTTGGGGAAAATGGCCGCCACGTGTTCTGTTCATTCCTTCTGATCTTCCAGATTGCCCCTCAAAGACCACAGCGGCCAAAGAGTCTTCAGTTTGGCGACAGCCGTCACTCTCCTTTGCAGACCTGCTCCTCCCAGCTGACATACCTGTCGTTGCCAAGCGCGGCCCCGAGTGCCACACGGACCCTAAGTACGTAAGAGTTGTTCTGCTTGGAGGGCCGTAGGGCCCGTCGCTGTGCTGCATTGCCCTTTGTTCTTTGGGGTTTAGGCCAAGGCTGGTATCATGACCGGTACAGGCTTGGAGGGCCGTAGGGCCCGTTGCTGTGCTGTATTGTTCTTTGTTCTTTATTTACCAATATTTATTTACTGAGGCATTGGAATTCTCCAACCTTTATTTCCCCAACATTCTTAAACTTTATGGTGCTGTTCTCGACCGATACATCACCCCCCCCCCCCCCCCCCCCCCACCCCCCATCTCCCTAAAGGTGCATCTGATCGTCAATTCTTCATGGGTAGACTTTTTTTCCACCATAAGGTCAGAGGTGGCGATGTTCTTAAGGATTGGACAATGTTCAGCGACTCCTCCGATAATGAAGCAGTCCATGTCCCAATGCAGCAAGACCTGGACAATATCCAGGCTCGGGGCTGACAAGTGGCAACTTGCATTCGAGCCACACACGTGTCAGGCAATGACCATCTCCTACAAGAGGGAATCTAACCATCGCCCCTTGACATTCAATAGCATTACCATCGCTGAATCCCCCACAATCCACATCCTGGGGGTTACCATTGACCAGAAACTGAACTGGGCCCAGCCATATAAATACTGTGGCTACCAGAGCAGGTCAGAGGCTGGGAATCTTGACATTCAACGGTAATGGCCTCCTTCAGCTGCTTTGTGTTCGCTCTCTCACGTGGTGTGGGCATCGCTGCGGCCAGGCCAGCATTTGCTGCCCCTCCCTAATTGCCCTTGATCTGAGAGGCTCGCTCGGCCATTTCAGAGGGGCACTTAACCATCAGCCAAATTTGCTGTGGGGCCTCGAGTCACATGTAGGCCCGAATCGGTCAGGACTGCAGATTTCCCTCCCTGAAGAGTCAATAGTAAGCCAGATGGGTTTTTAACGACAATAGATAAGAGTTTCATGGTCAGGCGGCAAGGTGGCACAGTGGTTAGCACTGCTGCCTCACGGCGCCGAGGACCCGGGTTCAATCCCAACCCCAGGTCACTGTCCGTGTGGAGTTTGCACATTCTCCCCATGTCTGCGTGGGCCTCACCCCCCCCCCCCCCCCCGCCCCCCAACAACCCAAAAAGATGTGCAGGGTAGGTGGATTGGCCACGCTAAATTGCCCCTTAATTGGAAAAAAACGAATCGGGTACGCTAAATTTATTTTTAAAAGATAATCGTTCCAGGGTCATCATTACTGGGATTAGTGACAATTCCAGATTTTATTCATTGAATTTAAATTCCGCCATCTTCCCTGGTGGAATTCGAACCTCTGACCCCAGATCATTAGCCTGGACTTTTAGCCCAGAGGATTGCCTCCCCAGCCTGTTACTCTTCCCCTAAATTTCCTGTTTCTTATGTTCTGACCAGCCTGCTACCAATTTCCAAATGTTTGTCCTGGAACCAGTTGGTGAGATTTGACGACGGATACCATTTGTTCCAATTCTGGAATGGGGGAGTGATATCAGGGGCGGGGTTCTCCGTGATAAATTCTCCGATCACACTGGCAGATGGTGGGGCGATCTCGCGACAGTGGGCCCCAGCCCGGTCTGCAGGCCTTGATCGTAACCGGTCTGGAGGCCTCTCGAGTCGCGGTTCACATCGGACGACGGGTTATGATTTTCGTAGGCCGAGGGGCTTGAAGGAATCTCCCTTTTCTCTCCCAGGTTACCCCACACTTCAGAGTAGCCCAGAGGTCACACCGGATTCCGTTGACCTTCCCCCACCAACCCCACCGAAGAACAAACCCTACGAGATTGGGAGCCAGAGAGACGTGTCTGAGGTGAGGCCCTGACTGGCGGGTTTGAGTGGATTAGAGAGTGCCGCTTAAAACAGGCGGAGAGGGAAAGAGAGAGAGAGGAGGCAGCGGGGAGATCACGCTGAAGGAAGTGAGCGAGTCGAATGAATGGGAGAAAAGGGTAGATGGGAGGGAGGGGGCAAAGGGGTCATGAAAAAGGAGAGAGAAATCGGAGACGAGAGGAAATCTGTGCAGGGGGGTAGGGGAAGGAAAGGATAGAGAGTGAGGGAGAGAGAGAGAGAGAGTGAGTGAGGGGGGGGCGAAGAGAGAAAGGGAGGGTGAGAAAGAGTGGCAGAGGGAAACAGAGTGAGGAAGTGAAGGGGAAGAAAGAGAGGGGGGGAGAGAGAAAGAGCGAGTGGGAGTGAAAGAGAGTAGGAGAGGGGAGTGGGCAAGGGGAAATGGGAGGGAGAGAGGGAGGGATGAAGAGTGGGAGAGAGAAAGAGCGAGTGGGAGTGAAAGAAAGAGAGTGGGAGAGGGGTGTGGGCAAGGGGAAAGGGAAGGGAGAGACGGAGGGGGAGAGGGAGGGGAAGAGAGGGGGTAGAGAGAGAAGAGGAGAGAGGTGGAGAGAGAGAGAGTAGGGGAGAGAGAAGGAGAGAGAGGGTGGGAGGAAGAGAGTGGCAGAGAGAGATAGAAGGAAGGAGAGAGAGGGGGAGAGACAGAGCAAGATAAAGTGGGAGACAGGGAAAGAGAGGGAGTGGGAGAGAGAGTGGGAGGCAGAGAAAGAGAGAGTGGGAGAGAGAGAGGGGAGGAGAGATAGAGAGTGGGAGAAAGAGGGAGGGGAGCGAGGAAGAGAGAGATAGATTATGAGAGGGTGGGAGAAACAAAGTGAGAGAAAATGCAAGAGAGAGAAAGAAAGAGAGGGAAGGAGGAAAATAAACAAAGGCATCAGAGAGAGAGAAATACCCCACACAAAGGGGAATGGTGCCAGAGTGGTAATACAGCCAATGAGCAGCCATGATGGTAAATGAATGGCAGAGCAGGCTCGACGGGCTGATTGGCCTCCTCCTGCTCCTGGTGTTCCTCCTGTAAGAGGTGGGAAAGAGGGCGAGCGGGAGAAAGAGGAGGAGGGAGAGAGCAGTGAGGGAAGAGGGGGGAGAGAGAGATGAGAGAACGATGAGGTGCTGGCGAAGGACCCAAGGACAGGGGGGAATAGAGAGAGAGGAGGAATGATGAAATTGAGGGTGGGGGAAGAGAAGAGAGCGGAGAGAGGAGAGTGAGAGCGAACAGCAGACATTCTGGTTCGAATGAAGAGTTGAATCGGCGTGAAGTGCGAGCGAGATCTGTCATTGGCCTGTGTTTCTTTTTTAGGTCGCCCCGCGTCTGCCCGACAAGATCTCACCCCGGCCTCCGACACCTCCACCGAAAGTGAGGAGATCGCAGTCAATTATCTCCGCCGGATATTCCTTCGGAGCTGAATAGCAGCAATAGCGGACCCCCCGCCTCCAACTGGAATCGTTTCCCTCCGGGCACGCGGGAGACTCCTGAGAGCGAACACGGGCCGGGGTGGAGAGGGACGGTAGGGCTGGACGCTAACAGCAGACATGTAGGCCCGACTGCTGCCCTCGCCTGGTGGCGTTCACCGGAGCGCACCTTCCATCTTGTGCACGGCTCTCAATTCCGAGCCCGGCGCACTGGTTCATATCGGGTCCTTTCCCTTCCCGCGGTTGGCGGCCACAGCAAGACCCCGGATTGCACCCCACGCCGGCTGACGCACCACCATACCACCCACCCCCCGCCACCCCCACCCACACACGCACACACACATACAGCCGCCCTCCACCACCACACTCTTGCCTGGCGTTAGACACGCCTGGGCATTGATCGCCAACTTCCAATCGAGACGCCTACCCAAGGCAATGAGAGTTCACCAGAGTGGGGTGGAGGAAGATCATTCGAGGTGTGTGGGGGGGGCGGGGGGGGGGGGGGGAGAGAAAGAGGCAAACAAAACCCGTCAGGCTACCTTGACAGAAGTTCAGCGCCTCCAGCCCTCCAACACTGCGTACTCTCTCTCTCAATTAATAAGGAATGTTTATTGCAATGCACAATTTAAATTGTATATTAAATGGACAAGTAAGAGGGTTAAAATTAACTCATTAATTTAAGATTCTAAACCACTTGAATGTAAGGATGTTAACAGGCGTCAGTTAATTATTGATAATCATATCAAGTTTGTTTCTAACACACCATTGATTGAATTGGGGTTTGGCATTCCACATTTGGTTCTAGAGCTGGAGTCCACACTCTTTGGGAGCATCTACTTTTGTTGTGGTCCACCTTCCTTGTCAAGTGTCACCCCCCTTGGACCCCACTACTCCCTCTCCGACACTGCGACCCTAAAGGAGTACTTAAGATTTGTTTGCCCCTCCCCAGGTCTCCTTAACTCAATCATCAGACTTGGAAGAGAAAACCTACTCTACCTTGAAACCTTAATTGGCCGCACTTGATGCCAACGCTAGCGCCAACCTGGAACTCGGCGCCGGAGGTTGGTAGCAAGATTCGTTTAGAGTTTCGAACCGAGGTACCGATGCTTTCTGAAAGTACAAAACCCCCTTTTTTTTATTTTGTCACTCGCTCCAGCACAAGTACAGGCCCTGTGCTTGTTGGAAAATAAAGGTAGCTCTCTTGGGCCCAGATGCAGGGTGGCACTGAAGCAAGGCGTTGAACCATACTGCCTCAGAGGTGAAAGTTGCATTTTACTCTGACGACAAACAAGGTTGAGGAAGCTGGCTCAGCACCCTCTGAGCTCCATCCCAGCTTTGTGCTCCTGTTGCCAAGGACACGGACTTGAAAACCTCAGCACTGCTCCCACTGGACGAAACAATCAGCACACTAAACCAATCGTAATAAAGTCCAAGTGGTCAATCTCAGTAGTTCACGACTAACCTTTGGGCGAATTCATGCATCCTGTTGGACCAGTGTTGCACAACTTTCTTTTTTGAAGAGCCTCTTTAAATGCCAAATTTCTACCAATCACAACAATTTATACTGCAGTGAAAAGGGTGCTGATTGGCTGGCAAGTCGACTCTGACTGGCTGGGGGGGGTCACCATGGAGAAAGCAATTATAGACAACCCAAGCTCCTGGATAATTCTAAAAAAGCGCAGGGCTTGGACATATTCCTTTTGTTTACAGACCATGTGTATGGATACGCGTCGCTTCAAGCGAGTATAAATAAGCCGTGTTATGCGATCGACTGATTATCTTAATTTGGACGGTAGCGCACTCAGGATTGTTCATCGAGCGCTGCCCCTTTTTTCCGCAGCCTTTCCTCCGGGAGTGTAAATTGTGGTTGTTTGAAGTCTGGCACTCTTGCATTTGTCCTGGGGAGTCATTACGGCCCCAGCAACGTGTTCCCGTTCTGAGCGCCAATCCTGTCAAGCAGCTGTTTTGACAGCATGTCATTAAATAGCGGCCACGTTTGCCCCTGAACTATCGGGGTTAATCCAACATCAGCATGCACACGCGCTGGTCACTGATGGCAAACTGAGCCAAAAGCTCTGGATTCCAACTGCTCTGCCTCACCTGAGAGACAGCAGGGGCAATTTTACTGTCCCCCCCCCCCCCCCCCCCCCCCACCGTCCACCACACATTTAATGCCCTGACTAATCAGAACTGGACCCGTTCACTACTTAACATATTCTTTCTTGCTGCTACAAAGTCTGAAACTGGAGAGGCGGGGGGGGGGGGGAGAATGATAATTTGGCGAGACTGCCTCCCTGACCTGGAGCCTTTAGTGCTGTCTCAGGACTGAGTCCCCAGGCCGAACAAGGCTCCATGGTAATCGCAAAGGCCTGGCAAGGCCCCCTTGAAGAGGACTGGGTTCGATTAGCTTGGTCGGGGGGGGGTAATTTGAATATTACAACGAGGCCCTGAGCCTTCATTTTAACAATCACCCTAATTATTAGCCACAGGCAGGCCCTGCTATCTGAATCTGCCAAATAATTTACAGCAAGGCTTGTGGGCCGAGACGAGCGGGAGAACGGCCTTTCTCCGTGCGCAACAAGTAACCCAGTGCATCTTAGCCCCCATCGGACATCCCCTCTCCCAGCAACAACATTCAGAGACACACTTCCCCCCCCCCCCCCCCCCCCCATGCCCCACCCACAACCACGCACAATCAAAAACAGAGGGCCTCGGCCTTGTAGAGAAGGCTCCACTCCCGTACCCCCCGACAGAATACCACTTCAAAGCACTGTGACTTCTCGTAATGTTTAACATGCACTCCTGCTGTAAAGTTTGTAAATATACTGATTTTTAGAAAGAATAAAATGTCTTTATTGAGACGAGCGCGCACGTACTCTGCGCCGCCATGTCGAAATGAAATTCTAAGCAAGATTCCTTTGTATTCATTATTAAATACGATGTGAACGGTGATTACTTTGCTCGTTTTCTGCTCTTTCTCTCCTTTATTCGATCTCTCCGGGAGGACGGCATCGCCAGGTCAGGGTCAACATTTGTTGTCCATCGCTAATTGCCCTTGAATCGAGTGGCTCCCTATTTTATTTTTTCTTTTCAAATTTAGCGTACCCAATTCGTTTTTTCCACTTAAGGGGCAATTTAGCGTGGCCCCATCCACCTACCCTGCACATCTTTGGGTTGTGGGGGCGAGACCCACGCAGACACGGGGAGAATGTGCAAACTCCACACGGACAGTGACCCGGGGCCGGGATCGAGGCTCCCTATTTTCAAAGAGGGCAGTTGAGGATCAACCACATTGCTGTGGGGTCTCGAGTCACCTGTAGGCCAGGCCGGGTAAGGATGGCAGATTGAAGATCTAGAAGAAGGAACTGAAGGCACTGTTGCTAAGTTTGCAGATGATATGAAGATCTGTAGAGGGACAGATTGAATTGAGGAAGCAAGGGGGCTGCAGAAGGACTTGGACAGGCTAGCAGAGTGGGCAATGGAGTGGCAGATGGAATACAATGTGGAAAAGTGTGAGGTTGTGCACTTTGGAAAAGGAAATGGAGGCATAGACTATTTTCTAAATGGGGAGATGCTTCGGAAATCAGGAGCACAAAGGGACTTTGGAGTCCTTGTTCACGATTCTCTTAAGGTTAACAGGGGCAGCACGGTAGCACAAGTGATTAGCACTGTGGCTTCACAGCGCCAGGGTCCCAGGTTCGATTCCCCGCTGGGTCACTGTCTGTGCGGAGTTTGCACGTTCTCCCCGTGTCCGCGTGGGTTTCCTCCGGGTGCTCCGGTTTCCTCCCACAGTCCAAAGACGTGCAGGTTAGGTGGATTGGCCATGCTAAATTACCCGTAGTGTCCATAAGGGTTGGGAGGGGTTATTGGGTTGCGGGGATAAGGTGGAAGTGAGGGATTAATGTGGGTCGGTGCAGACTCGATGGGCCGAATGGCCTCCTTCTGCACTGTATGTTCTATGTAATCTATGTAATCTATGTAAACAGTTGGCAGTTAGGAAGGCAAATGCAATGTTAGCATTCATGTCGAGAGGGCTAGAATACAAGACCAGGGATGTACTTCTGAGGCTGTATAAGGCTCTGGTCAGACCCCAATTGGAGTACTGTGAGCAGTTTTGGGCCCCGTATCTAAGGAAGGATGTGTTGGCCTTGGAAAGGGTCCAGAGGAGGTTCACAAGAATGATCCCTGGAATGAAGAGCTTGTCGTTTGAGGACTCTGGGTCTGTACTCGGAGTTTAGAAGAATGAGGGGGGGAATCTTATTGAAACTTACAGGATACTGCGAGGCCTGGATAGAGTGGACGTGGAGAGGATGTTTCCACTTCTAGGAAAAACTAGAATAAGAGGGTACAATCTCAGACTGAAGGGACGATCCTTTAAAACGGAGATGAGGAGGAATTTCTTCAGCCAGAGGGTGGTGAATCTGTGGAACTCTTTGTGCGCAGAAGGCTGTGGAGGCCAAATCACTGAGTGTCTTTAAGACAGAGATAGATAGGTTCTTGATTAATAAGGGGATCAGGGGTTATGGGGAGAAGGCAGGAGAATGGGGATGAGAAACATATCAGCCATGATTGAATGGCGGAGCAGACTCGATGGGCCGAGTTTCCTAATTCTGTTCCTATGTCTTATGGTCCAAATATATATTGACCCACGTGGCTATGATGCCAATTATTCCCCACCACACCCACCCCTCCTCTTCCAATCTTAATCAAACCGGTAGTGTTTCGAGAGACGACCGTTTAACAGAAGATTATTTGTATTAAGTTCGCATCTAGCCTCCATGCAAGAAATAGAGCGATTAATCCAACTTCAGGGCAAATTGATGCCAAAAGGTGTTGGACGAGAATACACGCGCGGACTCAAATCGTAAGACAAAACCCCCTCCCACCCACCTCCCACTGCCAAGCTTCCAGTCGAGTTCATCCCATTTAAGGGGAGGGCGGAATTCCAGATCTTGGGGCTCACGGGCAAACAATGGCGGAGCGATTATATTCGGGGGGGAGTAGAGGCGGCATGTGGCGCAGTGGTTAGCGCTGGGACTGAGGACCCGGATTCGAATCCCGGCCCCGGGTCACCGTCCGTGTGGAGTTTGCACATTCTCCCCGTGTCTGCGTGGGTCTCACCCCCACAACCCAAAGAGGTGCAGGGTTGGTGGATTGGCCACGCTAAATTGCCCCCTTAATTGGAGAAAAAAATAATTGGGTACTCTAAACATTTTTTTTTTAATAATCGGGGGAGTGCTCAAGAGGCCTGAATTAGGGCAGCGGAGGGCTCTGGGGTTACGACATCCTGGGCTAGTGTGTGGTCAGTTTCAGCCCCAAAGGTCTTGGAGTCACAACACATGTGAATTGACCAATAATTCTTATCAAAATGCCTGAAGTCTTTGGCCCATTGCTGCCCGATAATTACAGTCACCTGGTTTGTAAGTTTGAACACAATTAGTGTTTATTTATAACAGGAACTATAATGAACGATGCACCGAGTACAACTGGTTAACTATTAACTAATTCCTAACTCCCCATTTTAACTTGCCTCCCCACCCTCGACACACGTACACACACACAAGAGACAGACAAACACGGAGGGGCGGAAAGGGGTAAAAGCCATAAATGAAAGGGAAAAGAGTTTATGTTTCAGATGATGGTTTTTTGCACACCTTTCACAGCACACTTATGGGTTCAGTCTTTGTTTGCAGCCCAGAATGGTCTCTGTAGATTAATTCATCCAGGTTCTCTGTAGTTTTAGAAATGCAGCTCTCACAGGCTTTCTGGAGAGAGAGATAGCACTCACAGGCTTTCTGGAGAGAGAGATAGCACTCACAGGCTTTCTGGGAAAACACAGCACTCACAGGCTTTCTGGAGTGAGGTAGCACTCACAGGCTTTCTGGAGAGAGATAGCACTCAGGCTTTCTGGAGAGAGATAGCACTCACAGGGTTTCTGGAGAGAGAAAGCACTCACAGGCTTTCTGGAGAAACACAGCACTCACAGGCTTTCTGGAGAGAGATAGTACTCACAGGCTTTCTGGAGAAACAAAGCACTCACAGACCTTCTGGAGATACACAGCACTCACAGACTTTCTGGAGAGAGACAGCACTCACAGGCTTTCTGGAGAGAGATAGCACTCACAGGCTTTCTGGGGAAACACAGCACTCACAGCCTTTCTGGAGAGAGATAGCACTCACAGGCTGATGCACAATCAATGACCACTAAAGCGAGGTTGTAGTCTAACTGAAGGCTTTAATAAGCTAGATGTTTCCCCCAGCAGCTCAGGTACAGAAAGAAGCCTGCTGAGGCGGCACGGGCTCTTATACCCCGCCTTGCAAGGTGGAGCTACCATACAGCTTGACCAATAGGAAACACACAATATCTACCAATGGTGTTCCAGCATTACCAGGTACCGTAATACCTCTACACAGACTACCACACAGGCTTTCTGGAGAAACACAGCACTCACAGGCTTTCTGGAGAGAGACAGCACTCACAGGCTTTCTGGAGAGAGTTAGCACTCACAGGCTTTCTGGAGAGAGACAGCACTCACAGGCTTTCTGGAGAGAGATAGCACTCACAGGCTTTCTGGAGAGAGATAGCACTCACAGGCTTTCTGGAGCGATAGATAGCCAGTTCTCCCTCTGCTCTGCCAGAATCAAAACTGAAATTCCTTTGGATGCTGAAAAGCATCCCTTTAGGACAGGATCCAATCCCCACCTGTTACCGGGCAGAGTATGGCCTTATGGGCCAATTCATTGGCCACCAGCCAATCAATCAAACCAAGTCCCACCCCACCTCTCTCACTGATGCTGGCACATCTGAGGTCTCCTGCTCAACCCAGCACAGGCTGGCAAAGTGATCGCTCCTGCATGAATTAAAGGTACAGGCCGCTTGTCTTAAAGGGGCATGTCCATGAATCAAAATAAGGACGGCAGAATAAAAGAAAGGGGAATGAAGGGAATAAACAGGAAGGGCCCTTACACTGGAGGAGGTTATGGAGATACGGAGAGATGAGATCATGGAGGGTGATAATTTGAAAATTGTTGCCAGGCAAGGAGCCAGAGTGAGTCAGTGCGCCCCGGGGGTGGGGGGAGAGGGGGTATAATAGGGGAACGGGATGTGTTGCAATATAAGACATGGATAGTGCTTCTGCAAAGCACCTTGGGACATTTTACTGCACTGAAGGCGGACTGATGCTGTCCGACATGGTTAGGCTCTCGGCCTAGCATCTCATCAAACACCAACAGCGGCCAACAGCGGGATTCTCCGTCAGCGGCATCCTCCACTTCCTCAGCAGCGCACCTACACCCATGGGGTTTCCCGACGGGTGGCCATAATGGGAAAACCGTGCCGGAAACTGGGGCTGGCGGAATGGTGAATCCCGCCCCAGGCCTCTTTCCAAAGAGATATTGAACAGATAGCAAATAAGACCACACTGTGACCCATCGAGTTCAAACACTTCATTTTATTTCCACTCGACGCTTCAGAAAACGTACGGTTCCCAGAAATCATCTGGTCAGGACCGGCCGTCTTAACAACTGCCAGCGGGAGAAAAGGAGAAGCGATTTATTGTTCCAGTCCCTCGGAATGTTGATCGCCATTCCCCGCTAAAGCTTCCTCCTCCTCGGTGTGAACTTTGCCTGGAAAAGACCGGAATCGAACAACTTTGACAAACGGACATTTCAACGGCCCCACTCGCTTCCAACCGCGTGTTTTACCAAGGTTTTGGTGAGAGGTTGGGGAATGGTTGATGCCCGAAAGGTTCCTGTTGATGAGTCACCAAAAATAGTTCATGACTCACAACAAAGATATATCCCGGTGAGGAAGAAGGATTCTGGGAAGGGGATAAGTCAACCGTGGTTAACCAAGGAGGTGAAGGACGGTATTACACTGAAAGAAAAAGCATATAACGTGGCAAAGATCAGTGGTAAACCAGAGGATTGGGAAAGTTTTTTAAAAACCAACAAGGGAGGACCAAAAATTATAATAAAAAGGGAGAAGATAAATTGAGGGAAAACCAGCAATTAATATAAAAACGGACAGCAAGAGCTTTGTAAAATATATAAGGCATAGATATATAGTGCAGCACGGTAGCATAGTGGTTAGCACAGTTGCTTCACAGCTCCAGGGTCCCAGGTTTGATTCTTGACTTGCGTCGGTGCGGAGTCTGCACGTTCTCTCCCGTGTCTGCGTGGGTTTCCTCCGGGTGCTCCGGTTTCCTCCCACAAGTCCAAAGATGTGCAGGTTAGGTGGATTGGCCGTGATCAATTGCCCTTAGGTTAGGTGGGGTTGCTGGTTTACGGGGATAGGGTGGAGGTGTGGGCTTAAGTGGGTTGCTCTTTCCGAGAGCCGGTGCAGACACGATGGGCCAAGTGGCCTCCTTCTGCGCTGTAGATTCTATGATAAAAAGGAAGCGAGGTCAAAGTGAACAGAGGCTCTTAGAGAACGAAACTGGGAAATGATAATGGGGAACCAGGAAATGACAGGGGAGTTAATCAAACACTTTGTGTCAGTCTTCACAGTGGAAGACAGTATTAGCATTCCAAAAATACTAAATAATTAAGAGATAGAGAGGGGGCGGGGAGGAAATAAATACATTAACTCTCACGAGAGAAAAAGTACTAGGGAAACTAGGCTAATGGCCAGTAAGTCCCCTGGATCTGATGGGTTGCATTCCAGGATATTCAAGGAAGTAGCGACAGAGATGCACTGGTCGTAATCGTCCAAGAATTCTTCAATTCTGGAAAGTACCAGAGGATTGGAAAACTGCCAAAGTAAAACTGAGGGAGACAAGAAAACAGGTAACTATCGGCCAGACAGCGTAACCGATTACGAGATGGTTAAATTCTGCTTGAGTGTGCAGGTTGCTGTGGTCGACAAGGCAAGGTTAACACTCAGCGGCACTTTGAAGGGGAGGTTTATAGAAGAGCAGAATTCTGGCCAAGGAAATCGTACCGGGAAAGGGATAAAGAGCAAAGATAAGCACCTATCAAAGCCAACAGCCAAGGTTGTTGAGAAACGTGTTCAGAGGGAGCGCGACGCACGGACGCTGCTGCACCGGCCGCCATTGTCAAATCCCCTGCTTACCAAAGTCCCTCGCAAACAATCAGGGGAGGGAAATTCCATCCGTCTGTTGTGCGTCAGCCCATCCACATTCCCGGCGTCCTGGAATGAAGGACAATAACGTTAGACCGCGCGTTTTTCGCCCACAGGGACACATTCATTGCAAAACACCGGCTTCGAATCTCTGACAAGGACAGGGTGCTGCAGAAGGACTTGGACAGGCTAGGAGAGCGAGCAAAGAAGTGGCAGATTGAATACAATGTGGAAAAGTGTGAGGTTATTGTGGTAATACCAGGTATTGCAGTACCTGAGGGGTGAATGACCATTGGCTAGACCTAGGAGTCTCCCATCGGCTAATGTGCATAGCCCCGCCCTGAGAGGCGGGGTATAAGAACCAATGCCATCCCAGCAGCCTTCACTTTCTGTCTCGAAGCTGCTGGGTACAGTTCTAGCTGATTAAAGCCTATCAGTTATGACTCACCTTGTCTCGAGAGTTATTGATTGTGCATCAGTTATGCACTTTGGAAGGAGGAACTATTTTCTAAATGGGGAAATGCTTCAGAAAGCAGAAGCACAAAGGGACTTGGGAGTCCTTGTTCAGGATTCTCTTAAGGTTAACGTGCAGGTTCAGTCGGCAGTTAAGAAGGCAAATGCAATGTTAGCATTCACGTCGAGAGGGCTAGAATACAAGGGCAGGGATGTACACCTGAGGCTGTATAAGGCTCTGGGCAGACCCCATTTGGAGTATTGTGAGCAGTTTTGGGCCCCATATCTAAGGAAGGATGTGCTGGCCTTGGAAAGGGTCCAGAGGAGGTTCACAAGAATGATCCCTGGAATGAAGAGTTTGTCGTATGAGGAACGGTTGAGGACTCTGGGTCTGTGCTCGGAGTTTAGAAGGATGAGGGGGGGGATCTTATTGAAACTTACAGGATACTGCGAGGCCTGGATAGAGTGGACATGGAGAGGATGTTTCCACTTGTAGGAAAAACTAGAATAAGAGGACACAATCTCTGACTGAAGGGACAATCCTTTAAAACAGAGATGAGGAGGAATTTCTTCAGCCAGAGGGTGGTGAATCTGTGGAACTCTTTGCCGCAGAAGGCTGTGGAGGCCAAATCACTGAGTGTCTTTAAGACAGAGATAGATAGGTTCTTGATTAATAAGGGGATCAGGGGTTATGGGGAGAAGGCAGGAGAATGGGGATGAGAAAATATCAGCCATGATTGAATGGCGGAGCAGTCTCGATGGGCCGAGTGGCCTAATTCTGTTCCTAACTCTTATGGACCTCCCAACACAACAACTCCAGTTTTTATCTCCTCCTATTTATAGATTGAGCGATGCCTCGGTACGATAAAACACCATTAATCTCCAATTAACACGGGATACAATCTCATAATGTTGACCCTGACCCTTCAGTCCCTTCCTCCAGGTGTTACCTTCAACAAGATTAAACATAGAAAGATAGAAAACAGGAGTAGGCGATTCGGCCTTTGAGCTTGCTCCACCATTCACTATGGCTAATCTTTGACCTCGAAGCCATATACCCACTTTCTCCCTGTGGTAAACACCGCTAGTGGTATATTGTATGTATTACGGCACTGCCCATATATTACAGGTACGATGGTAAATCCCTGCCTGCTGGCTCCGCCCAGCAAGTGGGGTATGTGCTCTCCTGCGCTGCAGCCATTCTGGTTCCAGCTACAGGAGGCACAACAGCTTGTTCAATAATGCCTCGATTGTTCCACCATTCTTGTCTCGTGGTAACTGACGGTGCATCAATTTATTGAACAAGATGTTGTGCCTCCTGTAGCTGGAACCAAAATGCTCTTTGATGCCATTAAAATCTAAAAGGATTTTATACGTTTCAGCGCGATCCCCTCTCATTCTTCTAAACTCCGATGAGGCCACATTCCGGCGCCTGTTAGGGTACACGGAGGGAGAATTCAGAATGTCCAATTCACCCTAACAAGCACGTCTTTCGGGAGGGGGGGGGGGGAACCGGAGCGCCCGGAGGAAACCCGCGCAGACACGGGGGAGAACGGGCAGACTCCGCACAGGCAGTGCTGGGAATCGAACCGGAGACACCTGGAGCTGTGAAGCGACAGTGCTAACCACTGTGCTACCCTGTGTGGATTCCGAAGGGGAGGAGGAAGACGCAAGAACACACTGGAATTGGGGAAAACACAGAGTGGAGGTACCGACCTCCTGGGATGATTCAACAAGGTCTTCATCAGCTTCCCGTTTCCCACCAGGCCGCAGATCGAAGGACCAATGTTGCGCAGACAAGAAGTTGACAAAGATGGCGCCCCCCAGCGCAAAACAGACCAGCAGTTTCATCGTGGGTGACATTCTGGGAGAGCGAGGGCGTCGTGAGCTGCAAATTTTAAAACATAGATTGATTTATTCGTCAGTTGGAAAAATATTGAATAATGTTTTTAAAAAACTGGAGAAAATAATAGATTTGAAAAGAAATGTGTTTGCTATCCAATTAAGGGGCAATTTAGCGTGGCCAATCCACCTACCCTGCACATCTTTTGGGTTGTGGGGGTGAGACCCATGCAGACACGGGGAAAATGTGCAAACTCCACACGGACAGTGACCCGGGGCCGGGATCGAACCCGGGTCCTCGGCGCCGTGAGGCAGCAGTGCTAACCGTTCCACCAAAGAGTTGTCTTAATTAACCTTTGACACGGTCCCTCATGGTAGACTAGTACAAAAGGTGATGTCACACGGGATCAGGGGTGAGCTGGCAAGGTGGATACAGAACTGGCGAGGTCATAGAAGGCAGAGAGTAGCAATGGAAGGGTGCTTTTCTAATTTGAGGGCTGTGACCAGTGGTGTTCCGCAGGGATCAGTGCTGGGACCTTTGCTGTTTGTAGTATATATAAATGATTTGGAGGAAAATGTAACTGGTCTGATTAGTAAGTTTGCAGACGACACAAAGGTTGGTGGAATTGCGGATTGCAATGAGGACTGTCAGAGGATACAGCAGGATTTAGATTGTTTGGAGACTTGGGCGGAGAGATGGCAGATGGAGTTTAATCTGGACAAATGTGAGGTAATGCATTTTGGAAGGTCTAATGCAGGTAGGGAATATACAGTGAATGGTAGAACCCTCAAGAGTATTGAAAGTCAGAGAGATCTAGGTGTACAGGTCCACAGGTCACTGAAAGGGGCAACACAGGTGGAGAAGGTAGTCAAGAAGGCAGACGGCATGCTTGCCTTCATTGGCCGGGGCATTGAGTATAAGAATTGGCAAGTCATGTTGCAGCTGTACAGAACCTTAATTAGGCCACACTTGGAGTATAGTGTTCAATTCTGGTCGCCACACTACCAGAAGGATGTGGAGGCTTTAGAGAGGGTGCAGAAGAGATTTACCAGGATGTTGCCTGGTGTGGAGGGCATTAGCTATGAGGAGCGGTTGAATAAACTCGGTTTGCTCTCACTGGAACGAAGGAGGTTGAGGGACGACCTGATAGAGGTATACAAAATTATGAGGGGCATAGACAGAGTGGATAGTCAGAGGCTTTTCCCCAGGGTAGAGGGGTCAATTACTAGGGGGCATAGGTTTAAGGTGCGAGGGGCAAGGTTTAGAGGAGATGTACGAGGCAAGTTTTTTACGCAGAGGGTAGTGGGTGCCTGGAACTCGCTGCCGGAGGAGGTGGTGGGAGCAGGGACGATAGTGACATTTAAGGGGCATCTTGAAAATTACATGAATAGGATGGGAATAGAGGGATACGGGCCCAGGAAGTGTCGAAGGTTGTAGTTTAGTCGGGCAGCATGGTCGGCACGGGCTTGGAGGGCCGAAGGGCCTGTTCCTGTGCTGTACATTTCTTTGTTCTCTGTTCTTTGTAACCCCCAGAATCCTTTAAACTCAGAAATTAGGAGCAGGAGGAGGCCATTAGGTTCCTCGAGTCTGCACCGGCCCTTGGAAAGAGCACCCTATCTAAACCCGCACCTCCACCCCATTCCTGTAACCCAGTAACTCTGCCTAACATTTTTTGGACACTAAGGGGCAATTCAGAATGTCCAATCCACCTAACCCGCACATCTTTGGACTTGTGGGAGGAAATCGGAGCACCCGGAGGAAACCCGCGCAGACACGGGGAGAATGTGCAGACTCCGCACAGACAGTGACCCAAGCTGGGAATCGAACCTGGGACCCTGGAGCCATGAAGCAACTGTGCTGACCACTGACTGTGTTACCGTGCTGCCCCTGTGCTACCATGCTGCATTACTTGGAATAGTTCTATAAAAATCCCAGGTCATCGATAAAAGTAAGGATTGCTTTTCTATAAAGAATGTCTACAGTTACAGTAACATTAGACACTGTATAGAAATATCTCATTATTACAGGTGTCCAATATATCAAAGGGGCCTTGCATAGTGCAGTATGATTCATGACACCAGGTAACAGACAAGCTGCCCAAATCCCTTGGGCGACATGAGGCAGCTGCCAGAACGGTTTTGCAATTTGTGTATTATGAGGAGTAACTAGATTTTACATTAAAGTTGGGCGGCACAGTGGTTAGCACTGCTGCCTGGCAATGCTGAAGACCCAGGTTCGATCCCGGCCCCGGGTCACTGTCATAGATGATCATAGAATTTACAGTGCAGAAGGAGGCCATTCGGCCCATCGAGTCTGCACCGGCTCTTGGAAAGAGCACCCTACCCAAGGTCAACACCTCCATTCTATCCCCATAACCCAGTAACCCCACCCAACACTAAGGGCAATTTTGGACACTAAGGGCAATTCATCATGGCCAATCCACCTAACCTGCGCATCTTTGGACTGTGGGAGGAAACCGGAGCACCCGGAGGAAACCCACGCAGACACGGGGAGGACGTGCAGACTCCGCACAGACAGTGACCCAGCGGGGAATTGAACCAGGGACTCTGGAGCTGTGAAGCAATTGTGCTATCCACAATGCTACCGTGCTGCCCTACCGTCCATGTGGAGTTTGCATATTCTCCCCGTATCTGCGTGGGTCTCATCCCCACAACCATAAGTTGTGCAAGGTAGGTGGTGGACCACACTAAATTGCCCCTTAATTGGAAAAAAAATAATTTGGTGCTCTAAATTTATTTTTTAAAATAAATAAATACAAGAACACCTTTACGTAGTTAACAGTATGTTTTAAACGATCCCCCCCAAAAAGATTTTGGCCTCAAATAAAGTCAGAGCTGACCCCCCGCCCCCAGCTCACCCTTTTGATGGCAACAGTCCTTATAGATTTTCTCACCTCTAAAATTCCAATAGCTTTACCACGCAGTACCCTGATGCTGTAGCGTTCACTGAGTGTGACAGAAAACTGGTTCTCACAGGTCTGGGGAGAGTGCGGGAGTGTGGTGTTAAGATAGAGGATCAGCCATGATCATATCGAAAGGCGGAGCAGGTCCGAAGGGCAAAATGGCCGACTCCTGCTCCTATTTTTCTATGTTTCCTTATTTTAAAAATAAACCTACACTATCTTTGCCTCATTTTTTTACAATCTTATATGTTTCCCTTTGAAATTCAACAGCCAACTTCAAACTACTTCTTTCTTTGCCTTATGTAAATTCTTATTTAAGTTTTTGTGATCCCATCATCACATCAAACCACTTGCTTTCACGCCCTTCTTATTGAACATAGAACATACAGTGCAGAAGGCCATTCGGCCCATCGCTTCTGCACCGACCCACTTAAGCCTTCACTTCCACCCTATCCCTGTAACCCAATAACCACTCCTAACCTTTTTGGTCACTAAGGGCAATTTATCCGGGACGGGATAAGGCCGGGACGTTGAGTGTCTTTAAGACAGAAGTTGATAAATTCTTGATTTCTCGAGGAATTAAGGGTTATGGAGAGAGAGCGGGTAAATGGAGTTGAAATCAGCCATGATTGAATGGTGGAGTGGACTCGATGGGCCGAATGGCCTTACTTCCGCTCCTATGTCTTATGGTCTTATCATGGCCAATCCACCGAACCTGCACGTCATTGGATTGTGGGAGGAAACCGGAGCACCCGGAGGAAACCCACACAGACACGGGGAGAACGTGCAGACTCCGCACAGACAGTGACCCAGTGGGGAATCGAACCTGGGACCCTGGCGCTGTGAAGCCACAGTGCTATCCACTTGTGCAACGTGCTGCCCACGAGTTCGACCTTTGAAATCTTCCTGCCTCTAATCCAACGGTGACACAGTGGTTAGCACTGCTGCCTCACAGTTCCAGGGTCCCGGGTACAATTCCGGCCTCGGGTGACTGTCTGTGTGGAGTTTGCACGTTCTCCCCGTGTCTGCGTTTGCTTCCTCCGGGTGCTCCGGTTTCCTCCCACAGTCCAAAGATGTGCAGACTAGGTAGATTGGCCGTGATAAATTGCCCCTTAGTGTCCAAAGGTTGGGTGAGGATACTGGGTTATGTGGCTTAAGTAGGGTGCTCTTTCCAAGGGCCGGTGCAGACTTGATGGGCCGAATTGCCTCCTTCTGCACTGTAAATTCTATGAAAATTAAACCGGTCACGCCCCCCTATTCCATTATATGAGAATATCACAGCGTTATTACTAATAATCTTTGCACACTGATTTATTTGCAGAGATACAAGTTACAAGCAAATACCTCCTAACCCCAAACCCTCCAGTATCAGTCTGCTCCTATTAATAGGAGCTCAAGTGAGCCGCCAGCGGTTAAGGAAAGACCATTCAGCCCATTGCATCTTCTCTAGGATATTGACCAGCACCTGCACATTCTCTCCCTTTCCCACCCCCCCCACCCCAACGTTATCTCATAGCCCAAGAATTGTTCCTTCCTGCAAATCCCTCCCCTCACAGTCAACACTCTCGCCTACTCATCTTCACTGTAAACCGAGGCTCCACCACACCCACATTTCTGAGGCTCACTATTCGCGGAATCACAGAATAATAGTGCAGAAGAAGCCATTCGGCCCATCCAGTCTGCACTGACTATTCATTGCAGATTTGACTGCCGTCAACTGGCCAAGCCAGGCACTCGACACTCTCGAACGGGATTCCTTGGGAATATGTAAGTGGGCAGCGCAGTGGCACAGTGGTTAGCACTCCTGCCTCACAGCGCCAGGGAACTGGGTTCGATTCCAGCCTTGGGTCTGGGTGGAGTTTGCACGTTTTCCCCGTGTCTGCGTGGGTTTCCTCCGGTTTCCACCCACAGTTCCAAAGATGTGCAGGTTAGGTGGGTTGGCCGTGATAAATTGCCCCTTAGTGGCCAGGGATGTACAGGTTAGGTGGGGTTACGGGGATAGGACGGGGGGGAGTAGGGCCCAGGTCGGGTGCAGACTCAATGAGCTGAATAGCCTCCTTCTGCACTGTGGGGAGACCTATGATCTATGATACAGCTGGGAGCTGGCTCCTTTAGCTCAGGGAACTGGAGCGAAGCATTAAAGAGTTGACCGTGGAGGACAGCATAACAATGAGGGGACAAGAAATCCCTTACCTTGTCTGGTTGCGACTCGGAGCCCTGTGCTCAGTTTAAATCTCAGCCGCTGTATATATACAATGCAGGCATTAAGATCCCAATGGGGGGGGGAGTGGAATCCTGCAGTGGATTAAACCAACCCATAATCCCCTCAAGCCATACCTGTAATTATTGAGCCGCTGAAATCAACTCCAACAAATTGATCAATCTCCGGGGGACCAATTATGATTCCAAAGTGCTCAGGCTAAAAGTTTGCCTTAAAGTGGCACAGTGGGGCACAGGTGTAAATGTATACGTCAGCAATTAATTTCCCTTCAGAGGAGCTGTTAATCCATTTAGCTGTTACAGATTAAACACACATTAAACCGGTCCCCTACCTTGTAACCGTAAGACAGGCATCATTTTCTGATCTTGTACCTCAGACTTGAAGATGGAAGTCCATTAATTGCACACATTTTTCAGAAGCTAAGAAGCACTGGGGATCAGAGGTACCTTGGTGTGTGGCTGTCGTGCGGGTACTTCCTGTTGATTCCCCCATTTCCTCTGTCTATTATTTTTGCCGTTACTATTTTCGATCCATGGATGATTAATGGACAAGTGTCTTTAAGGCAAGCAGATGAGGGAACAAAATGTAACATCTCAAAGTTTGCAGATGTTGGGTTGGGGCGGGAGGGTGAATTGTGACGAGGATGCAGAGATCCTACAGCACGGCCTGGACAGGTTGGGCGAGTGGGCAAATCAATGGCAGATGCAGTATAATTTGGATAAGTGTGAGGTTATTCATTTTGGAAGCAAAAACAGGAAGGCAGATTACGACCTGAATGGTTGTAAATTGGGAGAGGGGAGTGTGCAGCGGGACCTGGGTGTCCTTGTACACCAGTCGCTGAAGGTAAGCATGCAGGTGCAGCAGGCGGTAAAGAAAGCTAATGGTATGTTGGCCTTCATTGCGAGAGGTTTCGAGTATAGAAGCAGGGATGTGTTGCTGCAATTGTACAGGGCCTTGGTGAGGCCTCACCTGGAGTATTGTGTGCAGTTTTGGTCTCCGTCTCTGAGGAAGGATGTTCTTGCTCTCGAGGGAGTGCAGCAAAGGTTTACCAGACTGATTCCAGGGATGGCGGGACTGTCATATGAGGAGAGATGGACTAGGTTGGGATTGTTCTCGCTGGAGTTCAGAAGAATGAGGGGGGATCTCATAGAGACTTATAAAATTCTAACAGGAATAGACAGGGTAGATGCAGGGAAGATGTTACCAAGAACCAGGGGTCACAGCCTGAGGATTCAGGGTAAACCATTTCGGACAGAGATAAGGAGACATTTCTTCACCCAAAGAGTGGTGAGCCTGTGGAATTCATTACCACAGGAAGTAGCTGATGTTAAAGCATTGAATGTATTCAAGAGGCGGCTGGAAATAGCACTTGGGGAGAATGGGATCAAAGGCTATGGGGAGAAAGCAGGATTAGGCTATTGAGTTGGATGATCAGCCATGATGGTGATGAATGGCGGAGCAGGCTCGAAGGGCCAAAAGGCCTCCTCCTGCGCCTATCTTCTATGTATCTATGTATTTATGAGGAGTTGGAGGAGGGGGAATCAAAACAAAAACAAAAGACAGAAAGGGGAATAAGGAAAGTGGTAGGCAGAGAGACCAAGGGCCAGGTTCAAAGGAGCTGATGCGCTATCAATTATGACGAGACAAGAGTAGAGAGTAATTGAGGCTTTATTACGCAGAGATGTGTAGCCTCCTGCAGCTGCTGCCGAAATGGCTGCAGCTCGGTGAGCAGACACATTAATACTCCGCCTACTGGGCGGAGCCAGCAGGCAGGGATCTACCGTAATACCCTCATATGCAGTATATACAACACAACAGTGGTGACTACCACAGGAGCACAGTGAAAAATATTGGGAGCAAGACAAACAATGTGAAAAAGACAAACTTAAAGGCTCTGTGCCTGAATGCTCATCTCTGCTGGTTTAAATAGGAGCTGGAAGACATGCCAGCACCAGAGAGAGAAAGGTGGGGTGCGACTCGGTTTGATTGACTGGCTGGAAGCCAGTGAATTGGCCCGAAAGGTTGTACTCTGCCCGGTAACCGGTGGGGATTGGCTCTCATCCCAGTGGAATGATTTTTCAGGCTCCCAAGGAGTTTCAGTTTGGATTCTGGCAACACCGACAAGATCCTGCTACTCCCTCTCTCCCTCATGTTTGCTCCAGAAAAGCTGGGAATGCTGCATTTCTGAACTGGCAGAGAACCTGAACGAACATGAAAGCCAGGCTGGAAACAAAGACCAGAACATGCTATCTCTCACCAGAAAAGCCCGTCAGCGCAGTAGTTCTGAAACCACAGAGGCCTGAATGAACCTACAATAAAACCTACAAACTGAAAGAGAGGTTTGGAGAGGAGTACGGTGCTGAAAACCACCATCTGAACCAAAGGCACGTTTTTCCTTTTTTTTTTTTAACCCTTTTCTTCCCCTCTGTGTTAGTCTGTCTTGTGTGCCTGTGTATGTCAAGGGTGGGGGCAAGTTAAAGTGTGGCATTAGGGATTAGATAATAGTTAACCAGTTGAGTTTGCCGCAGGTTTCATTATAGTTCTTGTCATAAATAACAAGTAATTGTGTTTCATAGATTTCATAGAATTTACAGTGCAGAAGGAGGCCATTCGGCCCATCGAGTCTGCACCGACTCTTGGAAAGAGCACCCTACCCAAGGTCCACACCTCCACCCTATCGCCATAACCCAGTAACCCCACCCAACACAAAGGGCAATTTTTGGACACTAAGGGCAATTTTGGACACTAAGGGCAATTT
This sequence comes from Scyliorhinus torazame, assembly GCF_047496885.1. Lineage (NCBI taxonomy): Eukaryota > Metazoa > Chordata > Chondrichthyes > Carcharhiniformes > Scyliorhinidae > Scyliorhinus > Scyliorhinus torazame. The sequence continues at coordinate 26,077,995 of NC_092726.1, forward strand.
ATCATGGCCAATCCACCTAACCTGCACATCTTTGGACTGTGGGAGGAAACCGGAGCATCCGGAGGAAACCCACGCACACACAGGGAGGATGTGCAGACTCCGCACAGACAGTGACCCAAGCCGGGAATCGAAACTGGGACCCTGGAGCTGTGAAGCAATTGTGCTATCCACAATGCTACCGTGCTGCCCTGCAATGCTACCGTGCTACGTTTACAAACCTGGACAGGCAAGGATCTCGGGTACTTGTCCAACAATTATTGGTTAATTCACTTGTGTGGTGACTCCAGGGAAGGTGGGGCTGGAATTGACCACACACTAGCCCAGGGTGTCGTAACAATGTCCCTTAAGGTAGAGTGTTAGGTAGATACAGTGGTTAAGAAGGCATATGGTATACTTGCCTTTATTAGCCGAGGCACAGAGTTTAAGAGGAGGGGGGGCTATGCTGGAACTGTTTAAACGTTGGTTAGGCCACAGCTCGAGAATTGTGTGCAGTTCTGGAATCCACATTAAGGGGTGATGTGATAGCACTGGAATAATCTAATAATCTTTACTAGTGTCACAAGTAGGCTTACATTAACACTGCACTGAAGTTACTGTGAAAGTCCCCTAGTCGCCACATTCCAGCGCCTGTTCGGGTGCTGTTGCCAATTCGCACCGGAGATGTCAACAATATTGCTCTTTTAACTGGATACTGATATGTTATTAATGATCATATTGCTTTTCAGAGTCGCCAGGTATCAAATGATACCACCACAAGGTTTAACCGGATATCGATCAAAGACCAAACAACCAGTTAGTTAGTTCAAGTTCAATGATAGTTTATTTACACACAAGAATTACTTCGACACGCAACATAAAACACTACAAGCTAAATTACACCTAACACTACAACAACCTGTACTTAACTTCAGGCACCCGGCTTTATGCAGAGGAACAAGGCCTTTGTTTGAATCTTGCGTGGCTGGGTCTGGAGAAGTGACTTCGTTTCTGCTGGGCTCATCCATCTGGTAGCGATCGTTGGTCTTGAACTTGTCTTCTAGTTGTGATGCTGCACTTGGTTTTAGGCGTAGGCCGGGGCCAAGATAGACCGAGCGCCGGGGCCAAGAGAGACTGAACACATGGCAGTGTCTCTCTTTATCCTTCTGGGGTTTCGCGCTCTTTTGGGCGGTCCTTAGCTTTAGTCCCAATATTTCGGCAGGCTCCGATTACTGCCTTCGATTTTGACCGATAAAGGGGCGGGTGCCTGATGTGTTGGGTGTTCTGGTTCACAAACAGGTCACCAACACTGGAAGTGGTGCAACTCTATTTTATTATAAGGTTAACTATATTAACATACTTGAACTGTGGGTAAATGCAATACCAGCTTTAACTGTTGACCCTTGCCTAGTCCTAAACAGGTGATGCACTCAGCACATGGTGAATGTCTGTGTTGCAGGCTGTGAGCTCTGTGCTCTGAGCTGGCTGCTACTAGAATGAGCGGGAACTCTCCTGTCCCCTGTCTTTTTAGTGCGTGTGCTCTCGCTGGTGATTATCTGCGGTGTTGTGTATGCTGATTGGTCCCACTGCATGTCCATCAGTGTGTGTGTGTGTGTCTGCACCATGATATACTGGTGTATATTATGACATCCCCCCTTTTTATATAAAGTATATGTGCCTGCGTGACAATAAATATTGTGTAGTGAATGTACCTGACTATGTGTGTGCGTGTTATTTACATGACTATGTACATGAGGCTAATCTATTTACACGGGAAGGTGCCTGGTGCAGAGAAATAGGGTGTCATACCAACAACGAAATGAACATTATATCCAAACTACTGGAACGATGAAACAGGATAACAGAACAGATCAAAGAGTCCAACATCGTAAAACTCATAAGTCAAGTCTCTGAGGTGGGCGACGAATTCTGGTTGACCGCCTCAAGGGTGGGTCAGGAGCTGCCGGCTGAGGAACGGGCTGGGCCACGGCAGAGTGAAGAGGATGCAGAGTATTCAGAATCTCCACAGGTTGGGGACAACAGGAGGGTGTGGCACCAGTGGAGGATCACGTAGCGAGCGTGGAACGAGACGAAGGGCACGCCGATTGCGGCGGCGAATGGAACCATCTGGCAGACGAACCAGGAACGAGCGGGGAGACACCTGCCGAAGAACCACAGCAGTTGCAGACCAGCCACCCTCAGGAAGATGGAGCGGACGTTGTCATCCGGCGCCAGAGCAGGGAGATCAGTCGCCCGAGCGTCATGCGCCGCCTTGTGTTGTGCACGAGACTGTTGCATCCGCTGAAGGACCGGAACGTGGTCGAGGTCTGGGACGTGAATGGACGGCACCGTGGTCCTGAGGGTGCGACCCATGAGCAGCTGGGCAGGCGACAGGACAGTGGACAGTGGGGCCGAGCGATAGGCCAGCAAGGCGAGGTAGAAGTCGGATCCTGCATCGGCAGCCTTGCAGAGGAGCCGTTTGACGATGTGGACGCCCTTTTCCGCTTTGCCATTGGATTGGGGGTGCAGGGGACTGGATGTCACATGCACAAGGTTGTACCTGCTGACAAAGTTGAACCATTCCTGGCTTGCGAAGCAGGGGCCATTGTCCGACATCACAGTGAGTGGGATGCCGTGACGAGCAAAGGTCTCCTTGCAGGCACGGATGACCGCCGATGATGTGATATCGTGCAGGTGTACGACCTCCGGCTAGTTCGAAAAATAGTCTACAATCAGAACATAGTCCCTGCCGAGCGCATGGAACAGGTCAACGCCTACCTTAGACCAAGGGGACGTGACTAACTCATGGGGCTGTAGGGTCTCACGTGGTTGGGCCGGCTGGAACCGCTGACAGGTGGGGCAGTTGAGCACGGTGTTGGCGATGTCCTCTTTGATGCCGGGCCAGTACACAGCCTCTTGGGCCTTCCGTCGGCACTTCTCCACGCCAAGATGGCCCGCGTGTAGCTGTTCCAAAACGAGCTGGCGCATGCTGTGCGGGATCACGATGCGGTCCAGCTTCAGGAGGACACCATCGACTACTGCCAGATCGTCTCTGATATTGTAGAACTGCGGACATTGGCCCTTGAGCCACCCGTCCATCATGTGGCGCATGACACGCTGTAGTAGGGGGTCAGCCGCAGTCTCGCGGCGAATGTGGATAAGGCGTTCATCCGTGGCCGGCAGATTGGAGGCCGTGAAGGCCACATGGGCATCAACCTGGCAGACGAACCCCTCTGGGTCACATGGGGTGTTGACTGCCCTGGACAGAGTGTCGGCTATGATCAGGTCCTTGCTCGGGGTGTATAGGAGCTGGAAGTCGTACCACCGGAGTTTAAGCAGAATGCGCTGGAGGCGAGTAGTCATATCATTCAGGTCTTTTTATATCATGTTGACCAGCGGGCGATGGTCGGTCTCGACAGTGAATTGGGGGAGGCCGTACACGTAATCATGAAATTTGTCGACCCTAGTCAACAGGCCCAGGCACTCCTTTTCGATCAGCGCGTATCGCTGTTCCGTGGGGGTCATGGCATGTGACGCATATGCAACGGGGGCCCATGATGAGGCCTCATCGTGTTGCAGGAGCACCGCCCCAATGCCGGATTGGCTGGCATCAGTCTAAATTTTTGTTTCCTTTGTGGGATCAAAAAATGCCAATACCGGGGCCGTGGTAAGCTTGGTCTTAAGCTCCTCCCATTCGCGCTCGTGGGCGGGAAGCCATTGGAAGTCTGTCGTCTTCCTGACCAGGTTCCGGAGAGCTGTGGTATAGGAGGCGAGGTTGGGGATGAGCTTCCCCAGGAAGTTGACCATGCCCAAAAATCGGAGGACCGCCTTCTTATCCGCTGGCTTCTGCATGGCCGTGATGGCTGTCACCTTGTCCGCATCCGGCCGCACACCCAACCGGGAGATGGGGTCCCCTCGGAACTTGAGTTCCGTCTGGCCGAAGGAACATTTGGCTCTGTTGAGGCGAAGGCCTTGGTCCCATATTCATTTGAAAACGCTCTGGAGGCGACTGATATGCTCCTGCGGGGTGGTGGACCAAATGATGATGTCGTCAACATAGACGCGCACACCCTCAATGCCCTCCATCATTTGCTCCATGATCCGGTGGAATACTTCTGATGCCGATATAATCCCAAACGGCATCCTGTTGTAGCAGTATCTGCCAAACGGGGTATTAAAGGTACACAGCTTTCTGCTGGACCTGTCAAGTTGAATTTGCCAGAATCCTTTCGAGGCGTCAAGTTTGGTGAAGATGTTGGCCCGAGCCATCTCGCACGTGATCTCCTCGCGCTTGGGGATAGGGTAATGCTCCCTCATTATGTTGCGATTCAGATCCTTTGGGTCAATGCAGATCCGGAGCTCGCCGGAACTCTGGAGAGCACTCCTTGGTCCTGGAGGTCCTGCAGCTGCTGTTTGAGGCGGTCCTTGAGGGGTGCTGGGACTCTGCGAGGTGCAGGATTTGAGCAGGATTTTGTAAGTGTATGGAAGCGTGCCCATGCCTTCGAAAACATTGCGGTGCTGGTCGATGATGGCATTAAGTTGCGCCCTGAAGTCCGCATCCTGGAAGTCAGACGTGTCCTCTGGAGAGAGAGAGTGTACTCGTTGAACGAGGTTTAGGAGTTTGCACGCCTGTGCGCCTAGCAGACAGTCCTTCGAGGAGCCCACGATCTCAAAGGGAAGGATGGCTTTTCGCGAGTTGTGCGTCACTTCGAGTTGGCATGAACCGGTAGCAGGAATGACGTTGCCATTGTAGTCCACTAGTTGGCAGGCCGACGGAAGAATGGTTGGTTTAACCCCAAGGGTCTGAAAGGCTGATCACGCTAGGAAATTAGCGGAAGCACCAGTGCCCAGGCGGAATCGTATCTGGGATTGGTTGACCGTCAGGGTGACACACCACTCGTCGTCTGGATCAATGCTGTGCACCGACAGCGGCTGGTGGTTTTGATTCGGTGACAGCCTGTTCTTTGTTAGAACAGCGACTCGAAAAGGCTCCTTCGGGTCCTCAGTGTCACTGGTCTACAGGAAGTCGGAATCGGACTCGGTTTGGGGGTAGATAACTGCTTGTTGCAGGGTTCTTCGGAGATTTATTTCATTTCCTGATTCAATTTGAGGCATTGTGCTGTCATTCCAGGAGAAGGAAGGTTGTTTTACAGCTTTAAAAGATTTTTTCTTTGATTTGGGACGTTTCTCCTTTAAATGGGCGTGGTCCGGGGCCTCTGACGTCATGAGGCGCGTGACGTAGCACGTAGGGGGCGTTTGCACATGCTCAGATCGCGGTTCCTTTACTGATGGCTGTTTTCGTGATTGCGCATGCGCGGCGTCGCGCAACTGCACAAGTGCACAAGACGAGTCCCTTTAGAAAGATGGCCGCCGACCAAATTAGTTCTCTGCTCCGGGATCTAGGCCTCGAGGTGAGTACTGGCGCTTCTCTTACCTTTCCTTGCTGGTTGGAGCGTGTTTTCCTCACAGTATTTGCCGAATTTGTCCAGGACTGGCCGGAAGCCGCTCCTGTTTTGCCCCTTGGAGAACTTGAATTTGTTTTTAAAGGTTTCTTCCGCTCTGGCACCGGCGATGGTGAGGAGAAGCTCTGTTTTTTCAGGATCGGCCACTTCTTCCAGTACGGCTGCCAGCAGGAAGATTTCAAACTTTTGCCGGAATGGCCGCCAGTTTTCGCGGAGATCGCCGTGGCACTGGAGCTGCTGCGGAACCCAGATATTGAACATCTTGCCTGGGTATCGTTGCTGGTTGTTTGTACGCTGAGGTGCCGGCGATGCGGAGCGGCGGCGGGTTGATGTTCTCCATACTTCAGGATGCCGGAATGCTGATTAGTTGCAGGTTGGTCTTAGAAGTGCTAGTATGCAACCACTCCTTGTACCATGATGTGTTGGGTGTTCTGGATCACAAAGAGGTCACCAACACTGGAAGTGGTGCAACTCTATTTTACTATAAGGTTAACTATATTAACATACTTGAACTGTGGGTAAATGCAATACCAGCTTTAACTGTTGACCCTTGCCTAGTCCTAACCAGGTGATGCACTCAGCACATGGTGAATGTCTGTGTTGCAGGCTGTGAGCTCTGTGCTCCGAGCTGGCTGCTACTAGAATGAGCGGGAACTCTCCTGTCCCCTGTCTTTATAGTGCGTGTGCTCTCACTGGTGATTGGCTGTGGTGTTGTGTATGCTGATTGGTCCCACTGCATGTCCATCAGTGTGTGTCTGCACCATGATATACTGGTGTATATTATGACAGTGCCTTGATGGCAGGGCGAGTCCTGAGTGGTCATTGACCTTGACGTTTTGGGCTCCCTGAGCAAAGGGAGTGGCTCTCCCTGTTTCTGTTTCTGTATCTGTTACCTGAGTACAGGTCTTTTGTTCTGGGGAAATGGGCCATTAGAATGCAAAGTAGCTGGGGGTTTCGATAGCGTCTAGTTATCTGAGTTACCAATATACATAAGCCCTGAGCGTCTGAGTCCTGGGTTGACCATATTTCCCATGGTACTTTGCAAGTAGCCATATTTCCCAGGATCCTTTGTAAGTGGCAATCCCAGATGGCTACAGTACACAGAGGGAGAATTCAGAATGTCCAATTCACCTAACAAGCACGTCTTTCAGGACTTGTGGGAGGAAACCGGAGCGCCCGGAGGAAGCTCACGCAGACACGGGGAGAACGTGCAGACTCCGCACAGGCAGTGACCCAAGCCGGGAATCAAACCTGGGTCCCTGGCGCGGTGAGGCAACAGTGCTAAACACTGTGCTACCCTGCCGCCCATAGATAAAATCAAAGTGGAGAATGTGGGCATCGATCCCACTACCTCTCACATGCAAAGCGAGTGCTCTACCATTTGAGCTAATTGCCCCAGTCAGCAAAGGGGAGATTTACCAGGATGTTGCCTGGGTTGGAGAGTTTTAGCTATGGAGAAAGTTTGGATAGACTGGGGCTATTTTCCTTGGAGCAGCGGAGACTGAGGCATGATTGAGATATATAAAATTACGAGGGACACAGATAGGGTGGATAGGGAGGAACTTTTCCCCTTAGCGGAGGGTCAATAACCAGGGGGCACAGATTTAAGGTAAGGGGCAGGAGATTTCGGGGGGATTTGAGGAAAAACCTTTTCACCCAAAGGGTGGTGGGAACCTGAAACTCGCTGCCTGAAAGGGTGGACGAGACAGCGACCCTCATAACATTTAAGAAATATTTAGATATATACTTGCGATGCCAAGGTTGTGGGCCAAGTGCTGGAAAATGGGATTAGAATAGTTAGGTGGTTGTTTTGGGCCGAATGGCCTTTTCTGTCACGTAGACCTCTACGACTCTATGAACATGCATTATTGACCACCCCGTTCAGTTCTCGGTCCAAGTTTCCATCCACGAGTGGAGAATCATTAATCTTACACACTGCAAAGAGAAGCTCCCTCACATCAATCCCGAGTTTTTACCAGAAGGTCCCCTATTAATTTAATACTGAACTTCGGACTATATTTGTATTTACGGACTGGAACCCCTAATTGATTTTTAAAGAAACACACATTCCAGGACCTGTGATCACAATCAAAGAGGGCTGCACATTTGCATCGCTGCACCTTCTGTGTTCCAAAACTATTAAAATGGAGAGCAGCTGTCTGCAGAGCTGTATCAAGTATCTGAAGTCATTGACGGAGGCACCATCTCCTATCCCATCAGCAAAGCATCCAGGCAACAAACTGGGCTCTCCATTGGTTGACGACAACCCATTAGACATGGCCATTTGGACAATGGGACCCTGACTGAGAGGAATTCGCATGATCTAATCAAGGTAACTGGAATACACTAGCCATCACCATATTTGGGTCACTGGGCAGTTGGCGAGAGAAGGTCTTGTGGCGAGCCAGCCATTTGTGGGTTTAAGCACCGTCTTTCTCTGCAGGACAGGGCAAGCAACTGCGATGCTGAAGGGACAAGATCCTGAATGCATGCCTCTCCCCCCCTCTCCATCCAGCTTACAGCTTTTGAACCCTGTCTAGTGATTTTGACTACCCAGAAGCTTGTAGAGATTTAAACAAGAATGCAACCCAGCACTTCTGTCACAAGAAGAACGGACAGATTGTCTGTCTACAACTTTAAACCACCTCACCCCCAAAATGTGCTAGAGTTCAGCCAAGACACCAAATGGCCAAGAGTAACATAGCCCCTTCATTTTACTGGATTCTCAATTACTTAATTTATCCTCCACACTCTATCATACAGACTTGTGTGTGTGTCTGAAAGGAAGAGCGGAATGGTAGCACTGTTGCTCCACAGCGCCAAGGTCCCGGGTTCGATTCCCGGCTTGGGTCACTGTCTGTGCGGAGTCTGCACGTTCTCCCCGTGTCTGCGCGGGTTTCCTCCGGGTGCTCCGGTTTCCTCCCACAAGTCCTGAAAGACGTGCTGTTAGGTGAATTGGACATTCGGAATTCTCCATCTCTGTACCCGAACAGGCGCCGGAATGTGGCGACGAGGGGATTTTCAGTCACTTCATTGCAGAGTTAATGTAAGCCTACTTGTGGCAATAAAGATTGTTAGATTATTCCAGTCCTATCACAGAGCTCAACTAGCAAGTTTTGTATGCTGGGGCAGCACGGTGGCGCAGTGAGTTAGCCCTGCAGCCTCACGACGCCGAGGTCCCAGGTTCGAGCCCGGCTCTGGGTCACTGTCCGTGTGGAGTTTGCACATTCTCCCCGTGTTTGCGTGGGCTTTGTCCCCCCAACCCAAATATGGCAGCACGGTAGCATTGTGGATAGCACAATCGCTTCACAGCTCCAGGGTCCCAGGTTCGATTCCGGCTTGGGTCACTGTCTGTGCGGAGTCTGCACATCCTCCCCGTGTGTGCGTGGGTTTCCTCCGGGTGCTCCGGTTTCCACCCACAGTCCAAAGATGTGCAGGTTAGGTGGATTGGCCATGATAAATTGCCCTTAGTGTCCAAAATTGCCCTTAGCGTCCAAAATTGCCCTTAGTGTTGGGTGGGGTTACTGGGTTATGGGGATAGGGTGTAGGTGTTGATCTTGGGTAGGGTGCTCTTTCCAAGAGCTGGTGCAGATTCGATGGGCCGAATGGCCTCCTTCTGCACTGTAAGTTCTATGATTATCTAGGATGTGCAGGCTAGGTAGATTGGCCACGCTAAATTGCCCTTAATTGGAAAAAATTAATTGGGTACACTAAATTTTTTTTAAAAAAAGTTTTGTATGCTGTACAATTGAGTGATAGAGACAGCGGCTAGTTTTATCATCAGAGTACACCGTTAGCTGATGGTAACTGGGGCACTGACAGGCGCGACAGTCCATCTTCAAACTCACGGGATATGGGATCACGACAGGAATCTTGGTCGCTTAGGTTTAACACCAGAGGACAATCTTGGTTCAGGAGCGAAGGGAAGAAAATACTTGCCCGAAAACACTTAAAACTTTTGAGGTCGAGTTGGGAAGTGATCTTTCACAGATATGTACAGACGAAGAGTGACTAACAAAAGGATTAATGTGATAATTGGCCTTTTTAATCGCACTCGCACAGATGTTACCACCCAGTGCGTAATCGCTGGCTTTATGACTGTGACCTCACGCTGGTGCATTTGTACGTGATGTTCGAAATGGGTTTAATCCTCTCCTGCAAATTTCAAATGCTTCAAAGGGTTTCTGGAAGATGGTGGAATAGTTCCACCCAGCTAGCCTATTGCTCACCGATGTATTTTGTTTTTAACGTTTCAGCCCACTCCTCTCCCGAGGGGGCCTTCCACGCTCACGCCACGGACAAGCAGCCATTTCCATCGACACCCACAAGAAGGACTGTGATCCTCAACAGAGGGTAGCCCCCAGAGTATAATACTGCAGTGGCGATGTTACTCGACCAGTAACCCAGAGCCTGAGAGAATGTTCCGGAGATGTGTGCTCAGTCCCAATTTGAAATTTAGTTTAAAACAATCGGCCATAAAAGTCTCAGTGAACGGTGAACATGAAACATGGGTCGATTGTCGTCAAAACGCATCTGGTTCACTAACGTCCTTTGAGGGAGGGAATCTGCCGACCTTACCCGGTCTGGCCTACATGTGACTCCAGATCCCAAACAGCAACTCTTCACTGCCCTCTGAAACGGTTGAGCAAGCCATTTATTGAGGGAGTGTTATCGCCACCCCCCCCCCCCCCCCCCGCCCCTTCCCGGGTTGGGGAATCAAGGGGGGTCACGGCCTGAGGGCAAGAGGAACAATCATTCTGGGTGGAGTCAAGGAGAAATGTCTTCACCGCGAAGGCTCACATCTTTGGAATTCTCGATACCATGAGAGCTGTCAATCCCCTATCATTGAAGACATTGTGACGATCCTCCTGTTGAAATCCTGTTCGTTCGCTGCTCCCTGGCCCTTTTATTCGCTATTACAATTTTGATCTATGGATGATTTATGGACACGTGTCTTGAAGGCATCCTGTATCTTTAACAGAAGCAGTAGTGGTGACCGGTGACTTTAAGGCAAAACAGCAAGCAGCCTTTAATTCAAGCAAGCAGATTCCAGAACAACTCAAAAAAATTTAGAGTACCCAATTCTTTTTTTCCCAATTAAAGCGTAATTTAGCGTGGCCAATCCACCTACCCTGCACATCTTTGGGCTGTGGGGATGAGGCCCACGCAGAGAATGTGCAAACTCCACACGGACAGTGACCTGGGCCGGGTTCGAACCCAGATCCTCAGTGCCGTGAGGCAGCAGTGCTAGCCACTGCGCCGCCCAATTGCAGAATGATTCGACTGACATCAGCGATGACTCAAATTGATGGACTTGGCTGCTGCCCAATGAACTGGATCAAAATGCCGGGCTTCGCCACTAGCTCGTGGCGTTTGGTTGCCATTTCTCTGGAAAGTTGCTCTCTCCAATAAGGCTGAACTGCAGTTTTTCGCTCTCAACTCGGAAGCTTCTCTGGTTTTCGCTCTTCAATCTGATTAAATCTGTGAGCAACCCCGTGTGAAAACTCTTTTCTTTCCCCAATAATGCTGGAGGTCATTCTCGTGAAACTGCAAGGGATTGAGATTAAAACCTCGGTAGGGCAGCACGGTGGCACAGTGGTTAGCACTGCTGTCTCACGGCATCAAGGACCCAGGTTCGATCCCCGGCTTGGGTCCCTGTCTGTGCGGAGTCTGCACGTTCTCCCCGTGTCTGCGTGGGTTTCCTCCCGGTGCTCCGGTTTCCTCCCACAGTGCAAGGATGTGCAGGTTAGGTGGAGCGGCCATGCTAAATTGTCTTAGCGTCCAAAAGGTTAGGTAGGGTTACTGGGATAGGGTGTGGGCCTAGATAGGGTGCTCTTTCAGAGGGTCGGTGCAGACTCAATGGGCCAAATGGTCTCCTTCTATCCTGTTGGGATTCCACTAAAGGTGGACCTTTGAGTTGAAGGCCCAGGGTAATAAGGGCTAAAGTATCTCTCTAGAGGAGATCCTACTGCCTGAGAGTACTGAATGAATGTTCCTGCCTGAAGACCATCACCAAATGTACCCAGGTGGCTTTGAGCACTCAGCATGCTGAGAGGAAAGCGTAATGCAAAGAATTAAACATCGAAAACAAGCATTCATCCATTTTTACCTTGTTCCCTATTATTCTTTTTACCCCTTTCCACCACTCTGTGTTTGTTTGTCCTCAGTTTCTGTGGATAGAGGGTGTGACTGTAGTAGGTTATAATTACTGTCTATTCCATCTTTATTTCTGTTATGTATAAACAGGAATTGCATAACAACTTATTAACCTAGCAACTATAAATTACTGGACAGCCAAGAGCCAAAGACTTTGGGAATTTGAGACAAATGATTGGTAAATTCGCTTATGTTGGGACTCCGGGGCCTGTAATTGGCCATTAACTAGCCCGGGGTGGCGTAACAACGTTGAAAGTCGAGATCGGTTTCCTTTGATCCCTCGAGGATATCAACAGGGAGCGAGCGGGAGAGCGGATCAGAGGCAGACCAGTCGTGATCATACTCAATGGGGTAGCAGTCGCGAGGGGCTTAGAGGGGCTTAACGGGCTCCAGCTTCCAATTCACAAGTTGCTTTAATATTAAGATATCCCAGAAACAGAGGCCTAAATCAGAAATTACAAGTGAAAACCAAAACTGGCTAAATTTGTAATGAAGGTTGTCAATGAACATACACAAAAAAACCAGCCTGCAGATGTCCTGCAAAGATTATTTACTTCAAGATTATTGGTACACTATTGCAACGATTAACCATTACAGCTTTGGAAATTAAGTGGCAACCGTGCGAGGAAGGTATCCCTGCAATATGCAGAACGCACCAAGATTTATTTATTTTTAAACAGCAAGATTGCGCTCATTCGCCTTAGTGTTGCGTGTGACGAACAGAACTCCGCTCTTTCCCGCTCCAAACACCCAGCAACCAGGCTCCGTCTCTGTAGGGGTCTTTTGTCCTCGCGGGCAATCCTGCCCACGCCGCTTCTCGAGCCTGGCGGAGCTTTGCGAGTGAAAGAATTTGCGTCTTTGGCTCGGGCTTTTCATGTCACGGGCTACCGCCTGACGTAGCCAAGCTGAGCAATTCTCAGCTCGTACAGGGGAGCGAGGGAGGTGGACTGTCCCACGACTTAGAACTTCACCGTTGGGAGAGCTAATTCGTCGATACGGGCATTGGATCCCATCCGGCCTATCCTCGGGCAAGCGAGCCAGACAGAGATCGACCGAAAGTAGGCCCAGAATTTGCGGGACTTCTAATAGATAGGCCTGGAACTTGGCGTCACGCGTGGACCGACTGCATCGACCGTGACAAAGTCGCACAGGATCCCAACACTCCAGCCTGCCCGTCCCACACCGCCACAGCTGCTGGCTGTCTGGCAGGCCGAATTCTGGGGACGCCGCCATAGAAACCAGATATTATGCGCGGCCCATTCGCTGTCCCCCAGCCCATGTAAATCCGTTTGCACGTGACGCACTCTTGAGGTATCAAATGGAATAATTTCCTAGCTAGCGTTGGGGGCGGGCGATAAGAGTGGCCCTCCCTCCCACATCATTTCCCCCTGTCTCGTGTTGGGGCGGGATTAGCTCTCTGGAATCCTAACCCCGAGGGCAGCGCGCTCCCGGCCTTCGAAGCAAGGGATCCCCCCTCGAAAAAGCCAGCCCAATAAATTCTGCTTGTGCGGAGTAAAGCAGGAGGTGAAAACTATAATCGGGCACCTCGACGGCGGCGAGAGATTCGTACCCAGGTATCACAGAACGCTGTTAGCGGCCGGTATGAAGTGAAGCATTCTGGGACCAACGAACCGTCGCATTTTCTGAAGCTACTTTCCATTCGGTGCAAAATATCTTGCTGCCCACCCCCGTTTTCCTGAGTGGACCAGCCTGCTAGTACTTTGTGTGTGTGTGCACGCGCGTGTGCGCACGCGCATTACGCAGAGCAAGTTACAAGCAGGCTCGAATAGGTATGTGCTATATTTGAGCCGAGTGTCCCCATGCATCACAAACTCGGGGTTGCGTCCATGTTCGAACTCACCCCTGTCTCCCCTCTGTACCCCACGGGTGTGGATAAAAGCATTTCTACGCGCCTCCCAAATCAGGACAGAAGCCTTGCGCCAAACTTGGAAGAAAGCAAAATGGCGTCCGCCTCGCAATGCCATCGCGCCAATGTGAAAACCAGTCAAATCGGGACAGGGTGTCACCTCTTGATTAAAAAACAGAAACGGCGACGCAGGTGGGTGGGGGAGTGTGGGGGATGGGGGAGCAATACTAAGTAGGCCCCGCGCCTGTCCCGCCCAAAGAGAACGCTGTGTCGTCTGAGGCGATCGCAGGTCCGGTCGGAGGGGATTCCTCGCATCTTCCCCCGCCCCAAACTCGCTCGCACCGCTTATCTCACACTCTGAGACATGTGCAAGGGGGTCAGCATCTCCTCGAAGATGGCGCCCTTCACGTTGGACCCTCGGAGGTTCGCCTCCTGGAGATCACAGCCGGAGAGATCGCAATTCTGGAACACAAAACGGGAACGGGTTAGGACTCATTTCAAACAGGCCCGAGGCCTGCCCAAAGTCCAGGTACACATGCATAGCTCACTCTACCTCTATGACGAGGATTACAGTAACAGGCGGGCAGCAAGAGAACTCCTCCCTCGGCAACTTTAATCACGTTCGACCCACCTTTTATTTCTAAATCCCTAATTTTCCACTCTTGCCGTGAGGTAAACCACGGGTTAAAAGTGGCAGGAGGTTGCGAAACTAGAGTTTAAGCGTCCGATCAGCTCACCTCCAGGTCCGTCCCGGCCAGCGTAGCGCCTCGGAGGTTGCAGTTCTTCAGCTTGGCATTCTTCAGGGTGGCGACCCGCAGGTTAATTCCCGTCATCTGACTGCCCTCCATGTCCACTCCTTTCAGGTTGGCCCCTGGAAAATCCAACACTGATTACCGATCCCAGCTGTGCACGCCTCACTCTCCCCCGCGCCCCCTACATCCCCGCCAACGCCACACCCTCACCACAATCACCAAATCTGAGGCCTCCCACTGGGCGGCGGTTTAACGCAGGCCACCGCCCACCCCAGTGGATTGCACTCCCGCCTCAGAGCTAGGCCCCAAGGCCCCAGTCCCCCGCCACGCTGCCATGGGCAACCAGGCTGCCCTGTTTCCGACGCTACACCGGCGTTTCACTCCCTGGAAAATACTTTGGGATGTGCCTGCACATCGGAAATGCTGAGGGCGATTCGACGTACCTTCCAAGTTGGCCTTGAGGCCCGAAGGGTCTTCGAAGTTACAGCCTTTGAGCGAGGCCCCCTCTGCATTCGAGCACAGCATCTTCACCCCCTGGAGATTGGCGCCCTGACATCGGTTAAAAAAAACAGCCCTCGGTGAAAACCGCTAATCAACTCTGAGTGGAGATACCCGCCTCACGACAGGAGGAGCTAGTAAACAACACCTCGGCCCACGTCGGGCATTTGCAAATTCGAGCCTTCGTCTCAATTTTCGCAAAGGGCCCAATCCAAACTCGATTTTTTTTCATCTCCGCGCAAGGGGATCCGGGTACGGGAATAAGGAATGTACCGTGCAGTTGGGAGAAGGCGGCGCAGTGGTATTCTCACTGGACTAGCAATCCGGAGACCCGGGGTAAGGCTCTGGAAATCCAGGTTCAAATCCCAGACCCGCAGATGGCGAAATTTGAATTCAATCATAATCCGAATTTTAAAACTACTGTCGATTGTCGTAAAAAAATCATCTGTCAAAAACCAATGTAAGGAAGCTTGAATAGATGACTGGCTGACGGACAGAGGGGGGATAAATGGGGGGGTTTTCTGGATGGCAATTTGTAACTACCGGGGTTGGATCCTTGAGCCCCAACTATTTACAATCTATATAAACGACTTGGATATAGGGATAGAAGGCTCCAAAGTCAAATTTGCAGACAACACGAAAATAGGTGGGACACTAAGTTGCGATGAGGAAATAAAAATGGATATAGACAGGTTGGGAGAAGTGGGCCAACCCGTTGCAGACGGAGTTTAATGTGGATAAGCGCGAGGTCGTCGGAAAAATGGAAAGGCAGCTTATTATCTAAAGGGGGACAGACTTCAGGGTGCTCCATTGCAGAGGGATCTGGGTGTCCTAGTGCATGAGTCACAGAAAACTAGCACGCTGGTACAGCCGGTAATAAAGAAAGGGAATGGAATTTGGCATTTATAGCTAAAGGAATAGCTGAAGGGATAGAGTCTAAAGGCAAGGAAGAGTTGTTGGAACTGTACAAGCCATTGGTAAGACTGCACCTGGAGTATTGTCCACAGTTTTGGTGCACTTATCTGGGGAAAGATGTAGTGACATTGGAAGCTGTTCAGAGGAGGTTCAGTAGATTGATTCCAGGGATGAGGGGTTTGTCGTATGAGGCGAGATTGAACAGTATAGGCCGATACTCTCTAGTTTAGAAGAATGAGGGGAGATCAAATTGAGGTAGACAAGATGCGGAAAGGTATGGATAAAGGAGACGCGAGGCTGATGCTTAATCTTGTGGGGAATTCTAGAACGAGACGTCATAGTCTTAGGATACAAGACAGCTAATTTAAAACCGAGTTGAGGAGAAACTACTTCTCCCAAAGGGTTGTGAATCTGTGGAAT
Organism: Scyliorhinus torazame; assembly: GCF_047496885.1. NCBI lineage: Eukaryota > Metazoa > Chordata > Chondrichthyes > Carcharhiniformes > Scyliorhinidae > Scyliorhinus > Scyliorhinus torazame. The sequence goes on from NC_092726.1 coordinate 26,094,041, forward strand.
TCGCTACCCCAGAGTGCGGTGCATGCTGGGACAGCGAGTCAATCTAAGGAGGAGTTAAGACAGATTTTTAATTGGTAATGGGTTGAAGGGTTATGGAGAACGGGCAGGACGGTGGAGTTAAGGCCAGGATGGGATCGGCGATGATCGAATTGAACGATGGAGCAGGCTCGAGGGGCTAAATTGCCCAATCTAAAACGCCCCGAGATAAGGAAGCAACCGATCATTTCGGACCGAGGTGAGGCGCACCGCTCTACGACATGTCCAACACACACTCACATCGAGGATAGCGCCAGACAGGTCCGCCCGCTCCAGGTTTGAACTGCAGAGGTTGGCGTGACTGAGATTACAGTCGCTGAGGTTGGCCATCTTAAAGTTGATGTAACGTAGGTCCAATCGTGATAAATCAGTCCCTCGGAAATTCAGCCCCTGAGCAGAAGGCAAGGATGTCAAAAGGCGAGGTTGAGGAGGAGGTGCATGGTTCCGCCTGCCTGCTTTCCAATCCGTCCCACTGGCCTGCTCTTTCACCCCTCCCATGGGTTTTCTAGATTTAATGCAGTCCATGTCCAAATGCAGCAAGACCTGGGCAATATTCAGGCTTGGGGCTGACAAGTGGCAAGTTACATTCGCGCCACACAAGTGCCAGGCAATAACCATCTCCTACAAGAGGGAATCTAACCATCGCCCCTTGACATTCAATGGCATTACCATCTCAGAATCCCCCACATTCAACATCCTGGGGGTTACCATTGACCAGAAGCTGAACTGGACCCAGCCATATAAATACTGTGGCTACCAGAGCAGGTCAGAGGCTGGGAATCCTGCAGAGAGTAACTCACCTCCTGACTCCCCAAAGCCTGTCCACCATCTACAAGGCACAAGTCAGGAGTGTGATGGAATACTCCCCACTTGCCTGGATGAGTGCAGCTCCCAACAACACTCAAGAAGCCCGACACCATCCAGGACAAAGCAGCCCCGCTTGATCGGCACCCCATCCACAAACATTCACTCCCTCCACCACCGACGCACAGTGGCAGCCGTGTGTACCATCTACAAGATGCTCTGCAGCAACTCACCAAGGCTCCTTTGACAGCACCTTCCAAACCCACGGTCTCTACCATCTAGAAGGACAAGGGCAGCAGATACCTGGGAACCCCATCACCTGGAGGTTCCCCTCCAAGTCACTCACCACCCCGACTTGGAAATATATCGGCCGTTCCTTCACTGTCGCTGGGGCAAAATCACTCCCTAACAGCACTGTGGGTGTACCTACAGCGCAGGGATTGCAGCGGCTCAAGAAGGCGACTCAGTCCCACCTTCTCATGGGGCACTTTGGGATGTGAAATAAATGCTGGGCCCGGCCAGCGAAGGCCACATCTTGTGAAATAACTTTAAAACTCCAGATTTCCAAGTCTCCTGCCTCTCACAAGATTTCCCCGATATATTTTATTCGTAACACAATTTCTAAAATGTAAATGTCGCCTGCCCCAGAGGACCAGAGGCGGTTCTCCCCGCTGGAGAGCTGACTGGTGGTGATTTAACCTGAGGGCCACCGCACCTCGGGCGAGGTGGGAGGGGAGGGGCCTTCATGAATAATCTCAGGCGGTACGGGAATTGAACCCCCTCGCTGTTGGCCTCGCTCCGCATCACCAGCCAAGAGTGTGACGACTGGAAGACTTTTGGAACTTTGGACTTTTCTAAGTAATGGGGAATTTAAGGGTTAAAAGGCCTGGGGTTAGAGTGTGTTTGACCGCAGTGGTCACGTTTTTTGGTTTTTTTTTTAAGAATTCTGTTTCTCAGGGTCTGGGTGCTTTTATCAGCCAGTAGGTGAAATTGAGAAAGGGATGTGGTTTTTCAGTCTGGGCTAATGGACTGTGGTTTGACTGGGAAAGTCCCGGGGGAGTTAATGTGCTTTGGAGCTTGCAGAGATCACTTGTTTTTGAGCTTGGGGAGATGAGGTCCAGGCTACTGAAACAACTTGGGTGCCCTCATCACTCCCTTCGTTACTTGACTATACCGACACACTCCTGGTTAATCTCCCGCGTTCTCCTCTCTGTAAACCTGAGCTCATCCAAAACTCTGCTGCCTAGAGTATTAACTCGCCCCGGTAGCTCCCCCCCACCGTTCCCCCCGTGCTCGCTGAGCCACGTTGGCACCCGGTCAGCCAACAAGTTGGATTTTAAAACCCGCTTACTTGTTTTCAAACCTCTCCCAGGTGTGTCATCTCTCCGGATCTCCTCCGGCCCCGACAACCCGCCGAAATCTCCGTGCTCCAACAACTCCGGCCTCTTGAGCATCCCCGATTTTAATCGCTCCACCGTTGGCGGCCGTGCCTTCAGCTGCCTGGGACACCCCCCACCCCCACTAAGCTCTGGAATCCCCTCCCTCTACGTCGCTCTCTTTCCCTCCCTGCAAGCCTCGCTCTTTAGCCCAACCTGTGGTCACCTGGCAACCCAGCCTCCGAGCGCCCACTGAGAAACAGAAATCCGGCCCCAGGATCACCTGACATCGGAGCTCCGATTTGGTGGGCGTGGCCAAGAGGAACCGGACAAACTCCTTCCGCGAGATGGGCGAGTGATCCTCAGCGGGCAAGGAATTCTGCAAAGAAGCAACCGACCCAATTCGTTAGTCAGCCGTACCACAGGGGGGAATCCCGATGCCCGATTCAACTCTCATGTTTCGCCAGTGATTGGCTCAGTGGGTGAATGCGTGCGCTGCCGTGTTGGTCGCGCCCCGCCAGCCCGCGCACCCACCCACACGCATGGCCCACCACAAGACGGAACAGGAACACATCCGAGAGCCTCCAAACTCGAGGCTTAATGTGGGGCCTCGGCAACAAGACAGGCGGAATCGCAAAGTACTGCCCTTTACAACGAACACCAACATTAATCGGAATCACAGAAGCGCTTACAGCAGACCAGAAGGCCATTCTGCCCATCATTTTGAGCCGGCTCCATGAAGGAGCAAAAACGTAACGGTCAATGCTTTTACCTTAATCTGTAATTCCAATTGTTCAATTAGCGATTCTATGCCGAAGAACTTGGCCTCCTCGAGGACACCTGCGGCAGATAACAATAGGTTGCTAAAAGCATCAAGTCATGCATGGGAATGGAAAGAGCTGTACACAGGGGCCGGAGCTGGGAGCTAACACAATACACAGGGGCCGGGGCCGGGAGGGAACACTGTACACAGGGTCCGGGGCCGGGAGCTAACACTGTGCACAGGATCCGGGGCCGGGAGCTAACACCGTAAACAGGGTCCGGGGCCGGGAGCGAACACTGTACACTGGGGCCAGGGCTGGGAGCTAACACCGTACACAGGGTCCGGGGCTGGGAGCTAACACAGGGTCCGGGGCTGGGAGCTAACACTGTACACAGGGTCCGGGGCCGGGAGCGAACACTGTACACTGGGGCCAGGGCTGGGAGCTAACACCGTACACAGGGTCCGGGGCTGGGAGCTAACACCGTACACAGGGGCCGTGGCTGGGAGCTAACACTGTACACAGGGTCCGGGGCCGGGAGCTAACACTGTACACAGGGGCCGGGGCTGGGAGCTAACACTGTACACAGGGGCCGGGAGCCAACGCTGTACACAGGGGCCGGGGCTGGGAGCTAACACTGTACATAGGGTCCGGGGCTGGGAGCTAACACTGTACACAGGGTCCGGGAACTAACACTGTACACAGGGTCCGGGAGCTAACACTGTCCACAGGGTCCGGGAGCTAACACTGTCCACAGGGTCTGGGATCTAACACTGTCCACAGGGTCTGGGATCTAACACTGTACACAGGGTCCGGGAGCTAACACTGTCCACAGGGTCCGGGAACTAACACTGTCCACAGGGTCTGGGATCTAACACTGTACACAGGGTCCGGGAGCTAACACTGTCCACAGGGTCCGGGAACTAACACTGTCCACAGGGTCCGGGAGCTAACACTGTACACAGGGTCCGGGGCTGGGAACTAACACCGTACACAGGGTCCGGGAACGAACACTGTACACAGGGTCTGGGAACTAACACTGTACACAGGGTCCGGGAGCTAGCACTGTACACAGGGTCCGGGAGCTAACACTGTACACAGGGTCCGGGAACTAACACCGTACACAGGGTCCGGAAGCTAACACTGTACACAGGGTCCGGGAGTTAACACTGTACACAGGGTCCGGGAGCTAACACTGTACACAGGGTCCGGGAGCTAACACCGTACACAGGATCCGGGAGCCAACGCTGTACACAGGGTCCGGGGCTGGGAGCTAACACTGTACACAGGGTCCGGGAGCTAACACTGTACACAGGGTCCGGGGCTGGGAGCGAACACCGTACACAGGGTCCGGGAGCTAACACCGTACACAGGGTCCGGGGGCAAACACTGTACACAGGGTCCGGGGGCAAACACTGTACACAGGGTCCGGGAGCTAACACCGTACACAGGGTCCGGGAGCTAACACTGTACACAGGGTCCGGGGCTGGGAGCTAACACTGTACACAGGGTCCGGGAGCTAACACCGTACACAGGGTCCGGGAGCTAACACTGTACACAGGGTCCGGGGCCGGGAGCTAACACTGTACACAGGGTCCGGGAGCTAACACCGTACACAGGGTCCAGGGGCTAACACCGTACACAGTGTCCGGGGGCTAACACCGTACACAGGGTCCGGGAACTAACACCGTACACAGGGTCCGGGAGCTAACACTGTACACAGGGTCCGGGAACTAACACTGTACACAGGGTCCGGGAGCTAACACTGTACACAGGGTCTGGGGCTGTGAGCTAACGCTGTACACAGGGTCCGGGGCTGGGAGCTAACACTGTACACAGGGTCCGGGGCTGGGAGTTAACACTGTGCACAGGATCTCGGAACCAACACTGTACACAGGGTCCGGGGCTGGGAGCTAACATCGTACACAGGGTCCGGGAACTAACACTGTGCACAGGGTCCGGGAACACTGTACACAGGGTCCGGGAGCTAACACCGTACACAGTGTCCAGGAACTAACACCGTACACAGGGTCTGGGGCTGTGAGCGAACGCTGTACACAGGGTCTGGGAGCTAACACTGTACACAGGGTCCGGGAGCTAACACTGTACACAGGGTCCGGGAACTAACACCGTACACAGGGTCCGGGAGCTAACACCGTACACAGGGTCCGGGGGCTAACACTGTACACAGTGTCCGGGGGCTAACACCGTACACAGGGTCCGGGAGCTAACACCGTACACAGGGGCCGGGAACTAACACTGTACACAGGGTCTGGGGCTGTGAGCTAACACCGTACACAGGGTCTGGGGCTATGAGCTAACGCTGTACACAGGGTCCGGGGCAGGGAGCTAACACTGTACACAGGGTCCGGGGCTGGGAGCTAACACTGTACACAGGGTCCGGGAGCTAACACTGTACACAGGGTTTGGGAGCTAACACTGTACACAGGGTCCGGGGCTGGGAGCTAACACTGTACACAGGGTCCGGGAGCTAACACTGTACACAGGGTCCGGGAGCTAACACCGTACACAGGGTCCGGGGGCTAACACTGTACACAGGGTCCGGGAGCTAACACTGTTCACAGGGTCGGGGAACTAACACCGTACACAGGGTCTGGGAACTAACACTGTACACAGGGTCCGGGAGCTAACACTGTCCACAGGGTCCGGGGCTGGGAGCTAACACTGTACACAGGGTCCGGGGCTGGGAGCTAACACTGTACACAGGGTCCAGGGCTGGGAGCTAACACCGTACACAGGATCTGGGAACCAACACTGTACACAGGGTCCGGGAGCTAACACTGTACACAGGGTCCGGGAGCTAACACTGTACACAGGGTCCGGGAACACTGTACACAGTGTCTGGGAGCTAACACCGTGCACCAGGTCCGGGAACTAACACCGTACACCGGGTCCGGGAACTAACACTGTACACGGGGTCTGGGGGCTAACACCGTACACAGGGTCCGGGAGCTGCCACTGTACACAGGGTCCGGGGGCTAACACCGTACACAGGGTCCGGGGGCTAACACTGTACACAGGGTCCGGGAACTAACACTGTACACAGTGTCTGGGAGCTAACACTGTTCACAGGGTCCGGGAGCTAACACTGTACACAGGGTCCGGGAACTAACACTGTACACAGGGTCCTGGGGCTAACACTGTACACAGGGTCCGGGGGCTAACACTGTACACCGGGTCCGGGAACTAACACTGTACACAGGGTCCTGGGGCTAACACTGTACACAGGGTCCGGGGGCTAACACTGTACACCGGGTCCGGGAACTAACACCGTACACAGGGTCCGGGAGCTAACACCGTGTCAGGGAGCTAACACTGTTCACAGGGTCCGGGGCTGGGAGCTAACACTGTACACAGGATCTCGGAACCAACACTGTACACAGGGTCCGGGGCTGGGAGCTAACACTGTACACAGGGTCCAGGAACTAACACCGTACACCAGGTCCGGGAACGAACACTGTACACAGGGTCTGGGATCTAACACCGTACACAGGGTCCGGGATCTAACACTGTACACAGGGTCTGGGATCTAACACTGTACACAGGGTCCGGGGGCTAACACTGTACACAGGGTCCGGGGGCTAACACTGTACACAGGGTCCGGGGGCTAACACCGTACACAGGGGCCGGGAACTAACACTGTACACAGGGTCTGGGGCTGTGAGCTAACGCTGTACACAGGGTCCGGGGCTGGGAGCTAACACTGTACACAGGGTCCGGGGCAGGGAGCTAACACTGTACACAGGGTCCGGGGCTGGGAGCTAACACTGTACACAGGGTCCGGGAGCTAACACTGTGCACAGGATCTCGGAACCAACACTGTACACAGGGTCCGGGGCTGGGAGCTAACATCGCACACAGGGTCCGGGAGCTAACACTGTACACAGGGTCCAGGAACTAACACTGTACACAGGGTCTGGGGCTGTGAGCTAACACCGTACACAGGGTCTGGGGCTGTGAGCGAACGCTGTACACAGGGTCCGGGGCTGGGAGCTAACACTGTACACAGGGTCCGGGGCTGGGAGCTAACACTGTACACAGGGTCCGGGGCAGGGAGCTAACACTGTACACAGGGTCCGGGAACTAACACCGTACACAGGGTCCGGGAGCTAACACCGTACTCAGGGTCCGGGAGCTAACACCGTACACAGGGTCCGGGAGCTAGCACCGTACACAGGGGCCGGGAACTAACACTGTACACAGGGTCTGGGGCTGTGAGCTAACACCGTACACAGGGTCTGGGGCTGTGAGCTAACGCTGTACACAGGGTCCGGGGCTGGGAGCTAACACTGTACACAGGGTCCGGGGCTGGAAGCTAACACTGTACACAGGGTCCGGGAGCTAACGCTGTACACAGGGTCCGGGGCTGGGAGCTAACACTGTACACAGGGTCCGGGGCTGGAAGCTAACACTGTACACAGGGTCCGGGAGCTAACACTGTACACAGGGTTTGGGAGCTAACACTGTACACAGGGTCCGGGGCTGGGAGCTAACACTGTACACAGGGTCCGGGAGCTAACACTGTACACAGGGTCCGGGAGCTAACACCGTACACAGGGTCCGGGAGCTAACACCGTACACAGGGTCCGGGGGCTAACACTGTACACAGGGTCCGGGAGCTAACACTGTTCACAGGGTCCGGGAACTAACACCGTACACAGGGTCTGGGAACTAACACTGTACACAGGGTCCGGGAGCTAACACTGTCCACAGGGTCCGGGGCTGGGAGCTAACACTGTACACAGGGTCCGGGGCTGGGAGCTAACACTGTACACAGGGTCCGGGGCTGGGAGCTAACACCGTACACAGGATCTGGGAACCAACACTGTACACAGGGTCCGGGAGCTAACACTGTACACAGAGTCCGGGAGCTAACACTGTACACAGGGTCCGGGAACACTGTACACAGTGTCTGGGAGCTAACACCGTGCACCAGGTCCGGGAACTAACACCGTACACCGGGTCCGGGAACTAACACTGTACACGGGGTCTGGGGGCTAACACCGTACACAGGGTCCGGGAGCTACCACTGTACACAGGGTCCGGGGGCTAACACCGTACACAGGGTCCGGGGGCTAACACTGTACACCGGGTCCGGGAACTAACACCGTACACAGGGTCCGGGAACTAACACTGTACACAGTGTCTGGGAGCTAACACTGTTCACAGCGTCCGGGAGCTAACACTGTACACAGGGTCCGGGAACTAACACTGTACACAGGGTCCTGGGGCTAACACTGTACACAGGGTCCGGGGGCTAACACTGTACACCGGGTCCGGGAACTAACACTGTACACAGGGTCCTGGGGCTAACACTGTACACAGGGTCCGGGGGCTAACACTGTACACCGGGTCCGGGAACTAACACCGTACACAGGGTCCGGGAGCTAACACCGTGTCAGGGAGCTAACACTGTTCACAGGGTCCGGGGCTGGGAGCTAACACTGTACACAGGATCTCGGAACCAACACTGTACACAGGGTCCGGGGCTGGGAGCTAACACTGTACACAGGGTCCGGGGGCTAACACTGTACACCGGGTCCGGGAACTAACACCGTACACAGGGTCCGGGAGCTAACACCGTGTCAGGGAGCTAACACTGTTCACAGGGTCCGGGGCTGGGAGCTAACACTGTACACAGGATCTCGGAACCAACACTGTACACAGGGTCCGGGGCTGGGAGCTAACACTGTACACAGGGTCCAGGAACTAACACCGTACACCAGGTCCGGGAACGAACACTGTACACAGGGTCTGGGATCTAACACCGTACACAGGGTCCGGGATCTAACACTGTACACAGGGTCCAGGGCTGGGAGCTAACACTGTACACAGGATCTCGGAACCAACACTGTACACAGGGTCCGGGGCTGGGAGCTAACACTGTACACAGGGTCCGGGGGCTAACACTGTACACCGGGTCCGGGAACTAACACCGTACACAGGGTCCGGGAGCTAACACCGTGTCAGGGAGCTAACACTGTTCACAGGGTCCGGGGCTGGGAGCTAACACTGTACACAGGATCTCGGAACCAACACTGTACACAGGGTCCGGGGCTGGGAGCTAACACTGTACACAGGGTCCAGGAACTAACACCGTACACCAGGTCCGGGAACGAACACTGTACACAGGGTCTGGGATCTAACACTGTACACAGGGTCTGGGATCTAACACTGTACACAGGGTCTGGGAGCTAACACTGTACACAGGGTCTGGGATCTAACACTGTACACAGGGTCCGGGGGCTAACACTGTACACAGGGTCCGGGAGCTAACACTGTACACAGGGTCCGGGGGCTAACACCGTACACAGGGGCCGGGAACTAACACTGTACACAGGGTCTGGGGCTGTGAGCTAACACCGTACACAGGGTCTGGGGCTGTGAGCTAACGCTGTACACAGGGTCCGGGGCTGGGAGCTAACACTGTACACAGGGTCCGGGGCAGGGAGCTAACACTGTACACAGGGTCCGGGGCTGGGAGCTAACACTGTACACAGGGTCCGGGAGCTAACACTGTGCACAGGATCTCGGAACCAACACTGTACACAGGGTCCGGGGCTGGGAGCTAACATCGCACACAGGGTCCGGGAGCTAACACTGTGCACAGGGTCCGGGAGCTAACACTGTACACAGGGTCCGGGAACTAACACCGTACACAGGGTCCGGGGGCTAACACTGTACACAGGGTCTGGGGCTGTGAGCTAACACCGTACACAGGGTCTGGGGCTGTGAGCGAACGCTGTACACAGGGTCCGGGGCTGGGAGCTAACACTGTACACAGGGTCCGGGGCTGGGTGCTAACACTGTACACAGGGTCCGGGGCAGGGAGCTAACACTGTACACAGGGTCCGGGAACTAACACCGTACACAGGGTCCGGGAGCTAACACCGTACTCAGGGTCCGGGAGCTAACACCGTACACAGGGTCCGGGGGCTAACACTGTACACAGTGTCCGGGGGCTAACACCGTACACAGGGTCCGGGAGCTAACACCGTACACAGGGGCCGGGAACTAACACTGTACACAGGGTCTGGGGCTGTGAGCTAACACCGTACACAGGGTCTGGGGCTGTGAGCTAACGCTGTACACAGGGTCCGGGGCAGGGAGCTAACACTGTACACAGGGTCCGGGGCTGGAAGCTAACACTGTACACAGGGTCCGGGAGCTAACACTGTACACAGGGTTTGGGAGCTAACACTGTACACAGGGTCCGGGGCTGGGAGCTAACACTGTACACAGGGTCCGGGAGCTAACACTGTACACAGGGTCCGGGAGCTAACACCGTACACAGGGTCCGGGAGCTAACACCGTACACAGGGTCCGGGGGCTAACACTGTACACAGGGTCCGGGAGCTAACACTGTCCACAGGGTCCGGGGCTGGGAGCTAACACTGTACACAGGGTCCGGGGCTGGGAGCTAACACTGTACACAGGGTCCGGGGCTGGGAGCTAACACCGTACACAGGATCTGGGAACCAACACTGTACACAGGGTCCGGGAGCTAACACTGTACACAGAGTCCGGGAGCTAACACTGTACACAGGGTCCGGGAACACTGTACACAGTGTCTGGGAGCTAACACCGTGCACCAGGTCCGGGAACTAACACCGTACACCGGGTCCGGGAACTAACACTGTACACGGGGTCTGGGGGCTAACACCGTACACAGGGTCCGGGAGCTACCACTGTACACAGGGTCCGGGGGCTAACACCGTACACAGGGTCCGGGGGCTAACACTGTACACCGGGTCCGGGAACTAACACCGTACACAGGGTCCGGGAACTAACACTGTACACAGTGTCTGGGAGCTAACACTGTTCACAGGGTCCGGGAGCTAACACTGTACACAGGGTCCGGGAACTAACACTGTTCACAGGGTCCTGGGGCTAACACTGTACACAGGGTCCGGGGGCTAACACTGTACACCGGGTCCGGGAACTAACACCGTACACAGGGTCCGGGAACTAACACTGTACACAGGGTCCTGGGGCTAACACTGTACACAGGGTCCGGGGGCTAACACTGTACACCGTATCCGGGAACTAACACTGTACACAGGGTCCTGGGGCTAACACTGTACACAGGGTCCGGGGGCTAACACTGTACACCGGGTCCGGGAACTAACACCGTACACAGGGTCCGGGAGCTAACACCGTGTCAGGGAGCTAACACTGTTCACAGGGTCCGGGGCTGGGAGCTAACACTGTACACAGGATCTCGGAACCAACACTGTACACAGGGTCCGGGGCTGGGAGCTAACACTGTACACAGGGTCCAGGAACTAACACCGTACACCAGGTCTGGGAACGAACACTGTACACAGGGTCTGGGATCTAACACTGTACACAGGGTCTGGGATCTAACACTGTACACAGGGTCTGGGAGCTAACACTGTACACAGGGTCCGGGAGCTAACACTGTACACAGGGTCCGGGGGCTAACACCGTACACAGGGGCCGGGAACTAACACTGTACACAGGGTCTGGGGCTGTGAGCTAACACCGTACACAGGGTCTGGGGCTGTGAGCTAACGCTGTACACAGGGTCCGGGGCTGGGAGCTAACACTGTACACAGGGTCCGGGGCAGGGAGCTAACACTGTACACAGGGTCCGGGGCTGGGAGCTAACACTGTACACAGGGTCCGGGAGCTAACACTGTGCACAGGATCTCGGAACCAACACTGTACACAGGGTCCGGGGCTGGGAGCTAACATCGCACACAGGGTCCGGGAGCTAACACTGTACACAGGGTCCGGGAACTAACACCGTACACAGGGTCCGGGAGCTAACACTGTACACAGGGTCCGGGAACACTGTACACAGTGTCTGGGAGCTAACACCGTGCACCAGGTCCGGGAACTAACACCGTACACCGGGTCCGGGAACTAACACTGTACACGGGGTCTGGGGGCTAACACCGTACACAGGGTCCGGGAGCTACCACTGTACACAGGGTCCGGGGGCTAACACCGTACACAGGGTCCGGGGGCTAACACTGTACACCGGGTCCGGGAACTAACACCGTACACAGGGTCCGGGAACTAACACTGTACACAGTGTCTGGGAGCTAACACTGTTCACAGCGTCCGGGAGCTAACACTGTACACAGGGTCCGGGAACTAACACTGTACACAGGGTCCTGGGGCTAACACTGTACACAGGGTCCGGGGGCTAACACTGTACACCGGGTCCGGGAACTAACACTGTACACAGGGTCCTGGGGCTAACACTGTACACAGGGTCCGGGGGCTAACACTGTACACCGGGTCCGGGAACTAACACCGTACACAGGGTCCGGGAGCTAACACCGTGTCAGGGAGCTAACACTGTTCACAGGGTCCGGGGCTGGGAGCTAACACTGTACACAGGATCTCGGAACCAACACTGTACACAGGGTCCGGGGCTGGGAGCTAACACTGTACACAGGGTCCGGGGGCTAACACTGTACACCGGGTCCGGGAACTAACACCGTACACAGGGTCCGGGAGCTAACACCGTGTCAGGGAGCTAACACTGTTCACAGGGTCCGGGGCTGGGAGCTAACACTGTACACAGGATCTCGGAACCAACACTGTACACAGGGTCCGGGGCTGGGAGCTAACACTGTACACAGGGTCCAGGAACTAACACCGTACACCAGGTCCGGGAACGAACACTGTACACAGGGTCTGGGATCTAACACTGTACACAGGGTCTGGGATCTAACACTGTACACAGGGTCTGGGATCTAACACTGTACACAGGGTCTGGGAGCTAACACTGTACACAGGGTCCGGGAGCTAACACTGTACACAGGGTCCGGGGGCTAACACCGTACACAGGGGCCGGGAACTAACACTGTACACAGGGTCTGGGGCTGTGAGCTAACACCGTACACAGGGTCTGGGGCTGTGAGCTAACGCTGTACACAGGGTCCGGGGCTGGGAGCTAACACTGTACACAGGGTCCGGGGCAGGGAGCTAACACTGTACACAGGGTCCGGGGCTGGGAGCTAACACTGTACACAGGGTCCGGGAGCTAACACTGTGCACAGGATCTCGGAACCAACACTGTACACAGGGTCCGGGGCTGGGAGCTAACATCGCACACAGGGTCCGGGAGCTAACACTGTACACAGGGTCCGGGAACTAACACCGTACACAGGGTCCGGGGGCTAACACTGTACACAGGGTCTGGGGCTGTGAGCTAACACCGTACACAGGGTCTGGGGCTGTGAGCGAACGCTGTACACAGGGTCCGGGGCTGGGAGCTAACACTGTACACAGGGTCCGGGGCTGGGTGCTAACACTGTACACAGGGTCCGGGGCAGGGAGCTAACACTGTACACAGGGTCCGGGAACTAACACCGTACACAGGGTCCGGGAGCTAACACCGTACTCAGGGTCCGGGAGCTAACACCGTACACAGGGTCCGGGGGCTAACACTGTACACAGTGTCCGGGGGCTAACACCGTACACAGGGTCCGGGAGCTAACACCGTACACAGGGGCCGGGAACTAACACTGTACACAGGGTCTGGGGCTGTGAGCTAACACCGTACACAGGGTCTGGGGCTGTGAGCTAACGCTGTACACAGGGTCCGGGGCAGGGAGCTAACACTGTACACAGGGTCCGGGGCTGGAAGCTAACACTGTACACAGGGTCCGGGAGCTAACACTGTACACAGGGTTTGGGAGCTAACACTGTACACAGGGTCCGGGGCTGGGAGCTAACACTGTACACAGGGTCCGGGAGCTAACACTGTACACAGGGTCCGGGAGCTAACACCGTACACAGGGTCCGGGAGCTAACACCGTACACAGGGTCCGGGAGCTAACACCGTACACAGGGTCCGGGGGCTAACACTGTACACAGGGTCCGGGAGCTAACACTGTTCACAGGGTCCGGGAACTAACACCGTACACAGGGTCTGGGAACTAACACTGTACACAGGGTCCGGGGGCTAACACTGTACACAGGGTCCGGGGGCTAACACTGTACACAGGGTCTGGGAACTAACACTGTACACAGGGTCCGGGAGCTAACACTGTCCACAGGGTCCGGGGCTGGGAGCTAACACTGTACACAGGGTCCGGGGCTGGGAGCTAACACTGTACACAGGGTCCGGGGCTGGGAGCTAACACCGTACACAGGATCTGGGAACCAACACTGTACACAGGGTCCGGGAGCTAACACTGTACACAGAGTCCGGGAGCTAACACTGTACACAGGGTCCGGGAACACTGTACACAGTGTCTGGGAGCTAACACCGTGCACCAGGTCCGGGAACTAACACCGTACACCGGGTCCGGGAACTAACACTGTACACGGGGTCTGGGGGCTAACACCGTACACAGGGTCCGGGAGCTACCACTGTACACAGGGTCCGGGGGCTAACACCGTACACAGGGTCCGGGGGCTAACACTGTACACCGGGTCCGGGAACTAACACCGCACACAGGGTCCGGGAACTAACACTGTACACAGTGTCTGGGAGCTAACACTGTTCACAGGGTCCGGGAGCTAACACTGTACACAGGGTCCGGGAACTAACACTGTACACAGGGTCCTGGGGCTAACACTGTACACAGGGTCCGGGGGCTAACACTGTACACCGGGTCCGGGAACTAACACTGTACACAGGGTCCTGGGGCTAACACTGTACACAGGGTCCGGGGGCTAACACTGTACACCGGGTCCGGGAACTAACACCGTACACAGGGTCCGGGAGCTAACACCGTGTCAGGGAGCTAACACTGTTCACAGGGTCCGGGGCTGGGAGCTAACACTGTACACAGGATCTCGGAACCAACACTGTACACAGGGTCCGGGGCTGGGAGCTAACACTGTACACAGGGTCCAGGAACTAACACCGTACACCAGGTCTGGGAACGAACACTGTACACAGGGTCTGGGATCTAACACTGTACACAGGGTCTGGGATCTAACACTGTACACAGGGTCTGGGATCTAACACTGTACACAGGGTCTGGGAGCTAACACTGTACACAGGGTCTGGGAGCTAACACTGTACACAGGGTCCGGGGGCTAACACCGTACACAGGGGCCGGGAACTAACACTGTACACAGGGTCTGGGGCTGTGAGCTAACACCGTACACAGGGTCTGGGGCTGTGAGCTAACGCTGTACACAGGGTCCGGGGCTGGGAGCTAACACTGTACACAGGGTCCGGGGCAGGGAGCTAACACTGTACACAGGGTCCGGGGCTGGGAGCTAACACTGTACACAGGGTCCGGGAGCTAACACTGTGCACAGGATCTCGGAACCAACACTGTACACAGGGTCCGGGGCTGGGAGCTAACATCGCACACAGGGTCCGGGAGCTAACACTGTACACAGGGTCCAGGAACTAACACTGTACACAGGGTCTGGGGCTGTGAGCTAACACCGTACACAGGGTCTGGGGCTGTGAGCGAACGCTGTACACAGGGTCCGGGGCTGGGAGCTAACACCGTACACAGGGTCCGGGAGCTAACACCGTACACAGGGTCCGTGGGCTAACACTGTACACAGTGTCCGGGGGCTAACACCGTACACAGGGTCCGGGAGCTAACACCGTACACAGGGGCCGGGAACTAACACTGTACACAGGGTCTGGGGCTGTGAGCTAACACCGTACACAGGGTCTGGGGCTGTGAGCTAACGCTGTACACAGGGTCCGGGGCAGGGAGCTAACACTGTACACAGGGTCCGGGGCTGGGAGCTAACACTGTACACAGGGTCCGGGAGCTAACACTGTACACAGGGTCCGGGAGCTAACACTGTTCACAGGGTCCGGGAACTAACACCGTACACAGGGTCTGGGAACTAACACTGTACACAGGGTCCGGGGGCTAACACTGTACACAGGGTCCGGGGGCTAACACTGTACACAGGGTCTGGGAACTAACACTGTACACAGGGTCCGGGAGCTAACACTGTCCACAGGGTCCGGGGCTGGGAGCTAACACTGTACACAGGGTCCGGGGCTGGGAGCTAACACTGTACACAGGGTCCGGGGCTGGGAGCTAACACCGTACACAGGATCTGGGAACCAACACTGTACACAGGGTCCGGGAGCTAACACTGTACACAGAGTCCGGGAGCTAACACTGTACACAGGGTCCGGGAACACTGTACACAGTGTCTGGGAGCTAACACCGTGCACCAGGTCCGGGAACTAACACCGTACACCGGGTCCGGGAACTAACACTGTACACGGGGTCTGGGGGCTAACACCGTACACAGGGTCCGGGAGCTACCACTGTACACAGGGTCCGGGGGCTAACACCGTACACAGGGTCCGGGGGCTAACACTGTACACCGGGTCCGGGAACTAACACCGCACACAGGGTCCGGGAACTAACACTGTACACAGTGTCTGGGAGCTAACACTGTTCACAGGGTCCGGGAGCTAACACTGTACACAGGGTCCGGGAACTAACACTGTACACAGGGTCCTGGGGCTAACACTGTACACAGGGTCCGGGGGCTAACACTGTACACCGGGTCCGGGAACTAACACTGTACACAGGGTCCTGGGGCTAACACTGTACACAGGGTCCGGGGGCTAACACTGTACACCGGGTCCGGGAACTAACACCGTACACAGGGTCCGGGAGCTAACACCGTGTCAGGGAGCTAACACTGTTCACAGGGTCCGGGGCTGGGAGCTAACACTGTACACAGGATCTCGGAACCAACACTGTACACAGGGTCCGGGGCTGGGAGCTAACACTGTACACAGGGTCCAGGAACTAACACCGTACACCAGGTCTGGGAACGAACACTGTACACAGGGTCTGGGATCTAACACTGTACACAGGGTCTGGGATCTAACACTGTACACAGGGTCTGGGATCTAACACTGTACACAGGGTCTGGGAGCTAACACTGTACACAGGGTCTGGGAGCTAACACTGTACACAGGGTCCGGGGGCTAACACCGTACACAGGGGCCGGGAACTAACACTGTACACAGGGTCTGGGGCTGTGAGCTAACACCGTACACAGGGTCTGGGGCTGTGAGCTAACGCTGTACACAGGGTCCGGGGCTGGGAGCTAACACTGTACACAGGGTCCGGGGCAGGGAGCTAACACTGTACACAGGGTCCGGGGCTGGGAGCTAACACTGTACACAGGGTCCGGGAGCTAACACTGTGCACAGGATCTCGGAACCAACACTGTACACAGGGTCCGGGGCTGGGAGCTAACATCGCACACAGGGTCCGGGAGCTAACACTGTACACAGGGTCCAGGAACTAACACTGTACACAGGGTCTGGGGCTGTGAGCTAACACCGTACACAGGGTCTGGGGCTGTGAGCGAACGCTGTACACAGGGTCCGGGGCTGGGAGCTAACACCGTACACAGGGTCCGGGAGCTAACACCGTACACAGGGTCCGTGGGCTAACACTGTACACAGTGTCCGGGGGCTAACACCGTACACAGGGTCCGGGAGCTAACACCGTACACAGGGGCCGGGAACTAACACTGTACACAGGGTCTGGGGCTGTGAGCTAACACCGTACACAGGGTCTGGGGCTGTGAGCTAACGCTGTACACAGGGTCCGGGGCAGGGAGCTAACACTGTACACAGGGTCCGGGGCTGGGAGCTAACACTGTACACAGGGTCCGGGAGCTAACACTGTACACAGGGTCCGGGAGCTAACACTGTACACAGGGTTTGGGAGCTAACACTGTACACAGGGTCCGGGGCTGGGAGCTAACACTGTACACAGGGTCCGGGAGCTAACACTGTACACAGGGTCCGGGAGCTAACACCGTACACAGGGTCCGGGGGCTAACACTGTACACAGGGTCCGGGAGCTAACACCGTACACAGGGTCCGGGAGCTAACACTGTACACAGGGTCCGGGAGCTAACACTGTTCACAGGGTCCGGGAACTAACACCGTACACAGGGTCCGGGGCTGGGAGCCAACACTGTTCACAGGGTCTGGGAACTAACACTGTCCACAGGGTCCGGGAGCTAACACTGTCCACAGGGTCCGGGGCTGGGAGCTAACACTGTACACAGGGTCCGGGGCTGGGAGCTAACACTGTACACAGGGTCCGGGGCTGGGAGCTAATACTGTACACAGGGGCCGGGGCTGGGAGCTAACACTGTACACAGGGTCCGGGGCTGGGAGCTAACACTGTCCACAGGATCTGGGAACCAACACTGTACACAGGGTCCGGGAGCTAACACTGTACACAGGGTCCGGGAGCTAACACTGTACACAGGGTCCGGGAACACTGTACACAGTGTCTGGGAGCTAACACCGTACACCGGGTCCGGGAACTAACACTGTACACAGGGTCCGGGAACTAACACTGTACACAGGGTCCGTGAGCTAACACTGTACACAGGGTCCGGGAGCTAACACTGTACACAGGGTCCGGGAACTAACACCGTACACAGGGTCCGGGAGCTAACACGGTACACAGGGTCCGGGGGCTAACACTGTACACAGGGTCCGGGGGCTAACACCGTACACAGGGTCCGGGGGCTAACACCGTACACAGGGTCCGGGAACTAACACCGTACACAGGGTCCGGGAGCTAACACCTTACACAGTGTCTGGGAGCTAACACTGTTCACAGGGTCCGGGGGCTAACACTGTACACAGGATCCGGGGGCTAACACCGTACACAGGGTCCGGGAACTAACACCGTACACAGGGTCTGGGAACTAACACTGTACACAGGGTCCGGGAACTAACACTGTACACAGGGTCTGGGAACTAACACTGTACACAGGGTCCGGGAACTAACACTGTACACAGGGTCCGGGAACTAACACCGTACACAGGGTCTGGGAACTAACACTGTACACAGGGTCTGGGAACTAACACTGTACACAGGGTCCGGGAACTAACACCGTACACAGGGTCCGGGAACTAACACTGTACACAGGGTCTGGGAACTAACACTGTACACAGGGTCCGGGGGCTAACACCGTACACAGGGTCTGGGAGCTAACACTGTACACAGGGTCCGGGAGCTAACACTGTACACAGGGTCCGGGGGCTAACACCGTACACAGGGTCCGGGAACTAACACCGTACACAGGGTCCGGGAACTAACACCGTACACAGGGTCCGGGAGCTAACACCGTACACAGGGTCCGGTGGCTAACACTGTACACAGGGTCCGGGGGCTAACACTGTACACAGGGTCCGGGGGCTAACACTGTACACAGGGTCCGGGAGCTAACACTGTACACAGGGTCCGGGAACTAACACCGTACACAGGGTCCGGGAGCTAACACTGTACACAGGGTCCGGGAGCTAACACTGTACACAGGGTCCGGGGGCTAACACCGTACACAGGGTCCGGGGGCTAACACCGTACACAGGGTCCGGGAACTAACACCGTACACAGGGTCCGGGAGCTAACACTGTACACAGGGTCCGGGAGCTAACACTGTACACAGGGTCCGGGAGCTAACACTGTACACAGGGTCCGGGGGGCTAACACCGTACACAGGGTCCGGGGGCTAACACTGTACACCGGGTCCGGGAACTAACACCGTACACAGGGTCCGGGAGCTAACACTGTACACAGTGTCCGGGGGCTAACACCGTACACAGGGTCCGGGAACTAACACCGTACACAGGGTCCGGGAGCTAACACTGTACACAGGGTCCGGGGGCTAACACTGTACACAGGGTCCGGGAACTAACACCGTACACAGGGTCCGGGGGCTAACACTGTACACAGGGTCCGGGGGCTAACACCGTACACAGGGTCCGGGAACTAACACTGTACACAGGGTCCAGGAGCTACCACCGTACACAGGGTCCAGGAGCTAACACCGTGCACAGGGTCCGGGAGCTAACACCGTACACAGGGTCTGGGAGCTAACACTGTACACAGGGTCCGGGAACTAACACCGTACACAGGGTCCGGGAGCTAACACTGTACACAGGGTCCAGGAACTAACACCGTACACAGGGTCTGGGAGCTAACACTGTACACAGGGTCCGGGAGCTAACACCGTACACAGGGTCTGGGAGCTAACACTGTACACAGGGTCCGGGAACTAACACTGTACACAGGGTCCGGGAGCTAACACCGTACACAGGGTCTGGGAGCTAACACTGTACACAGGGTCCGGGAGCTAACACTGTACACAGGGTCCGGGAACTAACACCGTACACAGGGTCCGGGAACTAACACCGTACACAGGGTCCGGGAGCTAACACTGTACACAGGGTCCGGGAGCTAACACCGTGCACAGGGTCCGGGAGCTAACACTGTACACAGGGTCCGGGAACTAACACTGTACACAGGGTCCGGGAGCTAACACTGTACACAGGGTCCGGGAACTAACACCGTACACAGGGTCCGGGAACTAACACCGTACACAGGGTCCGGGAACTAACACTGTACACAGGGTCTGGGAACTAACACTGTACACAGGGTCCAGGAGCTAACACTGTACACAGGGTCCGGGAACTAACACTGTACACAGGGTCCGGGAGCTAACGCTGTACACAGGGTCCGGGAGCTACCACTGTACACAGGGTCCGGGTGCTAACACTGTACACAGGGTCCGGGAACTAACACTGTACACAGGGTCCGGGAACTAACACCGTACACAGGGTCCGGGAACTAACACTGTACACAGGGTCCGGGAACTAACACTGTACACAGGGTCCGGGAACTAACACCGTACTCAGGGTCCGGGGGCTAACACTGTACTCAGGGTCCGGGGGCTAACACTGTACTCAGGGTCCGGGGTCAAGCACTAACACTGTACACAGGGTCCGGGAACTAACACAGTACACAGGGTCCGGGAACTAACACCGTACACAGGGTCCAGGAACTAACACCGTACACAGGGTCCGGGAACTAACACCGTACACAGGGTCCAGGAACTAACACCGTACACAGGGTCCGGGAACTAACACCGTACACAGGGTCCAGGAACTAACACCGTACACAGGGTCCGGGAACTAACACCGTACTCAGGGTCCGGGAACTAACACCGTACTCAGGGTCCGGGGGCTAACACTGTACTCAGGGTCCGGGGTCAAGCACTAACACTGTACACAGGGTCCGGGAGCTAACACAGTACACAGGGTCCGGGAACTAACACCGTGCACAGGGTCCGGGAACTAACACCGTACACAGGGTCCGGGAGCTAACACCGTACACAGGGTCCGGGAGCTAACACCGTACACAGGGTCCGGGGTCAAGCACTAACACTGTACACAGCATCTCAGAACGTACCCAGTAAGTTGAGGCCTTTGTTGACGATGAGCTGCCCATGACGCAGGTAGTTCAGGATAGGCATGAAGAACTCCGGGCTCCGATCGATGAGGAAGCCTCCGTGATGGTCCCTCTTATTGCCCCAAGCATCTTGCTCGCCGAAGAAAGCCACGTGGCAAACACCAACAACAAAAAAGAGGGAGGGGCAAATATCAGCAAATGAGCAACGTAGCAGGGTGCAGAGTCCAGCTGCAAGGGCCCAAACGGCCACCGGGTTTCCTGTTGCTCCTCGTTTGATTCTCTACTTTGTCGCGCTCGGACCTCTCCAGCCTCGCTCTGCCAGAACTCTTCTAATGAAGCTCAGCACAAACTCATCCTCCAAACTCTCCGCTTTCGCGAGCTAACATCGAGGATTCCCTGTTACTTCAGTTGGCTCGTGCCCTGCCATTCGCACCTCATCTCCCCCCCCCCCCCCCCCCACACCCCTTTCCTTCTTTGCCTGTCGCATGACCGTTCCCTCGAGCTTCACGTCGAGAACTGCGCTGTCATTTAATCTCCCCTGCTCCCCGCCCGATCAGAGGCCTCCCTCTTTCTCCGACTCCCCACCCTCCCTCCTCTCACTTGTCCAGGACCGATGACATTTTCAACACTCGGCAAGCAAAAGCCCAAACTGCCCAGTGCAGTTGGAAAGAGGTCCGTCCAAGCCAGCGTACAATGCTGGTGTCGGTGTTTACACCAATGCCCTGTAATGGTCAGAGGCAGCATCATTGACACCTCAACTGAGGCTGTTTAGCACAGGGCTAAATCGCTGGCTTTGAAAGCAGACCAGCAGCACGGTTCAATTCCCGTACCAGCCTCCCCGAACAGGCGCCGGAATGTGGCGACTAGGGGCTTTTCACAGTAACTTCATTTGAAGCCGACTTGTGACAATAAGCCATTTTCATTTCACTTATAACAGAACCACGTTCACTGAATAGTAATAAGTCTTACGCCACCAGGTTAAAGTCATAGAACATACAGTGCAGAAGGAGGCCATTCAGCCCATCGAGTCTGCACTGACCCGCTTTAAGCCCTCACTTCCACCCTCGTAACCCAATAACCCCGCTCCCCACTAACCTTTTGGGCACTAAGGGCAAATTACCATGGCCAATCCACCTAACCTGCACGTCTTTGGACAGGGGGAGGAAACCGGAGCACCCGGAGGAAACCCACGCACACACGGGGGAGAACGTGCAGACTCCGCACAGACAGTGACCCAGCGGGGAATCGAACCTGGGACCCTGGCGCTGTGAAGCCACAATGCTAGCCACTTGTGCTACCGTGCTGCCAAGGGTTTATTTGGAATCACGAGCTTTCGGAGCATAGCTCCTTCATCCTGAAGGCAGCATGATAACGCAGAATAGCCGAGCAGAAACTGATCGCTAAGTTCCGCACACGTGAGTGCGGCCTCAACCGGGATCTTGGATTCGTGTCTCACTACATTTGAGCCCCCACCATCTGGCCTGGGCTTGCGAAAACCGACCAACTATCCTGGCTTGAGACAATTCACGCCTCTTTAACCTGTGATTATCCCTGTGATTATCTTTCTCTCCAGTATCATTGTCTGGACCTGTAAAGACTTAATTACCTGCAGACTCGCATTCAAAGTATCATCTTGCATCAGTGACTTTGTCTATATATGTGGTTGTGGAACCCACCTCTTCATTCACCTGAGGAAGGAGCTACGCTCCAAAAGCTAGTGATTCGAAACAAACCTGTTGGACTTTAACCTGGTGCTCTAAGACTTCTTACTGCGCCCACCCTTGTCCAACGGAGGCATCTACACATCATGTTCACAAAATACGCAGGCCAGTGAAGGGAGACTGCAGCGTAGCGGTATTGTCGCTGGAATACTAAGATCGAGGCCCCGGCCAATGCTCTGGGGGACAAGGGTTCAAATCCCACCACAGCAGCTGGTGGAATTTAAATTCAATTAATAAAATCTGGAATTGTCGCTAATCCCAGTAATGATGACCACGCGATTATCACCGATTGTCGTAAAAGCCCATCTGGTTCACTTAATGTCCATTAGGGAAGGAAATCTGCTACCCTTACCCGGTCTGGCCTACATGTGACTCCAGATCACACACAGCAACAAGAGGCACGATGGTGCAGTGCTTAGCACTGCTGCCTCACGGTGCCGAGGACCCGGGTTCGATCCCAGCCCCGGGTCACTGTCCGTGTGGAGTTTGCACATTCTCCCCCGTGTCTGAGTGGGTTTTGCCCCCACAATCCAAAGATGTGCAGGGTCCAAAGATAGGGAGCAGCACGGTAGCCTTGTGGATAGCACAATTGCTTCACAGCTCCAGGGTCCCAGGTTCGATTCTGGCTTGGGTCATTGTCTGTGCGGAGTCTGCACATCCTCCCCGTGTGTGCGTGGGTTTCCTCCGGGTGCTCCGGTTTCCTCCCACAGTCCAAAGATGTGCGGGTTAGGTGGATTGGCCATGATAAATTGCCCTTAGTGTCCAAAATTGCCCTTGGTGTTGGGTGGGGTTACTGGGTTATGGGGATAGGGTGGCGGTGTTGGCCTTGGGTGGGGTGCTCTTTCCAAGAGCCAGTGCAGACTCGATGGGCTGAATGGCCTCCTTCTGCTCTGTAAATTCTATGGGTCGGTGGATTGGCCGCGATAAATTGCCCCTAGTTTGCGTCGCCAGCAGTGTGTTCAACTATATCATCTGGTAAGGTGCTGGAGGCTACGGTAATACTAACCTTTATCCCGAAACATGTGAGCAAGCATACTTTCTGGTTCCTTATTCACTAAAGTGCTCCTGGGAATGACAGGAAAGGAGGTGTGAGTCGAAGAACGGGAAAGCAATGTTTCAGTCTCCGTCAGTGCTCATCCACTTAACAGGACACTCGCTCTACACTGTCCCCATCAAACACTCCCAGGACAGGGACAGCACAGGGTTAGATACAGAGTAAAGCTCCCTCTACACTGTCTCCATCAAACACTCCCAGGACAGGTACAGCACGGGGTTAGATACAGAGTAAAGCTCCCTCTACACTGTCCCCATCAAACACTCCCAGGACAGGTACAGCACGAGGTTAGATACAGAGTAAAGCTCCCTCTACACTGTCCCCATCAAACACTCCCAGGTCAGGTACAGCACGGAGTTAGATACAGAGTAAAGCTCCCTCTACACTGTCCCCATCAAACACACCCAGGACAGGTACAGCACGGGGTTAGATACAGAGTAAAGCTCCCTCTACACTGTCCCCATCAAACACTCCCAGGACAGGTACAGCACGGGGTGAGATACAGAGTAAAGCTCCCTCGACACTGTCCCCATCAAACACTCCCAGGACAGGTACAGCACGGGGTTAGATACAGAGTAAAGCTCCCTCTACACTGTCCCCATCAAACACTCCCAGGACAGGTACAGCACGGGGTTAGATACAGACTAAAGCTCCCTCTACACTGTCCCCATCAAACACTCCCAGGACAGGTACAGCATGGGGTTAGATACAGAGTGAAGCTCCCTCTACACTGTCCCCATCAAACACTCCCAGGACAGGTACAGCACGGGGTTAGATACAGAGTAAAGCTCCCTCTACACTGTCTCCATCAAACACTCCCAGGACAGGTACAGCACGGGGTTAGATACAGAGTAAAGCTCCCTGTACACTGTCCCCATCAAACACTCCCAGGACAGGTACAGCACGGGGTTAGATACAGAGTGAAGCTCGCTCTGCACTGTCCCCATCAAACACTCCCAGGACAGGTATAGCACGGGGTTAGATACAGAGTAAAGCTCCCTCTACACTGTCCCCATCAAACTCTCCCAGGACAGGTACAGCACGGGGTTAGATACAGAGTAAAGCTCCCTCTACACTGTCCCCATCAAACACTCCCAGGTCAGGTACAGCACGGGGTTAGATACAGAGTAAAGCTCCCTCTACACTGTCCCCATCAAACACCCCACAAGACAGGTACAAGACGGGTTAGATACAGAGTTAGCTCCCTCTACACTGTCCCCATCAAACACTCCCAGGACAGGGACAGCACGGGGTTAGATACAGAGTAAAGCTCCCTCCACACTGTCCCCATCAAACACTCCCAGGACAGGTACAGCACGGGGTTAGATACAGAGTAAAGCTCCCTCGATACTGTCCCCATCAAATATTCCCAGGACAGGTACAGCACGGGGTGAGATACAGAGTAAAGCTCCCTCCACACTGTCCCCATCAAACACTCCCAGGACAGGTACAGCACGGGGTGAGATACAGAGTAAAGCTCCCTCGATACTGTCCCCATCAAACACTCCCAGGACAGGTACAGCACGGGGTTAGATACAGAGTATAGCTCCCTCTACACTGTCCCCATCAAACACCCCCAGGTCAGGTACAGCACGGGGTTAGATACAGAGTAAAGCTCCCTCTACACTGTCCCCATCAAACACTCCCAGGACAGGTACAGCACGGGGTTAGATACAGAGTAAAGCTCCCTCTACACTGCCCCTAATCTTTACAAGTGCTCCCTCTGTTCGGCAAGTGTGATTTCTCTTATATTTACATTTTCCACAGCAACTCTATCTTAGCTATGAGGAGAGGTTGAATAAACTCGGTTTGTTCTCACTGGAACGACGGAGGTTGAGTGGCGACCTGATAGAGGTCTACAAAATTATGAAGGACATAGAGAGAGTGGATAGTCAGAGCCTTTCCCCAGGGTAGAGGGGTCAATTACTAGGGGGCATAGGTTTAAGGTGAGAGGGGCAAGGTTTAGAGGAGATGTACGAGGTAAGTTTTTTTACACAGAGGGTAGAGGGTGCCTGGAACTCGCTACCGGAGGAGGTGGTGGAAGCAGGGACGATAGTGACATTTAAGGGGCATCTTGACAAATACATGAATAGGATGGGAATAGAGGGATACGGACCCAGGAAGTGTAGAAGATTGTAGTTTAGTCGGGCAGCATGGTCGGCACGGGCTTGGAGGGCCGAAGGGCCTGTTCCTGTGCTGTACATTTCTTTGTTCTTTGTTTGTCCAGGCCCTGATGTTGACCCAAGGTCAGATTTGGATTAGCGGCTCACAGGTAATATGAGATTACAAAGTAAAAGCAGCAGTTTTGGGTTGGGAGAACAAAACAAAAACAAAAAAAAGAGTCCTTTTTAAAATGAACGTTAGTAACGGAGGAGACACTTTCGCATCTCACCGACCAGAAGGAAGATCATTTGCTTCACCTCCAGTTCGAAACGCGCTCGAGTATAAAAACTGGCAAGTCGTGCTGCAGTTGTGTAGAACCTTGGTAAGGCCGCACTTGGAATATCGCGCACAATTCTGGTCGCCACACCACCAGAAGGATGTGGAGGATTTGGAGAGGGTGCAGAGGTTTACCAGGATGTTGTCTGGTCTGGAGGGTGTTAGCTATGTGGAGAGGCTGAATAGACTCGGAATGTTTTCATTAGAAAGACGGAGGTTGAGGGGTGACCTGATAGAGGTCTACAAGATTATGAGGGGCATGGATAGAGTGGATGGGCAGGCACTCTTTCCCAGGGTGGAGGGGTCACTCACCAGGGGGCATAGGTTTAAGGTCAGTGGGGCAAAGTTTAGAGGAGATGTGCGAGGCAGGTTTTTTTTACACAGAGGGTGGTGAGAGCCTGGAACGCGTTGCCAGGGGAGGTTGCGGAAGCAGATACATTAACGGTGATCAAAAGACATCTTTTTTTAATATAAATTTAGAGTGCCCAATTCATTTTTTCCAATTATGGGGCAATTTAGCGTGGCCAAACCGCCTACCCTGCATATCTATGGGTTGTGGGAGCAGAACCCACGCAAACACAGGGAGAATGTGCAAACCTGGGACCTCGGTGCCGTGACAAAAGGTATCTTGCCAAATGCATGGATAGGATGAGTATAGAGGAATACGGCACAAGGAAGTGCTGAGGGTTTTGGCCAAGGGTGGTATCATGACCGGGACAGTCTTGGAGGGCCGAAGGGCCTGTTCCTGTGCTGTATCGTTCTTTGATCTTCAGCTAACACATTCCGAGAGCTCAAGTGTAAAAGCTCGAGTACGCCAGGAATACAGTCCCGAAGACAATCCCAATTTTCCCGCCGCGAGCTTCCTTACCGTGTCGTGGTGAAGTATTGCCCCCCAACGTTTAGTGTTATCCAATCGGTACACATGCTCGACTTGGCTTCCATCTCCTTATCATGTGCCTCCGGGTCTGCCAAAATGGGGAGGTGAAAGTTCAGACATTAGGAGCCGATTCTCTTACAAGGCACTGTTTGGGCAGGCACCATAAGGCGGAACCATCCCACTTCCGAGCTCGTCATTCCGATCAAGACGTTTCTTGATAATAGGTTTAGTTAGAGCATTGCATACATCTGCTGTTACTCCTTCCAAACCCCCCCCCTCCCCCAATCCCCGGTCTCTCTCTTCATGCCAGTAAAATAAAACAAACAAATTAAACAGACGGACCATCCCTAAATGGACGGCGGTCTCTCTTTCTACATGCTCAAGACACTTAATCAAAGAATGCCCTTCACCAGTCTATCCCAACAACAAAATTAACATGCTATGTTGCCACAGCGTTAAAACCAATTAAATGTGTGCACTATGGCTTCATAAATTATATTATTGAACTTATCCGAGGATCCAATTTTACAAAAAGGGCACAAAGTTTCTAACGCATGGTCTAACTCATTCAGAGGCACTCACCTATAAATGTCTCGCCTTCAGACACATACAGTACATCATCATCTCTGCTCAGGAACAAAAAGAAGAGTAAATTGTTAATACAATATTTAGTGTCTGAAATAGCCTAATATTGGATAAAACTGGACAGAGCTGATATCTGAACTACCACCTTCGAGAGTTCGACCAGCTTGAGGCGTCAGAGGGCAGAGTTTCATTTCGATAGCCACTTTCACATCCACGGGAGACAGAAGACACTGTTATCATAAAATTTACAGTGCAGAAGGAGGCCATTCAGCCCATCGAGTCTGCACCGGCTCTCTAAAAGATCACCCGACCCAACCGCACACCTCCACCCTATCCCCATAACCCGGTAACCCCATCCAACACTAAGGGCAATTTTGGACACTAAGGGCAATTTATCATGGCCAATCCACCTAACCTGCACATCTTTGGATTGTGGGAGGTAACCGGAACACCCGGAGGAAACCCACGCACACACGGGGAGAACGTGCAGACTCCGCACAGATAGTGACCCAAGCCACGAATCGAACCTGGGACACTGGAGCTGTGAAGCAATTGTGCTCACCACCATGCTACCGTGCTGCCCTTGCTGTTGTTTGGAAGCCAACCACAGCAAGACTCCCATTATAGCAATGGGCTCGATAATACACAGCATTGTATAGGCCAGGCCATTTTCACTGGGGCACTTAGGGATGGGTAACAAAGCTCATTCCCCAGCCCCCCCCCCCACCCCCGCCAAACAAGTGACACTCAAGCCCAGTGAGTCTGCTGGTGGTATACTGCACACCAGTCCGCTTCCATCCACCCAATTCACCTCAGCATCTCTTTCTATCCCCTCCTCTCTCCTATACTCGTCTACGTTCTTTCAAAGCACCAGTTTCACCTCAAACATCTCCTGCCCTGCCGAGTTTCACATTTTCTTGGGAGAAAAGAAATTTCCCGATTCGATTCATTAATGGTCATATTATCCTGTGTGTGTGTGCGCGTGGAGGGGGGGGGGGGATATCCAGTGCGTCCTACACTGAAAAGTCCGGATTTGATCTCCACTGAGAGTGTGCTGACTTTATATTAGAACTAGGAGCAGGAGTGGGCCATTAGCCCCTCAATTCTGCTCCACTATTCTATACGATCATGGCTGATTTCATCCCCACCTTCCGTTCCGCTCCCCGTAACCCTACATCCCACCTACTAATTAAAAACCTTATCGCCTCCTTAAGTTTGTTTCGTGTTCCAGTGTCCACTGCTCTCTGGGTTGGAGGATTCCACAGATTCAGCATCCTTTCGGTGAAGTAATCCCTCCTCATTTCTGTTTTAACTCTCTCCCCCTTTAGCCTAAAACTCTGGCCTCTCGTTCTAGAATGTCCAACAAAGAGAAACACCCAATCTGCGTCGACCCTGCCAATCCCCCTTAGCGTCGTCTGTCTCAATTTGATCTCCCCCCATTCTTCTAAACTCTAGAGTGTATAGGCCTAAACTGCTCAATCTCTCTTTGACTTATCCCTCAAATCACCAGTGGGTTAATGATTTTGGAAAATGTGCTCGATCACCCCCTCCAGCATTGCGTTTGGCCACAGGCCTGAAGCGGTGGCAACGGGTAGCGGAGAAATCCGTCGATGGAATTGGCTGGTTAGAAACTCACCGAATGAGCGCGATGTCGTCGATGAGGCCGCCCTTTCCATTGTAGAGGTTAACCGCCTTGATGTTCAACTTATTGCTCGCGACTGACAGCAAGTCCGACAGTGCGCCGTACACAGCAACGACCTGCCCAGAGAGTGGTGGGGGAGGGGAAGAGAGAAAACAGAGCGAGAAGGTGACCGGGGGCACTGCATGCAGGCCGCAATGCAGCAACCGACAGGGTGCACAGCAAGATCCCGTGCTGAGAAACCATCGGGTCCTCCAGTTTCGGCTGGAAGTGTGCGATCTCCCACATCCCTGCCTACCCCCGGATAAAAACAACAAGATTCCGTCAAGGGATTTGTCTCCTGCAAGCTCCCACAAACCCGAACGTGGAAATCAGAGGGAATCCTGGGAACACGTCCCTTCTGAAATTAATTAACAAATCCACCTTTCAGATTGCAACGCGATCAAAAGCTTCATTCAGACCCACATGAACTCACGCCAGAAAATTAACTTGCCAACATGAAAGGTCACATCTGACTGCAAGGGTCAGTCCTTTACTCCCTGACCCCCAGGGTCAGTCCTTTACTCCCTGACCCCCAGGCTCAGTCCTTTATACCCTGACCCCCAGGATCAGTCCTTTACCCCCTGACCCCCAGGATCAGTCCTTTACCCTCTGACCCCCAGGCTCGGTCCTTTACCCCTTGACCCCCAGGGTCAGTCCTTTACTCCCTGACCCCCAGGCTCAGTCCTTTATACCCTGACCCCCAGGATCAGTCCTTTACCCCCTGACCCCCAGGATCAGTCCTTTACCCCACGACTCCCAGGCTCGGTCCTTTACCCCCTGACCCCCAGGCTCTGTCCTTTACCCCCTGACACAGTCCTTTACCGCCTGACCTCCAAGCTCAGTCCTTTACTCCCTGACCCCCAGGCTCAGTCCTTTATCCTCTGACCCCCAGGCTCAGTCCTTTACCCTCTGACCCTCCAGGCTCGATCCTTTACCCCCTGACCCCCAGGCTCAGTCCTTTACTCCCTGACCCCCAGGCTCAGTCCTTTATCCTCTGACCACCAGGCTCAGTCCTTTACTCCCTGACCCCCAGGCTCAGTCCTTTACTCCCTGACCCCCAGGCTCAGTCCTTTACTCCCTGACCCCCAGGCTCAATCCTTTACCCCCTGACCCCCAGGCTCAGTCCTTTACTCCCTGACCCTCAGGCTCAGTCCATTACCCCCTGACCCCCAGGCTCAGTCCTTTACCCCCTGACCCTCAGGCTCAGTCCATTACTCCCTGACCCCCAGGCTCAGTCCATTACCCCCTGACCCGAACCTTTACCCCCTGACCCCCCAGACTCAGTCCATTACCCCCTGACCCCAGCCTCAGTCCTTTACCCCCTGACCCCCCAGGCTCAGTCCATTGCCCCCTGACCCCCAGGTTCAGTCATTTACCCTCTGACCCCCAGGCTCAGTCCTTTACCCTGACCCCCAGGCTCAGTCCTTTACCCCCTGGCCCCCAGGCTCAGTCCTTTACCCCCTGACCCCCAAGGCTCAGTCCTTTACCACCTGACCCCAGCCTCAGTCCTTTACCCCCTGACCTCAGGCTCAGTCCTTTACCCCATGACCCCCAGGCTCAGTCCGTTACCCCCTGACCTCAGGCTCAGTCCTTTACCCCCTGACCTCAGGCTCAGTCCTTTACTCCCTGACCCCCAGGCTCAGTCCTTTACCCCCTGACCCCCAGGCTCAGTCCTTTACCCCCTGAGCCTCAGGCTCAGTCCTTTACCCCTTGACCCCCAGGTTCTGTCTTTTACCCCTTGACACCCAGGCTCAGTCTTTAACCCCTGACCCCCAGGTTCAGTCCTATACCCCTAGGCTCAGTCCTTTACCCCCTGACCCCCAGGCTCAGTCCTTTACCCCCTGACCCCCAGGTTCAGTCTCTTACCCTCTGACCCCCAGGTTCAGTCCTTTACCCTATGACCCCCAGGCTCAGTCCTTTACCCCCTGACCCCCAGGCTCAGTCCTTTACCCCCTGACCCCCAGGCTCAGTCCTTTACTCCCTGACCCCCAGGCTCAGTCCTTTACTCCCTGACCCCCAGGCTCAGTCCTTTACCCCCTGACCCCCAGGCTCAGTCCTTTACTCCCTGACCCCCAGACTCAGTCCTTTACCACCTGACCCCCAGGCTCAGTCCTTTACCCCCTGACCCTCAGGCTCAGTCCTTTACCCCTTGACCCCCAGGTTCTGTCTTTTACCCCCTGACCCCCGGGTTCAGTCTTTTACCCCCTGACCCCCCGGGTTCAGTCCTTTACCCCGACCCCCAGGTTCAGTCCTTTACCCCCTGACCCCCAGGCTCAGTCCTTTACCCCCTGACCCCCAGGTTCAGTCCTTTACTCCCTGACCCCCAGGCTCAGTCCTTTACTCCCTGACCCCCAGGCTCAGTCCTTTACTCCCTGACCCCCAGGCTCAGTCCTTTACTCCCTGACCCCCAGGCTCAGTCCTTTACCCCCTGACCCTCAGGCTCAGTCCTTTACCCCTTGACCCCCAGGTTCTGTCTTTTACCCCCTGACCCCCGGGTTCAGTCCTTTACCCCGACCCCCAGGTTCAGTCCTTTACCCCCTGACCCCCAGGCTCAGTCCTTTACCCCCTGACCCCCAGGTTCAGTCTTTTACCCTCTGACCCCCAGGTTCAGTCCTTTACCCTCTGACCCCCAGGCTCAGTCCTTTACCCCTTGACCCCCAGGTTCTGTCTTTTACCCTCTGACCCCCAGGTTCTGTCTTTTACCCTCTGACCCCCAGGCTCAGTCCTTTCCCCCCTGACCCCCCCAGGCTCAGTCTTTCACCCCCTGACCCCTGGCCTCACCTTCCCGTCCCGGTGACTCCCGTTCACGAACAGCGTCACCCGCCGCATCCCCGATAACCACTGGGACTGGGACCGGAATCCGCCGCTGGGGCCCGCCCCTGTTCGACAGCTGTTTCAGCCAATGGGAGAGCGGCTCTGCCTTGAGTGTCAGCAGGACTGACCAATCAGCAGCCGCTAAGGCAAGGGCGGGGCCGCGGGGCCGGATGTCCCACACCCTCTGATTCACAGCGGAATGGACCAATAAGCGAACGGAATTAATTAGAGTGACAGGGTAACTAACCAATAAACAAGAATGTAACGGGATGACGATGAGGGCGGGGCGTGTTACGCATAAGATTGACAACGCGGCCAGCCAATCAACGTGCAGGATCCCGGGGCGTCACCGAAAACTGACCAATGGGGAAGGAAACGAGGGATGAGTCACTGCCCCCTGGAATGCCCATTTAGAGCTCGGTATAGAACGGAACCGACCAATCAGTAAGGAGCAGACGCGGTGATGTCAGGTTTGATTGACAGCTAGAATCCCCAATCACAATGGAGGGTAGAAGTGGCCAATCGACATGCGCGAGAGAGGTGATTCCTCCCCTGCTGGAGGGAGGAATTACCGCCCCCTGCTGGAGGGAGGAATCACTGCCCCCTGCTGGAGGGAGGAATCACTGCCCCCTGCTGGAGGGAGGAATCACCGCCCCCTGCTGAAGGGAGGAATCACTGCCCCCTGTGGGAGGGGAGGTTTCACTGCTCCCTGCTGGACGGAGGAATCACTGTCCCCTGCTGGAGGGAAGGAATCACTGCTCCCTGCTGGAGGGGAGGAATCACTGCCCCCTGCTGAATGGGAGGAATCACTGCCCCCTGTTGGAGGGGAGGTTTCACTGCCCCCTGCTGGAGGGAGGAATCACTGCTCCCTGTTGGAGGGGAGGTTTCACTGCCCCCTGTCGGAGGGGAGGTTTCACTGCTCCCTGCTGGAGGGGAGGAATCACTGCCCCCTGCTGGAGGGGAGGAATCACTGCCCCCTGCTGAATGGGAGGAATCACTGCCCCCTGTTGGAGGGGAGGTTTCACTGCCCCCTGCTGGAGGGAGGAATCACTGCTCCCTGTTGGAGGGGAGGTTTCACTGCCCCCTGTCGGAGGGGAGGTTTCACTGCTCCCTGCTGGAGGGAGGAATCACCGTCCCCTGATGGAGGGGAGGAATCATCGCCCCTGTTTGAGGGAGGAATCACTGCCGCTTGCTGGAGGGGAGGTTTCACTGCTCCTCGCTGGAGAGGAGGTGCTGCTGCCCCCTGTTGGAGGGGCAGAATCACCACTCCCTGCTGGATGCCCTTGTACGAACGGGATATGGTGCTCGACTGATCGATCGATGTTCCAACGCGCCACAGTAAAAAACCTCACCGACCTCCTCAGAAGACAAACAGGGGACACAACTGACAGAGTACCCTTCGTCGTCCAGTACTTCCCCGGAACGGAGAAACTACAACATCTTCTTCGCAGCCTTCAACATGTCATCGATGACGATGAACATCTTGCCAAGGTCATCCTCACACCCCCACTACTTGCCTTCAAACAACCGCGCAACCTCAAACAAACCATTGTTTGCAGAAAACTACCCAACCTTCAGAACAGTGACCACGACACCACACAACCCTGTCATGGCAATCTCTGCAAGACGTGCCAGATCATCGACATGGATACCACCATTACATGTGAGAGCACTACCCACCAGGTACGCGGTACATACTCGTGCGACTCGGCCAACGTTGTCTACCTCATACGCTGCAGGAAAGGATGTCCCGAAGCGTGGTACATTGGCGAGACCATGCAGACGCTGCGACAACGGATGAACGGACATCGCGCGACAATCACCAGGCAGGAATGTTCCCTTCCAGTCGGGGAACACTTCAGCAGTCAAGGGCATTCAGCCTCTGATCTCCGGGTAAGCGTTCTCCAAGGCGGCCTTCGGGACGCGCGACAACGCAGAATCGCCGAGCAGAAACTTATAGCCAAGTTCCGCACACATGAATGCGGCCTCAACCGGGACCTGGGATTCATGTCGCATTACATTCATCCCCCACCATCTGGCCTGCAAAATCCTACCCACTGTCCTGGCTTGACACAATTCACACCTCTTTAACCTGGGGTTACCCCATCTCTGGATCTGTAAAAACCTAATTACCTGCAAATGCTCGCATTCAAAGTATCGTCTTGCATCTTTCACTTGGTCTACTTGTATGTTTCTGGAACCCACCTCTTCATTCACCTGAGGAAGGAGCAGCGCTCCGAAAGCTAGTGATTCGAAACAAACCTGTTGGACTTTAACCTGGTGTTGTAAGAGTTCTTACCCTGCTGGAGAGCAGGGGCAGGATTTTTTTTTTATACCCCCAGCTGCCCCCACCCTCTCTACCCCCCACACCCCACCCTCTCTACCCCCACCCTCTCTACCCCCCACCACCCCACCCTGTCTACCCCCCACCACCCCGTCTCTGTCTACCCCCCACCACCCCACCCTCTCTACCCACCACCACCCCACCCTCTCTACCCCCACCCTGTCTACCCCCCACCACCCCACCCTGTCTACCCACCACCACCCCACCCTCTCTACCCCCCACCACCCCACCCTCTCTACCCCCCACCCTCTCTACCCACCACCACCCCACCCTCTCTACCCCCACCCTGTCTACCCCCCACCACCCCACCCTGTCTACCCACCACCACCCCACCCTCTCTACCCCCCACCACCCCACCCTCTCTACCCCCCACCCTCTCTACCCCCCACCACCCCACCCTGTCTACCCCCCACCACCCCACCCTGTCTACCCCCCACCACCCCACCCTCTCTACCCCCCACCACCCCACCCTCTCTACCCCCACCACCCCACCCTCTCTACCCCCCACCACCCCCACCCTGTCTACCCCCCACCACCCCCACCCTGTCTACCCACCACCACCCCACCCTGTCTACCCCCCACCACCCCACCCTCTCTACCCCCACCCTCTCTACCCCCCACCACCCCACCCTGTCTACCCCCCACCACCCCACCCTCTCTACCCCCACCACCCCACCCTCTCTACCCCCCACCACCCCCACCCTGTCTACCCCCCACCACCCCCACCCTGTCTACCCCCCACCACCCCCACCCTGTCTACCCCTCACCACCCCACCCTCTCTACCCCCACCCTCTCTACCCCCCACCACCCCCACCCTCTCTACCCCCACCCTCTCTACCCCCCACCACCCCACCCTGTCTACCCCCCACCACCCCCACCCTGTCTACCCCCCACCACCCCCACCCTGTCTACCCCCCACCACCCCACCCTGTCTACCCCCCACCACCCCACCCTCTCTACCCCCACCCTCTCTACCCCCCACCACCCCACCCTGTCTACCCCCCACCACCCCCACCCTGTCTACCCCCCACCACCCCACCCTGTCTACCCCCCACCACCCCACCCTCTCTACCCCCACCCTCTCTACCCCCCACCACCCCCACCCTCTCTACCCCCACCCTCTCTACCCCCCACCACCCCACCCTGTCTACCACCCACCACCCCCACCCTGTCTACCCCCCACCACCCCACCCTGTCTACCCCCCACCACCCCACCCTCTCTACCCCCACCCTCTCTACCCCCCACCACCCCCACCCTCTCTACCCCCACCCTCTCTACCCCCCACCACCCCACCCTGTCTACCACCCACCACCCCCACCCTGTCTACCCCCCACCCTCTCTACCCCCACCCTCTCTACCCTCCACCACCCCACCCTCTCTACCCCCACCACCCCACCCTCTCTACCCTCCACCACCCCACCCTCTCTACCCCCCACCACCCCACCCTCTCTACCCCCACCCCCTCTACCTCCCACCACCCCACCCTCTCTACCCCCCACCACCCCACCCTCTCTACCCCCACCCCCTCTACCCCCCACCACCCCACCCTCTCTACCCCCACCCTCTCTACCCCCCACCACCCCACCCTCTCTACCCCCACCCTCTCTAGACCCCTCACCGCCCGTGCCCTCTGTCGGGGGGCAGGATTCTTTCATCTTCCGCGCCGAAATCGCGCTCGGCGCAGGAGCGACCGGAGAATCGCCGCCATTCGCACGTGTGCAATCGACCCGGCACTGGTTGGGGGCAGTTGGAAAAGGCCCCCCGCCCCCCGCCGGCGAATCTCCGCGCTCGACAGGCCGAGTCCCGCCAGAGTGGTTCCACCTGGCGGGAACTCGGAATCGCGGCTGGTGTGGGCGTCATGGTGGGGGGGGGGGGGGGGTGTTGGGGAGGGGCCTCAATGGCGGGACATCGCGATCTGGGAACGACCTATCTCCTCCGACCGGGCCCGCTGTGTGGCTCCGCCGTGTCGGCGCCGTCCGCGCCGATGTGGGCCGCCGCCTGCCTGCTAGGCCGCAGGTCTGTCCCGCGGGGCTCCGCCGGCAGCCAGAGCTGCAGGCCGCACGGCGGGAGCCCCCCGGAGAACGGGGAGTCCCCTCGGACCTTCGAGGAAAAAGTCCGGAGTGATTCTCGCCCGTTCTCCGGCGGGCGCGGGGGACTCGGTCGCCCAGAGGGGGAATCCCGCCCCAGATGTCAGGAAAGGTTGAAAAATTGGGTTTTGGTGACCTGAGCAGAGAGAAAGTTGGTCAGCAATGGGGAACAGGCCGATATCTCCTTCACCACCAAGGAGTTGATTCCCGTGATATTGAAATATTTTACACAGGGATTGGGGGAATGTGAGAGGAGGGAAGAGGACAGAATCGGAGTATGAGGCACAGTAATGTTGCAGGAGGCGAGACAAGTTAAATTTGAGATGACTTCCAGCCTGGATCACCGGGCGAGCAGAATGATAGGCCTCCCTCATCCACATCCATCTTCAGAACGCAGCATTATCGGGTTTATACAATAGGTGGCCACTAAGGGGAGCTATTTCCTCACTGAACGAGCTGACTTCAAATACACTTGACTTTTAAAATTCCCCGCTTTGGTCCAATTCTATCCATGGTGTCATCCCTCCCTATCTCCATTGCTTCCCCCCCTCCATTCCTCCTGTTTCCACCTCTCATCCTTCACCGCCAGCCCTCGCCCCTTCGCTCTAACTCTTCCCGTTATTTCGTCTCTCTCTCTGACTCTCAACGTACCTTTTCACAAGCCTGTTGTAACCTCGAGGCGTGGATTGTGAGAGGAGAGACTCCAGTGTTCGTTCCACCGCGTGACGGACTGGGAATATCGGGGCTGGTCCGGTGGGCAGAGAAGTGGCGAATGCAATTCAACCTGGGAAAGGGGGAGGTACCGGATTTGGGGACGCCGAAGGAGGCAAAGGATTGCACGATGAATGGTCAGATGTGGAAAGTACAGAGGACCAGAGGGACCTTGGGGTACATGTCCATCGATCCCTGAAGGCAGCAGGACAGGTAGGTAAGATGGTTAAGAAGGCTGATGGGATACTTGCCTTTATTAGCCGAGGTATAGACTATAAGAGCGGGGAGGCTATGACTGAGCTGTATAAAACGCTGGTTAGGTCACAGCTAGAGTACTGGGTGCAGTTCTCGTCGCCACTCTATCGGAAGAATGTGATTGCACTAGAGAGGGTGCAGAGGGGATTCACCAGGATGTTGCCTGGGCTGGAGCGTTTCAGCTATGGAGAGAGGCTGGTTAGGCTGGGGTTGTTTTCCTTGGAGCAGAGAAGGCTGAGGGGGGACCTGATTGAGGTGGACAACATTATGAGGGACACAAGTTTAAAGTTAAGGGGCAGGAGATTGAGGGGATTTGGGGAAAAACCTTTTCACCCAGAAGGTGGTGGGAACCTGGAACTCGCTGCCTGAAAGGGTGGTTAAGCAACATTTGAGATGTATTTCGATATTTATTTGCGCCTCCAGGGTGATGGGCCCAGTGTTGGAAAATGGGATTAGTGTCGTCAGACATTCCTGGGAACGACGGGCCGAATAGCCTCCTTTGCGCTGTGAACGTCCCTGTGTATCTGAAGAGGGAATCTCCCCTGCTCTGACCATGGTGAGCGTTGGAAAGCTTTCACACTCCCCCCCGCCCCCCCCCTTCCCGGAGACATTTACTCATTGACTGACGGCCTCGGTGGGCTCACTCTGTGCCAAAAACGATCAGCCACTGACTTTGGCTGTTACGGTGCCAAAATGCCCAGAATGCCACGAGAAGCAAGGAGCTGACAATCGGAAACACTTAACAAGGAGACGTAAATATTGCAAATTTTCAAATCATTTTATTTGTCACAGAATAAATAATGCATCCCATAATTTACTAAACCCGTATTTTAAAATATATTTGTGCGTATATATATATATATTTATTTATAAAGTACTTTCCTTCCAAAGGAAATTAGCAGGTAGTTCTCTTATAACAGAGAGCAAGTCACATTTTCCATTGTGTTTCGAGAGGGGGCTGTGAGGCGAGAGTCCGGGGTGATTCTCATCGTTTCAGCGACTTTAGCCTGAGGTGGGCTCCGCCTGGCTTGGGAGCCACCCTCTCGAACGCAGTCAGTGCAGCAAGGTAGAGAAACGCACGTCCCAGTGAGTCTCACATGGTGGCAGCGTTTACCCCAGCTCAGGACGGTTCTGGCTCAGAGAACAAACAAACAAACAAACAAACATCGGCAGGCGCCCGGCATCCATTCCGCGATGGGAAGAGCAGCACTTGGGCGGGATAATCTCCGGGAGGGTATCATCACGGGATGGTTCCCGGTGAGCTGACTCCTATAAACCGGCAGGGCGGCACGCGCCAAGAGGTGGTGCGTACGGCGTCAACTCAACTCGCAGATTTCGATCAAACAGGCCTCCTTGTCAGACGGCAGGGAATGAATTGTCCCGCTCATTCCCAATGGGAATGTCAGCATGCTGGGATTGAAGTCAACAGCTCCTGCAACAGTGAAGTACTCAGATGGCCACCTGGCGGACGAGATGTGCTGCAGTTCTGTCTCTTATGAGTGGAGAAGGCTGGTACAGAGTTCGCGTCGCGTGTCGTTAACCGGCCTAGTGGCTCAACAGGAGGGTCACCAAAGTGGGCGGTGAGGCACGCCATTTTCCCGGTCATTAGAGTTGAGGAGGGGGGGGTGAAAGAGGACTGCTGGGAGGAGCGGCGACCTGCGTTTTGTCCCCCCCACCCCCACCCAACCCGAAATGCAAAAACCCGGCCTGTTGGCTTTAGCGACAGAGGACCTCGGTCTCGAACTGTAGCAGTTGCCCCATGAAGCCCAGGTTGGGCGAGATGACTCCACGGCGCTGCTTGACAAAGTCGAAGGCTTCTTCCAGGCCCACCCGCTGTGTTCGGATGAGATATGCCAGGCAGATGGTGGCGGACCGAGAGATGCCAGCCTGGCAGTGAACCAAGACCCGTCCGCCATTGTTCTTCACTGAATCTAATAGGGGGCAAATCCAAGGAGGAAAATCTCATTAATATGTGGCAAACATGGGCATCATTCACATCCTAAACATTGGGGCAACTGGTGGGGCAGTGGCCATGTCACTGGGCTGGTTCCCTGGCTAATACCCAGAAGACAGGCGTCAGATCTCCTTGGGGAATAG
This sequence comes from Scyliorhinus torazame, assembly GCF_047496885.1. NCBI lineage: Eukaryota > Metazoa > Chordata > Chondrichthyes > Carcharhiniformes > Scyliorhinidae > Scyliorhinus > Scyliorhinus torazame. The sequence goes on from NC_092726.1 coordinate 26,133,927, forward strand.
GCTGGTTTAGCACAGTGGGCTAAACAGCCGTCTTGCAATGCAGAACAATGCCAGCAGCACGGTTCAATTCCCGTGCCAGCCTCCCCGAACAGGCGCCGGAATGTGGCGACTAGGGGCTTTTCACAGTAACTTCATTGAAGCCAACTTGTGACAATGAGCGATTATTGTTTAAATTCAATTAATAAAATATGATGGAGGTCGTGAAACTCTCACTGATTGTCGTAAAAACCCATCTGGTTCATGAATGCCTCTTTCGGGAAGGATTTTTTTCTTTTTAAATTTAGCGTACCCAATTACACTTTTCCAATGAAGGGGCAATTTAGCGCGGCCAATCCACCTACCCTGCACATCTTTTTGGGTTGTGGGAGTGAGACCCACGCAGACACGGGGAGAATGTGCAAACTCCACACGGGCAGTGACCCGGGGCCGGATCGAACCCGGGTCCTCGGCAGAATGAGGCAGCAGTGCTAACCTCTGCGCCACCTTGCCCCGCCCTTATCAGGAGGAAATTGTTACGTGGAAAGTAATAATATAATAATAATAATCGCTTATTGTCACAAGTAGGATTCAATGAAGTTACTCTGAAAAGCCCCTAGTCGCCACATTCCAGCGCCTGTTCGAGGAGGCCGGGTACGGGAATGAGGGACATGGATAGGTAGAAATGTTTCTCTTTTGGGGAGGGGGGCACAGATTTAAGGGAAGGAGCAGGAGGCTGAGAGGGGATTTGAGGAGGAGCTCTTTCGCCCAGAGGATGATGGGAACTCACAGCCCGAAAGGGTGGTCAAGGCAGGAACTCTCACAACTATTAAGAAGCGTTTAGATGAGCACTTGTCTCCCCGATCGGGAAACCTGGTGCCTGATGGATGGCCGGGAGCTGAAGGGAAGGTTGAAGGGAAGAAAAAAACCGCTCACTCACCAATGAAATCAATAGCTTCGCAAAACCAGGCGCTGATGTCAGCCATGTGACTGTCCTCCACTGGGATGCACTTGTACTGGAAGATCCCCTCGAAACAGTTGGGGCAGTTGGAGGACACGTTGAGGAGCGCCGTTATTCCCAGCGACTGCAGAGTCTCTTTCCGGGAGGAGTGCAGGGCGCTGCCAAGGTAGAGGAAAGGCAGAATCTCCACGGGACCGCCCTGGAAAGAATCCAAACACATTGCTCCCGCGTTAGGACAGATCAAAACGACAAGAGTTTAATGAAAGCTGTAGTGATTATCGTGGCCAACTGTGCTCCCTGCCTACCCCCCTCCCCCCCTCCGCACATGAATCGAGAGCTCTGACTCCCCTCTGGGCTCCTCACCTGATCGTATAGCGGTGTGCCCCTGGCGACCAACGTGGGCATGGTGCCCGTCTGTGGG